>NC_064822.1:159231670-159534700 GCF_024166365.1 Elephas maximus indicus
ACACATGAATCTCGGTAAAGGGCAAAACATCTAGAAAGAAACTCAACAAAGATACAGAAGATCTAAAGGCCACAGTCAACCAACTTGAATTCATAGACATGTATAGAACACTCTACCCAATAGCTGCAAAGTACACATTCCTTTCCAACGCACGTGGAACGTTCTCCAGAATAGACTACATATTAGGACATAAAGCAACCCTCAACAAAATCCAAAACATTGAGATAATACAAAGTACCTTCTCTGATCAAAGTAGAAATTAACGACTGGAAGAGCAAGGAAAAAAATCAGTTACATGGAAACTGAATAACACCCTGCTTAAAAACCACTGAATAATAGAAGAAATCAAAGACGGAGTCAAAAATTCCTGGAATCAAACAAGCATGAAAACCCTACAGATCACAATGTCCAATCCACAACCAATCATGAATGACAGCATTTCTTTTCATTGTTCATGGGTCACCATGAATTTGGGCCAACTCAACAGTAGCTAACAACAACAACGTGGTTCCAAGGGTCATGCCAGCTAGAAAGTTCTATAATTCTATAAATTAAAAACAACATTTTGAGAGAAAAAAAAAATTCCTGTGGTGGAGTGTTTAATTAAGGCATTTGAATCTGTATCAGTTGCAAAAACAAGTCCCTATGGATGAGTGACCCGCCGTCAGGTTGGCCGAGCGGTCTAAGACGCTGCGTTCAGGTCGCAGTCTCTCCTGGAGGCATGGGTTGGAATCCCACTGCTGACAAGACAACCTTGGAAACCCTGGTGGCGTAGTGGTTAAGTGCTACAGCTGCTAACCGAGAGGTTGGCAGTTCGAATCCGCCAGGCTTTCCTTGGAAACTCTATGGGGCAGCTCTACTCTGTCCTATAGGGTCGCTATGAGTCGGAATCAACTCAACGGCAACGGGTTTTTTTTTTTTAATGGATGAGTGTGAGCTCCAAGGACTTTGAATGGCCCCAAAGAGCTTACAGAGTCTGAGGGGCACTGGCAGAAAAATAAATGGAATGAATCGCAGAGAATGTAAATAGCAATGCAACAGAACTTGCATTCTCTCTGTTTCTACAGATATGTTTTTAGAATGGGACATTTCAAATTTTTGTTAAGAAGAGGGAAATATTTTTAGGTTCTTTAAAGTGATAGTTTTGTGAGCACTAAACTATTGGTTCTGTTGTGTCCCTGTAAATCATTATTCATTTCCTCAAGTGGCCTTTCCAAACATCTGTTTGTTTATTGTTCTGGGCACATCAAATTATAATCAGTTTAGTGACTGCTTGGTACAGATTTAGATTAGTTTGTTAGAGAAGATCAAAGCTTTTCAGAGCCAGGCGGCAAATAGATCAAAGGAAATCCTTATTTCACAACCCATTGAGTGTGACATCTTTAAATATCAGAAAATGAACATTTAGAATCATATTTTTATTATAAAAACACTTTCTTGCTTCAGATAAAACAAGTTACCCTGCCACAACTCTGCATTTGTGCCAGGAAATGGGGTGGGCCTGTGATTTTTCTTTCCCTTTAGGGAATCTCATTCATTGCATCAGCTGGTATATATTTAGTGTCTATTTTGTGTCAGACACGTGCTAAGTGCTGGGTGCCTACCCTTATAGTATGGGCTGACTGGGAAGGCAGGCAAATGTGTAAGCAGTTACCTTAAACAGGTGAATGTTACAATGAGGAACTGGGCTGAGAGGAGTTCAATTTGCTAAAACAGAGAATGCAAGATGATATCGTCAAGAAGCTGGAACAGAAAGAGGCAGCAGTCACTTCACATAGGGCCTTTTAAGCCATCTTAGAGTTTGTCCTATATTGTAGGAACAATGGGAAACCACTGGAGGATTTTAAGCAGGAGAGTAACATCATCGGATTTGTGTTCTTGAAGATTCCCAGGACAGGATTGGCGTGTGTGTGTGTGTGTGTGTGTGTGTGTGTGTGTGTGTGTGTGTGTGTTTACTGGTAAATCAGAGGACCTATCTGCAAGACCACTTCCCCTTGTCACTATCAGTCCACAAACTTGATTGTTTTTGGTTGAGACTTGAAATTGGGTTTCTTTATTTGGGTAAGATGACCAAGCAGGAACTTCTTGCTAATAATCAAGAGCTGATCTCCAGTTTGCAAGATTTTGGGACACAGTCAGAGCAGTGTGGTTATTACTAAACTGTGCCCATGCAGGTTTTGCCAACACTACCACAAAAGCATTACCAATTGGCTGCCCCTTTCCTAAAAAAAATACCTTTGAAGAAGCCTTAACCTTCCTTTCTATTCTCCCTTTTCTTCCCCTCTAGATCTGGAGATTTCACCAGCGCTAGGCAAGGGAAATTCCAAAACGATTAATTGTCCTCATGAGGAACCTGTACATAGATGAAGAGGCAGTCTTTTGAGCAGAAAAAAGGGGATACTGCGTGGCTTAAAGTGAGGAAAGGTGTGCGTCAGTGTTGTATCCTTTCACCATACTTATTCAATCTGTAGGCTGAGCAAATAATCTGAGAAGCTAGACTATGAGAAGAAGAACTTGGCATCTGGATTGAAGACCCGTTAACAACCTGCTATATGCAAATGACACAACCCTGCTTACTTAACTGAAGAAGACTTGAAGCACTTACTGATGAAGATCAAAGACCACAGCCTTCAGTATGGATTACACCTCAGCATAAAGAAAACAAAAATCCTCACAACTGGACCAATAATCAACATCACGATAAATGGAGAACATACAGAAGTTTTCAAGTATTTCAATTTACTTGGATCCACAATCAACAACCACAGAAGAAATCAAACAATGCATTGTATTGGGCAAATTAGCTGCAAAAGACCTCTTAAAGTGTTAAAAAGTAAAAATGTCACTTTGAGGACTAAGGTGCGCCTGACCCAAACCATGGTATTTTCAGTTGCCTCGTATGTATGTGAAAGCTGGACAATAAATAAGGAAGACCAAAGAAAAATTGACCCCTTCGAGCCCACAGACTGCCAGAAGAATGAACAAGTCATAGCACTATAAGTCTAAAAAGCACCTCTCAGGAGCACCAAACCAAAACCAAACCTGTTGCCATCTATTCTGACCAAACCTGATTGCGGCTCATAGCAATCCTATAGGACAGAGTAGAACTGCAACATGGGGTTTCTAAGAAGTGCCTAGCGGATTCAAACTGCTGACCTTTTTAGTTAGCAGCCAAACTCTTAACCCAGGGTTACCCTTAGGAACACACCCCCTCCTAAATTCCAGGACCTCAGCAGGGTAAGACCTCCTAAACTGTGAGAAAATAAATTCCTGTTCATTAAAGCCACCCACTTGTGGTTCTTTGGTAGAGCAGCACTACAACCTAAGACATCATCATGTTATTCCAATCAGAGGAAGTAATGATATCTTATGTAGAAGCAACCAACAAATGCTTGTCTATTCCACTGGATTTGAACCTGGGAGAGTATGAATTTGGAGCTTCGAGGGGTACTGTGTGAAGCCTGAGGATAAGGTCAACACCATAAAAGGCAGAGCCCAGAGATGACATTGTTCAAGTCCCTGGAACAACTTGTAACTAGATCTAGTCCTCAATGTTATTGTCAATGACACAATAATTTTCCTTATTCTTTTCCTAAGCCAGCTTTAGTCGAGATTTCTATCACTTGTAACTAAAAGTATAACTTATTAAAACAGCAACAACAACAAAGAAAACAATGGCTCCTTTATGCAAATTTTACTGCACTCACCGAATTATCCAAGTAAGGAACCAGCTTCCTCTTTGGATTAAAAAAAAATGGATTAGGCACACATTAATATAGTATATGAAGTGTTGACAGTTCAGTGTTAGAGTTCTCGCCTCCCATGCAGGAGACTCAGGTTCCATTCTCAGCCAATGTACCTCATGTACACTGGTGGCTTACATGTTGCTTTGATGCTGAACAGACTTCAGCAGAGCTTCCAGACTAAGACAGACTGGGAAGAGAGGCCTGGAGATCTACTTTCAGTAATCAGCCAATGAAAACCACATGGATCAAAATGGAACATTGTCCGATCCACAATCGATCATGGGGATGGCACAGGATTGGGCAGCATTTCCTTCCGTTGTGCATGGGGTTGCCATGAGCTGGGGCTGATCAGAGAACAGCTAACAACACCAACAATAAGGCAGTGTAATTAAATCCACACTGGGTTTCAGCAGTTGCCATTGACTCACCTCCAAAGGGAAATGACAGGAGTACAGTTTGTAGTTCTTTCTTAGATATAGGCTCCCATACCAGGAAGAAACACCTCTCTAGCTATAATGCAACCCATTTTTACAGTTGACAATAGCAAAGAGAGAAAAATCTTCATCTGAATGAATGGGGTCCTGAGTGCTATTACTGGTGAAACAACGATGAGTTGAAGCCTGCTGTTTATTAGCTATTGTAAACAAATTATGAATTTGTGCCAGTAACCAAAGTGGAGACAACTGGATATAATAAACATTAATTGCCAAAGAAATAATCTAACAAATTACCTAAAAGATTCTTTGTGAACTGCAACATGTTAATTACACTAGATCTTATTGTATTCATTAATTAATTCAAGAATTTGTTGAGTGAATGGCAGCCTGGTGTAGTCTAGGGATGGCAAATAGTTTTTATTTATCATGGCACTTGTGGTTGTGGCTGCTCTGAGGGCTATGCTGAGAAAGATTATGAGACCAAATCTGGGATCAATAAAAATAAATGTCACAATCGATTAGAGGCGACTGCCATGGAAGTTGGGAGAAAGATGTGGCAGTCGGCTTCCATAAAGATTACAGCCTTGGAAACCCTATGGGACAGTTCTACTGGGTCCTTTTAGGTTTTTATGAGTCAGAATCAACTCTACGCCAATGGGTTTGGTTTTTTTGGGCCATGGAAGTAGAACAAAAGAGCGTCCAAGGTCTTGTCATTTTTGAAAGTGGAAAAGGGCCTAGTCCAAAGATCAGATTTTGGGTAAGTCGCTTCCAGTCTATGTGCCTTTATTTCCTCCAATTTCTAAAACAAAAGAGTTGATCCTAATAATTTACAAGGTCCTTCCTTTCTTCCTTTCCCCATTTTGTTTATGCTTAGTAGCTATGATTAAAATGTGTCTTTCTTAGCACCTCTTAATGTTTGGGGGAATTTCCCACTTATGAATTCAGCTTTCCCTAGTGTAGAAGCCAGAACCTTATTTTCCCAGACTCCTATGCAGCAAGAATGCTACCATGTGGTCTAGGTCCACCAATCAGACCCATCTATTCTAGATGTGTAGGGAAGCTGGTCATGCCCATAGGCAAGCCCTGCATAGAATTTATCTGGCACGGGTGAAGGCAGAGGCATCTAGTTTGTTGAGGCAGCAGTAACATAAGGGCTAATGATAATGGCCAGTGCCCAGCTATGGTGGTTGTTCGCTCCCAGGGCTATGATGACTTCATAGGAACAGCTCTGCAGCACTGGTGGGGGCATTGGGCCTGGCTGCCAGTTTCTAATCCTGCATTCCTGGGCCTCCCACAGAGCACTTCAGCTGTTTAATTCTTCTTTTAATGAAATCCTCTTACTGCTTACATGAGTAGGTTTCTTCATCCTCCAGGAGCTCAAAAACCTATGATCAGGACTGAATGCCTTCAAACAGACCTTTTTTTTTTTTTTTTCTCCTTTAAAGATGAAAAAAATCAATTTTCTTTTACAAATTATAAAGGGTGTGCTTAGCTGGTAGCTTCCAAAATGTAATTTATTACAATTATTAGCAAGATAACTGTTGCAGGTGGCTAAATATCTGTCATAAGGGAGATTATTCTCACTGTTATCTTCTTCTTTGCTCTAAGTGCACTAAAGGAAATATAATTTCTTCAGTGTGTATGGTTCACAGCTTTACACTGAGAGAAGGACTCCTCTTCTTGATCATTGCCAGTATGATTTTTAAGAGTTTGCAGAAGCACTTTAGTTATGTTTCTATAGTTTTAATAACACCTTTAGTTTTTTAATGAAGTTTAGAGCTAGGTATTTTATGAGAGTGAATGGCCACAGCAAACAAAATCACTTGACTAATTACCTTTATGAGAATTTTAGAGGGTTTGAAACTTACTCCCCAAACTCTGTGTACATGAAAGATCACATTGCTTTATTTTCTTTAATCAATTGAAATTTCACGTCAACCTCCATCCCACCAGACTTTCAAAAGCCTTAGGGTCTTATAGCAAAGAAAAAACTTACTGATACCAGCTCCAATTCCAACTACCAGTGAAGAACAGGTATCAGACCTGCCTTCCCACTTTAAATGGCTATAATGCTGGATAAAATGTATGAAGAAATGGTTTGTGGCAATGGACGATCAATGTTGTTGTGGGCTGATGAATCAATTCTGATTCACAGTGACCTTATAGCAATTGAGGTGTATTCCTTGAGAGAAGGAAAACATACAAGGTGAGCTCCTCATTTATTTCTTCAAATATTCAATATGTGAAGCGAATAATCCTGCCTGGGGACATGTCCTAAATCAAGACATAGAAAAGTGAAACCTCGACAGAATGCAGTGGTCTTCTGGGCAGAGGAAAGAAATACCAGAGTTCAGGCATGCTGAAGCTGCTGGACAGAGTACTTAAGGGGAGAAAAAAAAAAGGGGGGGAGAGAGGCCCAAAATTCTGCATAAGGGGTCCTCTTGAACCCTTGGCTGGGTATAAGCTGCATATGTTCAGGGTGAGAATCCAAGAGATCTGGAAAAGAACAACTACTAGTGGGTGTGAGCTGAGTGGATTTTAGAGCTATACCAGAGGGTTAAAAAGCAAAAACAAAAACCTGTTGCTGTCGAGTTGATTCCGACTCATAATGACCCTATAGAACAGAGTAGAACTGCCCCATAGGGTTTCCAAGGAGCGGCTGGTGGATTCAAACTGCTGACCTTTTGGTTAGCGGCTGAGCTCTTAACCACTGTACCACCAGGGCTCCTTGCTAAAAATCCACAGTAATGAGTTGAGACTCCAGAATGACAAAATGTTAAGAGTAGGGTTACTGTAGCCCTAGAGTGAGAGCAACTCTAGGCTTAACATAATAAAGCTCAAAATGAAATCTTGACAGAACCAACCTAAGCTTCAAGGAAATCAGCTTCCAGCCAGGACAAAACTCAACACTTATTAAAGAAAGACTCTCAATCAAATAGTACCCAAAAAGCCCAGCACCCAACAAAAAAATTACTAGATATACAAAGAAGCAGGAAAACGTGTTACATACCAAGGAGAAAAAAGAACAATTTAAAAAACACCCAGAGTTGATGGAGATGTTGGGATAAATGGGTAAGAACTTCACAACAGCTGTTATAAATATATTCAAGGATTTAATAGAAAAGACAGACATACTTGTGAATAGAAGAGGAATTTAAACAAGAAAATGGAAACCATAAAAAGAAATGAATGTAAATTCTCAAAGTGAAAAAAATACAATATGTGAAATTAAGAAAGCACTGTATGGGTTTAACAACAGATTTGACATTGCAGAAGAAAAGTTTGGTAAATTTGAACATAAGTCAAAAGAAACTATCCAAACTGAAAAACAGATTTTTAAAAAGAATTTAAAAACGAATACACGCTCAGTGACCTGTAAGACCATATCTAACATGTGTATAATTTTAGTCCCAGAAAGAGAAAAGAGAAAGACTGGGGTAGAAAAAAATATTAGAAGAAATAGTGAAATATTTCCAAATTTGATCAAAAATAACATTCTGGCCTAAAAAATCTCCATAAACTCTAAGCATGATAAACACAGAAAACCACATGTAGGCATATTAGAGTGCAATTGTTGAGAAAAAAATTTTTTACAGGGGGCTGTGAGGGGTGGGGAGGGAAAAACACTAAATAGACAATAGGCAAGTGATAACTTTGGTGAAGGGTAAGACAGTACACAGTACTGGGAAAGTCAGCACAACCTGACCAAGGCAACATCAGAGAAGCCTCATAGACACAGCCAGACTCTGAGGGACTGAGTTACTGGGCTGAGGGCTGGGGACCATGGTCTTGGGGGACATCTAGCTCAGTTGGCATAACATAGCTTATAAAAAAAAGTTCTACATCCTACTTTGGTGAGCAGCATCTGGGGTCATGAAAGCTTGTGAGGTACATCTACTGGTCCCACCTTGTCTGGAACAAGGAAGAATGAAGAGAACCAAAGACACAAGAGAAAGATTAGTCCAAAGGACTAATGGACCACAACTATCACCGCCTCTACCATACTGAGCCCAAGATGACTAGGTGGTGCCTGGCTACCCCCACCGACTGCCCCGACAGGGATCACAATAGAGGGTCCCAGACAGAGCTGAAGAAAAGTATAGACAAAATTCAAACTCACAAAAAAAAGACCAGACTTACTGGTCTGACAGAGACTGGAGAAACCCCAAGAGTATGGTCCCCAGACACCCTTTTAAAACCTTTTTAGCTCAGTACTGAAGTCGCTCCTGAGGTTCATCCTTCCACCGAAGATTAGACAGGCCTATAAAACAACCAACAATACACATAATTCAGCCAAGTGTACGACACTGAAGGGGGACACCAGGCCAAAGGCAGGGACGAGAAGGCAGGAGGGGACGGGGAAGCTGGAAATGGGGAAACCGAGGTCAAAAAGGGCAGAATGTTGACACATTGTGGGGTTGGCAACCAATGTCACTAAACAATACGTGTATTAACTGTTTAACGAGAAACTTGCTCTGTAAACTTTCACCTAAAGCACAATAAAAAAAATTTTACAGGGGGGAAGTGTTACCTACAGGAGAATAATAAGAATTACGACTGGTGTCTCATCAAAATCAGTGCAAACAGGAAGACAGTGAAATAACATTTTTAAAGGGATAAAAGGGGGAAAAACACCTGTCAACCTAGAATTTTATCTTCAGTAAAAATATCCTTCAGAAAAGAAGTAAAAACAAAAGACTTCCACGTTTAGAAAGCAGTGAAAGAATTCACCACAATAGACTGCACTATTTCAGATGAAATGAAATAATACTAATCACAAAGTTGGGGCCTGGTGGTGCAGTGGTTAAGAGCTATGGCGTGCTATGGCTGCTAACCAAAATGTCAGCAGTTCAAATACAGCAGCTACTCACTGGAAACCCTATGGAGCAGTTTAGTTGCTATGAGTTAGAATGAACTCGACAGCAGTGTTTTTTTGTTTTTTTTTTTTAAGAATAAAGAACATCAGAAATGGAAAATACACAGGTAAATGTATAAAATACATTTCTTGTTTTTTAATTTTATTTAAAAGACAATTGACTAAAGAAAAATAATAACAATAGACTGAAGTATATTTCATACATGTAAGTGGAATAATATTAATTCACAAGTAGGCTGTGATATAGGAGCCCTGGTGGTGCAGTAGTTAAACCTTTGGCTGCTTAACCAAAATGTCGGCATTTCGAACCCACTAGTTGCTCCATGGGAGAAAGATATAGCAGTCTGCTTCCATTAAAGATTATAGCCTTGGAAACCCTATGCAGTGGTTCTCTGTCCTACAGGGTTGCTATGAGTCCGAATCAACTCAATGGCAATGGGTTTGGTTTTGGATTATTTTTTTTTTATGATAAATAAAGAATGTACATTATGGTTCTTCTAAAAACTTAAAATTATCAGGCATAGTTAAAAAAAAAGTCAACAGAGGAGATAAAATAGAATGCTAAGAGATATTTATTAGCCCAAATGAAGGCAAGAAAAAAAGGAACAGATAAATAAAGGAGGAGAGCCAGAGGCCAGGATCCCTAGGTAGGAGCTGGAATCTCTTTGCATAGTCAATAAGACACAAGTAAACATCTTTCTGGTGTTCTCTGCTTTCAGCCAAGATCCATCTGATATCAGCAATGACATCCCTCATTCCATGTCCTCTTCTGAATCTGGCTTGAACTTCTGGCAGTTCCCTGTTGATGTACTACTGCAAATGGAACTGACTCAACAGCAATGAGTTTGGTTTTCGTTTTTGGTCAACAAAATTTTACTTGTGTGCGATATTAATGACATTGTTCGATAATTTCCACATTCAGTTGGATCACCTTTCTTTGTGCCCATTTGGCACAAATATGGATCTCTTCCAGTCGGTTGGCCAAGTAGCTGTCTTCCAAATTTCTTGGCATAGACAAATGAGCACTTCCAGTGCAGCCTCTGCTTGTTGAAACATCTCAATTGGTATTCCATCAATTCCTGGAGCCTTGATCTTAGTCAAGTTGTAATCACATCTGCTAACGGTGTACATGTAGAATATGCAAGAAAGGGGCCAGAGACAACTCCAAGGTTTCCTCTTAGCAAGCGAGGTAACGCATTTGCCATCTATCAAGGTGGAGATGACTGATGATGAGTGAGTGGGTGGAGGCTAGTGTAAAAATTAGGATTTCTGTTTGGCCATGTTAAGTTTAAGATGCCTTGTTCTGATTGATTGTATCGAACCTTTCATTGTCTCTTTCCACAGACGTAGTTGATTTGATTCCTGTGTATTCCATCTTGCAAAGTTCATGTTTATAGTTGCTGTTTAAGCTGTCAAAAAAAGGTATTTGCAATGAAGAGGTTGTTGGTCTTGCAAAATTCTGTCATGCGATCTCTGGCGTCGTTACTATCACCAAGACTATATTTTCCAACTACAGATCTTTCTTCTTTGTTTCCAACTTTTACATTCCAATCACCAGTAATTATCAGTGCATCTTGATTGTGTGTTTGATCAATTTCAGACTGCAGAAGCTGGTAAAAATCTTCAATTTCTTCATCTCTGGCATTAGCTATTGGTGTATAGATCTGAAAAATAGTGCTATGAACTGGCCTTCCTTGTAGGTATATGGATATTATCTTATCATTGACAGCGTTGTACTTCAAGACAGGATCTTGAAATGTTCTTTTTGACAATGAACGTGACATCATTCCTCTTCAATTTGTCATTCCCGGCATAGCCGACCGTATTATTGTCTGATTAAAAATGGCCAATACTAGTCCATTTCAGGTCACTAATGCCTAGGATATTGATCTTTATGCATTCCATTTCATTTTTGACGATGTCTTAGTCATCTAGTGCTGCTGTAACAGAAATACCACAAGTGGATGGCTTTAACGAAGAGAAATCTGTTTCTTCACAGTAAAGTAGGCTAAAAGTTTAAATTCAGGGTGTCGGCTCCAGGCGAAGCCTTTCTCTCTCTGTTGGCTCTGGAGCAAGGTCCTTGTCCTCAATATTCCCCTGGTCAAGGAGCTTCTTAGGAGCAGGGACCCCGGGTCCAAAGGATACACTTTGCTCCTGGTGCTGCTTTCTTGGTGGTATGAGGTCCCCAACTCTCTGCTTGCTTCCCTTTCCTTTTATCTCTTGAGAGATAAAAGGTGGTGCAGGCCACACCCCAGGGAAACTCCTTTTACATTGGATCAAGGATGTGACCTGTGTAAAGGTGGTGTTACAATCTTACCCTAATCCTCTTTAAAATAAAATTACAATCACAAAATGGAGGACAACTACAGAATACTGGGAACCATGGCCTAACCAAGTTGATACACACATTTTTGGGGGGACATAATTCAATCCATGAGAGACGACTTTCAATTTTCCTAAATTCATACTTCGTACGTTCCCCATTCCAGTCCTTAATGGATGTTTGCAGCTGTTTCTTCTCATTTTGAGTCATGCCACCTCAGCAAATAAAGGTCCCAAAAGCTTGACTCCATCCATGTCATTAAGGTTGACTCTACTCTGAGGAGGCAGCTCTTCCCCAGTTGTCTTTTGAATACCTTCTAACTTGGGGGGCTTATCTTCTGGCACTATACCAGTGTTCTGCTGCTATTCATAAGATTTTCACTGGCTAATTTTTTTTAGAAGTAGATCACCAGGTTCTTCTTCTTAGTCTGTCTTAGTCTAGAAGCTCCACTCAAACTTGTCCGCCATGGGTGGCCCTGCTGTTACTTGAAATACCAGTGGCATAGCTTCCGGCATCACAGCAACACCTACCCTGGTGGCATAGTGGTTAAGTGCTACGGCTGCTAACCAAAGGGATGGCAGTTCAAATCTGCCAGGCACTCCTTGGAAACTCTATGGGGCAGCTCTACTCTGTCCTGTAGGATCACTACGGGTCAGAATCAACTCGATGGCACTGGGTTTGGTTTTTGTTTTTTTGGTACCCTTGCAACAAAGGAGCCTGATGGCATAAACAGTTACGCACTCAGCTACTAATCAAAAGACTGGTAGTTCAAACCCACCCAGTGGCTCCGGGAGAGAAAGACCTGGCTATCTGTTCCGGTAGAAATTACAGTCAAGAAAACCCTCTGAAGCAGTAATATTCTGAATCAACACAACAACACCTCACAACAACAACCCTACAACTATTACTGCCCTTGAGTTCCCTCTGATGTATTCTTAACATAGCAGTCAGACTGATACAGTTAAAATGTGTCAATTCATGTCACTCCTCTGCGTAAAACCCTCTAATGGCTCCTCAGATCTGTTTAAATAGCAATGTGTCCTTGCTACCTCACTGACCCCATCTTCTCCCACTCTCCTCCTTGTTCGTGCTATTCCAGTCACAGTGCCCTTATTGCTGTTCCTCAAACATGCCCAGCACATTCATCTCAAAGCCTTTGTCATTGCTTTTCCCTTTGCCTCGAAGGCTTCACCCCGGTTATACTCATACCTCATTCCCTCACCTCCTGTAGATCTCTGCTCAGCTCAAAGGACACAAAATTGAAAATAGCACACTCCATTTCCCCCCTCCAACGCTGTCTATTCCCTTATTTGCCCTTTTTTTCTTCACAGAACTTCCTATGACTGCTACCTAGAACAGTGCATGGCACATAGAAAGCATTCATCAATATGTATTGAATAAATAAATTAACTAATTTATGAATGAATGTCAGAAAGCAAAACCAAAGATGTTGGCTTAATCATTCTGCTAAACTGTTACCCTGGCAGGGAATCCGCTTTAAGCAATAGCTCCTATACAGAGATCCATTATCATAGAATTTCCCTTGATGTACCAAATTACTATCCTTCACAAAATAAGCCAGAATACCATTTACTAATTTTTCTTCCCTGCCAGAATGCTGGGAATGTAGCAAAGGAAATGGGGAGTGGGAGAAAATGCTTTTTAAATATCATTATTTAAATTACTGGTATCGACTTCTTGACCCTAGCGTGCATCAATCAGTGGGACTTGCTAGATGAGTCAGCGGGGCCATGAGTCTGCCCATGGTAGGAGATAGGTAATGGAGGGTTGTCCCCTCAAATCCTCACTGAGCTTAAGGAGGTACCTTTTATATTGTACCTCTGCCTTTACAATAGTAACAGCTGTTGCTTAATGAGCCTCTACTGCTTGCTGTGTGCTGTGTTCAGTGCTTTGCTTTTAACTCATTTAATCCCCACCATTTAAAGAATTCTTTTAAAGCTTTAAAAAGTGAAGATGACACCTTGATGACTAAGGTGCATCTGATCGAAGCTGTGGTCTTTTCAGTCACCTCATGTACATATGAAAGTCGTCAATGAAAAAGGAAGATGGAAGAAGAATTGATGCATTCGAACTGCTGTGCTGGTGAAGAAGACAGAATACACTGTGGACTGCCAAAAGAACGAACAAATCAGCGTTCTTTGAAGAATCGAATGTGAGGTTGGTGAAACTTGTTTTGGACATGTCGTCAGAAAAGGACATCTCGTATGGCAAAACAGAGTGCCAACAAAAAGAAGAGAAATGCTCAATAAGATGGATTGACACAATAGCCACAATAGTTTCAAACATACGAATGATCATGAAGATGGCACAGGACTGGCAACGTTTTGTTCTGTTATATGTAAGGTTACCATGAGCTGGAGTCGACTCGACAGCAACTAACAACAACAATCCTCACCATAGTCTAAGGAGTGATGGATTTTTCATGTTTTGTAAGGTAGGAGACCGAGGCTCAAAGACTTACGCCACATGTTTGGGTCACGTACTAAGGAGTATGGAGACGGGATTCCAAGGCAAACCTGTGTGAGTCCATAACCTGCAGAACTAATGCGAGTGTTTCTTTTCTAAAATGTAGGGCACTTGGTTCCTCTTATTTTAAACTTGCCTTGCTCATGGGTGCTTTGGGTCTTTGATCTCTTTTATTCTAGGTCTTTTTATTAATATTATTGAAGACTTCCCCTTTAGGATTTGTGGCCTCTGAAATAAGAGAAGATGGATCCAGCTTGGCTAACAGAATTTTAGAAGATTTAATCGACTCCCTAATGGCAACATTGAAGATTGTTGATTTGTGATACTTGTGATTTATGACCTAGATCATACAGCCTATGTCGTGATCAAACCCAAAACAAAAGCCATTGCCATTGAGTCAATTCCAACTCATAGTGACCCTACAGGACAGGGTAGAACTGCCCCATAGGATTTCCAAGGCTTTAGTCTTTCCAGAAGCAGACTGCCACATCTTTCTCTTGTGGAGTGGCTGATGGGTTTAAACCACTGACCGTCTGGTTAGCAGCTGAGCACTTAGCCACTGCACAACCGGGGCCCCTTTATTGTATGTCGTGATAGACTAAGTGAGATCTCAAATTCAACTCCAAAGCGTAAAATCTCACAATTTTTATAGGTTAAGCCACCTTTTTGTATTTAAATATGTTTTCATAATGTTCTCTTAAATTTGGTCTTCCTTCCATTGTCTTAATAACTTACATCCCATAGTATGCAGTGAGGTCATCATCAGTAGAGATAGTCTGAGCAAATATGATCTCTGTCCCAGTTTGGAGATGTCTGTCCATATTGAGCAGATTTTACCTGGTGATCTTATTTTCTTGTTGCCTCTTGAAACACAGAGCATCAGGCTCCATCATGACTCTGGAAAAAAGCCCCAAATGAAACTTGAGATTCCAAATGTCTTGGCTGCAAGGATGTTGTGTAGAACCTAGGTCTTCCTTGATATTGAACAAACTCTAAAAATTACATAAATCCTAAACATTTCAGCTCTATGTAACTATATTACAATCACAGCTGGAGATTACAAAACATTTTAAATGAAAGGGATTTTTGTTCCTAGAGAATGACAAAAGCACCTAAGGAAAGGTAAACATATGCCAAGTTCGGCTGATTGCATACCTCAGCCCTTTAAGCTCACTCCATTTCCATTTGAAGTGTTTCGTCCTAAAAGTCTTCACAATACTTCCTTTCTCTTTTGGTCTTTTTGTGGATTACATAGTAGATGCTTCCTCTTCCGGTAGGCTGAACAGTGAATTGGGCTATGCTTCCCTACTTGTTATGTTGTTTGTCCCTACTAGTGCTAGCCAATGATCTCTGCTAATGATTCTTAGGTTGTTGGCTCAGCTTCTTCAGTGTAGCCCTTTGGTTTTTGATAGAAACATCCTGACAGTGAGCATCTTCCTATTTCCTGGAGGAAGTCAAGTTTGCTTGCAGTGCCGCCTGCGCCCCCCCGCCCCCGCCCATATGGATTGATCTATTCTCAGCTTTGATTGCTGAACTCGAAATATCTTTCCATAATCATTTATTTAACCTCTGCAGAATTCAGAGATATTTCACTGTAGCAGCCACCAAGGATCTGGTTCATGCTTTAGTCATTCCCTGATTGTACCATTGTGAGACTCCTGGCTGCCCTCCCCATTCATCTGCAAGGAATGGCTTGCCAAAACTCTGTGGCCTATTTTAAGGATTTTTTTTTTTTTAATTTATTTTTCAGTTCCTTTGTCAGTCTCATATTACCCTTCTCTTGGGTCATTTTCATTGCTTCTCTTTACCTGAGGATTATTGTTATTTTTAAATTTGCTACTTGCTGGGAGCATTCTATCTCAAGATGTCACATTGGATGTAGAAATCAAATTCTGGCTTGGTGCTCTGGTACATATTTCTAATAAATCCTTCTGTTCTATTTCCCATTCCCTCAGTGAACTCTTCAGCTGATGTCATATTTGGGCTCGTTGCCCCAAGAAATGGGAGCAGTTGGATATGATGACACTTTGCAAGCATCCCTAGGTCATGCTGAACTGTAGAATGACAGAATCTTAAGACTTGGAGGGTGCCCAGAGGCTGGCTAGTTCAACTTCCCTCCCAGTGCAAGAATTATTCTACAATATCCCCAATTCCCTTCTCTGCTTGAATCTTCCCAGGCAGGGAGAGCTCATTAGCTGGCTAGGTAAAGTGCTACATTGTCTCTAGCTCTAATGATGACAACTATTTTATTTTTTTAAGCTGAAATCTGCCTCCTGTAACTTTCTCTCATTAGTTCTAGGTCTGCCCTCTGCAGTGATATAGAATAAACAGATTCCATCTTTTATTAATGTAATAGTAATTGCTAGCATGTACTGACTACTTGCATGTCTGTACTGTATGCCAGCCTATCTATCTGCTGCGCCTCAAACTTCCAGGCAGTCATTAGACTGCTGGGAATGAGGCATGTACACTCACTGGCATCAACCATTCTGTGGGTACTAAGTTCATCTGTGATTGAGACACACACACGAGATACAGTGTTGGTAAAGTGAGAGCCATTATTATTATTTATAGAAAGCAAACAGTAAACAATAACAACAGATTCTCAAAAGAGGAAATGCTTATTACCCTTTCACCAATTACCCATGTCCATTCTTATGTCACTGGGCAGGCACACCGTGGTTCAGGTAAGATCCTGTTTTCATGTCACTGCTGCCTTTGGCTCCCACCACGTTGCTCAGGGGATCTGCACAGTTCCCGAGGCTACTGCTCTGCTACTGGGTCTCACTAGGTCTTGCCTCTTTAGTGAGAAGGCCATTGCACAGGATCTCCAGAGTCTCTACTACTGGGCCTCTCTAGGCCCCTGCCCCCGGCTCCCTCCCACACCCAGGCCTGAGTTGCCCAAGAGGCCACATGGCTCCTGCCACGCTGGAGGGCAGGGGGAGGCATGTAGCACCAGGCACACTCAGGCCTCTGCCTTGCATGGGCAAGTGTTACAGCTCTTTGGCAGCAGGCGAACCTCCTGCATGCAGATGCCCATTCCTGGGCCGACCATCCCACCACCCCACCACCCCTGTCTGTAGTGTAACAGTCGTCTCTCCTGAGTCTAGGAAGTTCTTAGCACAGGGATACTGGGTCCAAAGGACATACTTCGCTCAAGACTCTTCTCGAAGGTGGTGAGGTCCCCCGAACCTTTGTGGGATCGACCCTTATATAAGCCTATCAGGATGACAAAACCGAACAATCCTCTGGCTGAACCTAAAGGGGCTCAATCCTATTGGAGGGATTTTCAAGTCACTTATTTGCATAGTAAATTGACCAATCTCTTGCAAGATTGTGGCCCAGCTATTATTCTGTGGGAGGTACAAGACCATGACTAGAAAGGCCGTATAAAAGCAATTCATTGCGCTGAATGTACTAAGTGTCTTACACACTGTATTAGTCAGGGTTCTTCATTTGTAAGCAACAGAAGCCAACTCCAGCTAACTATATTAGAAATCTTTTATTACATAATAAATTACTTAAGAACTTAGTGGCTTAAAACACACACACACATTATTTCAGTTTCTGTAAGTCAGGAATTACAAGCCAGTTATCTTCATGGTTCTGGCTCAGGGTTTCACATAAGTTGCAATTAATGTTTGCTGGGGCTACATTCATCTGAATGCTTGACTGGAGCTAGAGGATCCACTTCCAACCTCCGTCACATGGCTAATGGCAGGAGGCCTTAGTTTCTCATAAGTTTTTGGCCAGAGGCCTTAGTTCCTTACCATGTAGACCATCTCTAACATTACTTCATATCCTATGTAGATTAATATTTCTGAAACATCTTTTTGTAATCATCCCAATTCAAAAGGTTTTATGGATTCCCCTAGCGTTCAAGACATCAGTTCCAGTTCTGCCTTTTTACCAATCGTGTGTCTTTGAGCAAGGTAATTAATTTCTCTGAGTCTCAGTTTTCTTATTTCTAAAGTGAAAATGATTATATCCACTCCATAGGTTGTTAAGAGGATCAGACAAGATTCTCTGTTGACCTGGACAGGCTAGATTGTGTTGCTATAAGAAATGATCTCTAAAACTCTGTGATTTCATTCTTGCTTATATTGGGTGCTTATTGCATGTCCATCGTCTTCACTTCGGGGTTCAGCTTGATGGAGCCCCCTTCATCTGAAATGTTGGCAGATGTGGACCAGTGAACATGAGTGAATGTAATACAATCTCCCACAGATAATGTAGATAATATACCTGGCACAGTGCCAGACACATGGTAGGTGCTGAGTAAACGTCTTCTCTGTGGAGTATACCTTCAACTGTGAAGTGTGTTACACTGACGTCTAAATCTTTGTTTGAAGGATGTGTGGAGTTTAGAAGTCTCTTTCAGTGAGTTTGCTCTTTTGAATGGTTAAATTATTTTTCTTTATTCTCCTGGCTTCATAATCTGGGTAGGTTACTATATTAGTTTCCTGGGGCTGCCATAACAAATTACCACAAACTTGGTGACTTTAAAACAACAGAAATTTATGAAATCCAGCAGGACCACCCTCCCTCTGGAGGCTAGAGGGGAGAATCCATTCTTTGCTTCTTTCAGGATCTGGTGGCTAGTGGTATTCCTTGACTTGTGGCTGCAGCATTTCAAACTCTGCCTCTGTGATCAATGTTGCCTCATCCTCTTCTGTGAATTCCTTCTGTGTATCTCTTAGAAGGATGCTTATCTTTGGATGTAGGGCCCATCTGAATAATTCAGGATGATCTCCTCATTGCAAGATTTTTAACTTAATTACATATGCAAATATTCTTGTTCCCAATAAGGATTACATGTTCCAGGGATTAGGATGTGAACATATCTTTTTGGCAGTCACCATTCAACTCACTGCAGTTACTGTTCTGGATTAAATTGCATACCCCCCAAAAATGTGTGTCAACTTGGCTAGGCCATGATTGCCAGTATTGTGTGGTTGTCCACCATTTTGTGATTTGATGAGGTTATTCTATGGGCTGTAAATTCTAACCTCTATGATGTTAATGAGGCAGGACTCAATCTACAGGATTAGGTTGTATCTTGAGTCAACCTCTTTTGAGATATGAAAAAGAGAATTGAGGAGAGAGGAGGGAGACCTCACACCACCAAGAAAGAAGTGCCAGGAACGAAGCACAACCTTTGGACCCAAGGTCCCTGTTGGGGATTGAATTATATCCCCCCCAAAATGTGTGTGTCAGCTTGGTTGGGCCATGATTCCCAGTATTCTATGGTTGTCCTCCATTTTGTGATTGTAATTTTATGTTAAAAGGATTAGGGTAGGATTGTAACACCCTTACCAGGTCACATCCCTGATCCAATGTAAAGGGAGTTTCCCTGGGGTGTGGCCTGCACCACATTTTATCTCTCAGAAAGGGAAGCAAGCAGAGAGCTGGGGACCTCATACCACCAAGAAAGCAGCACCAAGAGCAGAGTGTGTCCTTTGGTCCTGAGGTTCCTGTGCCGAGATGCTCCCAGACCAAGGGAAGACTAATGACAAGGACCTTCCTCCAGAGCTGACAGAGAAAGACTTTCCCTGGAGCCAGTGCCCTGTATTTGGACTTCTAGCTTACTGGACTGTGAGAGAATAAACTTTTCTTTGTTTAAGCCATCCACTTGTAGTATTTCTGTTATAGCACCACTAGATGACTAAGACAGTCCCTGCGCCGAGAAGCTCCTAGACCAGGGGAAGATTGATGGCAAGGACATTCCCCCAGAACCAACAGAGAAAGAAACCCTTCCCCAGGAGCTGGTGCCCTGAATTTGGACTTCTAGCCTCCTAAACTGTGAGAGAATAAACTTATTTGTTAAAGCCATTCGCTTGTGGTATTAATGTTATAGCAGCACTAGATAACTAAGACGGTTACCAAGTGAGTATTCATGAGCATTACAAACTTTATAACTTAGTTGTTTTTCATTATTTTAGAATGAGGTTAATCTTACACATGACATTTTTTTCAGTGATCAAGTGTTTTCTATAATCCCAGAACTAAGAAGTTTTGATGCTCGAAGAGAGTTCATTCCCGCCATAGTACTTTGTGTCACTGAGAAGTTGTGGCACTGACGATACTGTCATGTCAAGAAAGTAAAAATGGTAATTAGTTTAAAAACAAAAAAAGCAGCCTTTCCTGCTTCCTCTTTTTGTTTTCTGAGATTAATGGTGTAACTCTATTTGCTGAGGTTGCTCATGCCAACTATGTTGATGTCTCTAGGAGTTCTCCATGTAGAAAAAGTCAGATTTTTTGCCTTTGACTGTGGGTTGACTAAGATCTGCTGGGAAATTCTCCTGTGTAATCTCTGTACCTAAAACATTAAGTCATTATAAAAGATTCTCTATGATTAAAGAAAACCGATATAATTCCAAAAGACTTGGTCTATAGTTAATTGTATTTTAAAATGAATTGCATTTGTTTTACTGCTATTAGGAAAGATTAAACGTAATTTATATTTCTTGGGGAAAGATCAACCTCTTCATGTATGTACTTGTTTTTTCTGGTGTTTGATAATAGTTAGAGACAGTTTTTTTTTCTGTTAGCATAAGCCACTACTCTTGGTGTGAAAATGTATTGACATCCGTTGCCCCTTTCATATTATGTGTGAGGAAGTGATGAAGGAAAGGAAAAAGGGAAAATTGTAGTAATTTGTTGTCATGGAAATGAGTTAATACAAAGCTATTGATCAGAACTATGGCTTGAGATGCTTGGAAGGGAGAGGACAAAGATAACAATGTCTGTATCATTGTGAAGTCAAAATCCTTGGAGGAATTCTGGCAAATATCTGGGAAGATTTTTGTTCCCTTTTTCTGAGTATTCAGAGGCTAAGATTACACCCATAAACAAACCAGAGGAGGAAGGCTCCAAGAGCATTTGACCCCCTCTGAACATGGCATAGCCAAGTGTAGTGTTGGGTAGTTTTGACATCCAGTCTTTGCATTTCTTAGAGAAGTAGGACTCCAGTTTAGGTAAAAACATCAAACATTGAGGCAGTCTCTACATTTAGGTCAATGGTCCAACATCCACTGGGAATGACCCTAAGTCACAGAGTTTTCCCCCATGACTATGTCTGGACTATTGACCCTGACCCTTACCTTGCCTGTCAGGTGTGACCTGACCCAGTTTGGCCAACTGTGGTAACTTCTTCTCCTGTCCATGATTGATTGGCCTAGGAATTGGCATCTGACTCAAACCAGACCAATCAGAATTGTTCCCCAGAACTTTTCCAACTGGAACTAAAAGAAGAGATTTGGTTCTACTTTGGTGGTAAAGATGTGAGGTAGGAGGCCTGGCAGCTAAATAGGGCCTGCTGACTACCTCCTCAAAACAGTTCTTCTAAGGCAATGAAGTGTTTAGTGGCAGATAAGAGATGGACAGAAAGCCTACAGCAGTGCTCAAGTCCCCAGGTCAGTTATCCTCAAGGCCCAGCTACACTTATAACCTCTCCACAGTTATGAGAATCCATCTCCATAAATTCCTGTTTCTTAATCAAGTTATTTGGAGATGAGTTCCTATCCTCTGGAATCTTAACAGCTAACCTTTCCTCACCTTTTTTGGGTTGTGACTAAAAGTGATTCTCAGTCAACTCCTGTCTTAGTTACCTAGTGCTGCCTTAATACAAATGCCACAAGTGAGTAGCTTTAAAAAGCAAACATTTATTTTCTCACAGTCTTGGAGACTAAAAGTCCAAATTAGGGTCTCAGCTGTGTCAATTCCTTCTTTGTCAGTATCCCTGGGTGTTGCTTGGTTCCTTGGCTTGTATACAACCATCACATGGCATTTATCTTCCCCTGTGTGCGTCTCTGTCTTTTATAACTTAGAAGTGATTAGGTTTAGGATCCATCCTACTCTGATACAGCAAAAGGAAAACCCTGTTTCCAAACAGGATCACACCCATAAGTATAAGGGCCAAAAATAAAACGCATATTTTTTGGGGACACAATTCAACCCATGACACGTCCTAAGCTTCTCAGGAGTTGCTAGGGGCTGGGGTGACCCAAAGTAATGAAGTCACAAAGCTCTTAAGACATTGCTGTGCTGTGTGGGGCTGGAGGGAACTCAGGGAGATAGTCAATAGGAATATTCTGTTTTGATAGCTTTGTGAAGAATGATTTTCTTGCTTCTCTGCAGGTGACTGAAGATCCTTCCTTGGGTTTAAACACAAACACTCCTCCAGGGTGCAGAAATGTTTAAAAAAAGAAAAAAAGAATCTACATCAAGTACAGTCCTTGGCTTTGGCGGAGCTTTTTATATCTTCTACAACACTTTCGCATCCATTATCACATTTTACCTCTTAAGAGCCCTTGGAGGTGAGTGGAGCAAAATGTCACCATTATCATTTTACAAAAGAAGTAGCTGCATCCTGAAAGGTTTAAGTGTTTTGTTCAAGGCTGCTGAGTTAGTCAAGGACAAAAACCAGTCTAAAAATTAGGTTTTCTAACTCTCAAGACTCTTTCCCTGTTATACACACATTTGACCAGAAACAAATGATTCTTGTGGCTTTCTCTTCTGGTCCTTAATTTGGTTAAGCAGACAAAAAGGGGCTGAGAAATGCCCCCCTGGTTAGCATATGGACCTTTAATAGACA
Source organism: Elephas maximus indicus (assembly GCF_024166365.1). Classification (NCBI taxonomy): domain Eukaryota; kingdom Metazoa; phylum Chordata; class Mammalia; order Proboscidea; family Elephantidae; genus Elephas; species Elephas maximus. Next base: position 159,254,136 of record NC_064822.1, read on the forward strand.
TACAAAGGTCATGGGGGTGGGGCAATGCTCACAAAATAGAATGAGAGACTTAGATGCAAATTATTAACACAGTCCAGTGAAGTAGTTTAAGGGCATTATGAGAATGGTCTGGGCAGAGGCCAAGAAGGGCAGATGGACTCGCCTCACCTCCCCCAAAAAAGAGTGTGTTTCTGTCATCTGCATATGTCGCAGAAGAGGTTGGCATCGTTGCAAGTACTATTTTCCAAATCGGGGATTTTTCTTTGCCATATAAACTGGCAAGGCTCCTTAGAGGCAGAAGTTTGCCTGCAGAATTACTTGGCTCTAAAGCTGGATGTGGAGTCTCTGGGTGGTGCTAACGGTTAAGACGCTTGGCTTCAAAGTAAAAAGTTGGAGGTTTGAGTCCACCCAGAGGTGCATCAGAAGAAAGGCCTGGTGATCTACTTTTGAAAAACAGACATTTAAAGTCCTTTGGAGCACAGTTCTACTCTGACACACACGGGGTTGCCATGAGTTGGAATTGACTTGATGGCAACTGGTTTCTAAAGCTGGATGTGGTCAACTACATTCCCCCTTCAAACAGGGGTGAAGTCACAGAAGACTAGGGTTTCCAGATGGCTCTTATGCCCTTCTCAGTCACACCTCAGGGAGAAGGAACTAATGAGACTCCATTAATGGGAAAGAAAAAAGTAGCTGGAGGCTGTCTTCAGCCAGAGATGAAAACCAGATGGCTCTAGGAATATACCCGAAGGTTCCTCTTCCCAGCTTAAGGCCCTGAAAAGAGTAGAAGCTTTGTTGATAAGATTTGATGGAAATGGGGAAATAAGGTTGACTTTTGATTGCTAAACTCTAATACCAATACATATTGAATTGGATATGAAAGGTCAATGAAAAAGGACAGGATGGCTCCCCAGGTCCTTAGGCTGGCTGGAAGTGGGGTTGTGTGTGCAAAGGGACATGATGGTTGTGATGGTCAATCATGGAAATAAAGAAAAAGGAGAGAAACAGAGACAAATATTGGTAGCACTTGTTCAAACTCTGTGCATTGGAGAAGAAACCTTAGCCAATAGACTTTAAGTATGCAATGCCATTCCTAATGGGTAGGTAAATGTAGGTTATAATCATAATGTTTTGAGTATTCACATCCTATTGGTAAGACCATCCCTGTATGAGATCAGTGATGTACTAGGCTACCTTATCCTGATGTTATAAACCTTTGGCTTAACTAATTCCGCTTGATCTAATATCACACTCAGCAAGAACTCCCCTAATTATTATTTAGCTTCTACAAGGAAAGAATGTATTGTTCCTAGAGACTTTAAATAGTCATAGTCCTTCTAAAGGTGGTTTCGCATGAAAAATGATAACTTGACATTATGATTTTATACACCAGCCTCTTGAACATGATTAGCTTGTCAGCCCTGGGAGATGAACTGCATGGGGTGCTGAGACAGTCAGGTTTCGAGCTTGCCGGGCTAATTACCTGACTAAATTTGTAAGGTATTAAGTGATACCCTTTAAAACCATTTGGGAGATAGCCAGCGCATCCTTCCATGGTGGGGTATTCTGGCATCGCCATTTGGCTGAAAAGGCATTTTTTCTTTCCTTCTTTGTACTTTAGAGGAAGGTTTGCAGAACAAACTAGCTTCTCATTAAACAGTTAGAACACATATTGTTTTATGACATTGATTAACAACCCCTCAACACGTCAACACTCTCCCTTCTCAACCTTGGGTTCCCTATTACCAGCTTTCCTGTCCCCTCCTGCCTTCCAGTCCTTGCCTCTGGGCTGGTATGCCCCTTTAGTCTTGTTTTATTTTATGGGCCTATCTAATCTTTGGCTGAAGGGTGAACCTCAGGAGTGACTTCATTACTGAGCTAAAAGGGTGTCCAGGGGCCATACTCTCAGGATTTCTCCAGCCTTTGTCAGGCCAATAAGTCTGATCTCTTTTGTGTGTTAGAATTTTATTCTACATTTTTCTCCAGCTCTGTCCGGGGCCTTCTATCATGATCCCTGTCAGAGCAGTTGGTGGTAGCAGGGCACCATCTAGTTGTGCTGGACTCAGTCTGGTGGAGGCTGAGGTAGTTGTGGTTCGTTAGTCCTTTGGACTAATCTTTCCCTTGTATCTTTAGTTTTCTCATTCTGCCTTGCTACCAAAGGGGTGAGACCAGTGGAGTATCTTAGATGGCTGCTCACAGGCTTTTAAAACCCCAGATGCTACTCACCAAAGTACAATGTATAACATTTTCTTTATAAACTATATTATCCCAAATGAGCTAGATGTTCCCCAAGACCATAGTTCCCACAGCCCTCAGCCCAGTAATTCAGTCCCTCAGGGAGTTGTGGTGTGTCTATGGAGCGTCCTTGATCTTGTCTTGTACAAGTTGTGCTGGCTTCCCTCCCCAGTATTTTGTACTGTTGTACCTTTCACCAAAGTTACCACTTATCTATTGTCTATTTAGTGTTTTTCCATCCCTACCCCTCCCTTCCCTCATAACCATCAAAGATTGTTTCTTTTTGTATGTAAACCTTTTCATGAGTTTTTACAGTAGTGGTCTCGTACAATATTTGTCCTTTTGTGATTGACTTATTTCACTCAGCATAATGCCCTCCAGATTCATCCATGTTATGAGATGCTTCACAGATTCATCGTTGTTCTTTAATATTGCATAACACTCTGTTGTGTGTATGTACCATAGCCTGTTTATTCATTTGTCTGCTGATGGGCATCTAGCTTGTTTCCATCTTTTTGCTATTGTGAACAATGCTACAATGAACATGGCTGTGCATATGTCTATTTTGTGTGACAACTCTTATTTCTCTAGGTTATATTCCTGGGAATGGGAATTCTGGATCATATGGTATTTCTATTTTTAGCGTTCTAAGGGAGCACCATATTGCATTTTGCATTCCCACCAGCAGTACATAAGAGTTCCAATCTCCCCGCAGCCTTTTCAACATTTTTTATTTTCTGTTTTTTTGATTCATGCCGGTAATGCCAGGGTAAGATGGTATCTCATTTTAGTTTTGATTTTTATTTCTCTAATGGCTTTTTTTTTTTTTAATGGCTAGTGATCGTGAGCAGTTCCTCATGTGTCTGTTAGAGTCCTGAATGTCTTCTTTGCTGAAGTGTCTGTTCATTTCCTTAGTCCATTTTTTAAATGGATCATTTGTCTTTTTGTTGTAGAGATGTTGGATTTTCCTGTAGATTTTAGAGATTAGAATTTTGTCTGATTTGTCATAGCCAAAAATTTTCCCTAGTCTGTGGGTTTTCTTTTTACTCTTTTGGTGAAGTCTTTTTATAAGCATAAGTGTTTAATTTTTAGAATCCTAGTTATCTAGCTTATCTTCTTGTGTTTGTGTGTTGTTAGTTATGGTTCGTATCCTATTATGCCATGTATTAGGGTCTCTGGCATTGATCCTATTTTTTTCTTCTATGAACTTTATAGTTTTTGGCTTTATATTTGGGTCTTAGATTCACTTTGAGTTAATTTTTGTGTATGGTGTGAGGTATGGGTCCTGTTTCATTTTTTTGCAGATGGATATCCAGTTTTGTCAGCACCATTCATTAAAAAGACTGTCTTATCCCCATTTGATAGACTTTAGGCCCTTGTCGAAGATCGGGTGACCATAGGTGGATAGATTTACATTTGGGTTCTCAATTCTGTTCCATTGGCCAATGTATCTGTCATTGTACCAGTACCAGGCTGTTTTGACTACTGTAGCTGTATAGTAGGTTCTGAGGTCAGGTAGTGCTAGTCGTCCCACTTTATTCTTCTTCAGTAGTGCTTTACTTATCCGGGGCCTCTTCCCTTTCCATATAAAGTTAATGATAACTTTTTCAATTTCTTTAAAGAAAGTTATTGGTATTTGGATCGGGATTGCATTGTATTTGTAAATCGCTTTTGATAGAACTGTCATTTTCACAATATTAGGCCTATCCATAAGCATGATATGTTTTTCCATTTACGTAGATCTCTTTTGGTTTCTTGCAGTAGTATTTTGTAGTTTTCTTTGTATAGGTATTTTACATCCCTGGTTAGATTTATTCCTAAGTATTTTATTTTTTTAAGGGTATTATAAATGGTGATTCCCCCCCACCCCGATTTCCTTTTCATCATTGTCTTTATTGGTGTATAGGGATCAAACTGATTTTTTAGTATTTATCTTTATCCTGCTACTCTGCTGAATCTTTCTATTAGTTCCAGCAGTTTTCTCATGGAGTCTTTTGGGTTTTCTATGTATAGTATCATGTCATCTGCAATTAGGAACAGTTTTTCTTCACTTCCAATTTGGATGGCCTTTATTTATTTATTTTTCCTTGCCTTATTGCTCTAGCTAGGACTCAAGAAGGCATGTTTTGAACTTTAACACAATTCTCTTTGAGGGGGAAATGTACACTGCAAGATAGAAACAGAGTCTTGGCGGTGGAGGTAGGAGATGCACAAGCCTTAAGGTGGTGTTATAAATGTTCACAGGATGAGTGTGCTGGCCATGAGCGTGTGTCTCACAGATTTCCAACTATAGAGAGGTAGCTGTGCTCAGAAATCCATTGCCACATTTGCATAGAGGCCACTTTTCCATTGATGACTCTTAGGCAATGACTGAGTACAGCAGGACTACCAAGGCAGGTGCATTACTGGGAGCAAGGGACTCCTCTGATAGCTGACTTTAGCTTGAGAACTTCCCAACAGCCTTGGTAAACCTTCCTGAGATTGCACAGCAGTCTAGAATGCTTCCTTTCAACATTTCTTCTCATTTTTCTTCACTTGGGGTCAGACTTTTGTCATGCTCTGAAGACTCTCCTAGCCTTTTCCAGCTCTCTCCCTATTTGTTCTCTCATAGGCATTTCCCTTATATGATCTTTATACATTAAGTCGTGTCTTAGCATCTGCTTTCTGAATGCCCAAGCTAACATGAAGAATGCCATAGTCATGATCCTAGCAGGAAAGAAATGGGGTACTCAAAGTGGGACACTTTGAATAGAGTTTGATAAATGAATTACTTTCAAAGGTGTGGTCAGGGTATGGAGAAACCACAGGGAAAGTACAGTTCCTCAGGGCCAGTAAGACTCTGTTCCCAGCATTAGGGAAGTAACAGTTACTAGAATTCAGAGTCAGAGTGGGTTGTAGAGAATGGGCTGCCTTAAAGGAGCTGGAATCTATGAACAAGGGATGCAAACTGGAGGAGCTAAAGGGATAAATACTCTCACTTCATTGTCCCTCCCTCTGATCTCTTGCCAGTGATTCCACTGATCAGACCCAACTGGAAGTGGAAGGTAAAGGGAAGCTGTTGATGCAGTCCCTAGAAGCCAGCTTTCTGGGTCCTACAGCATGGAGGAGAAGGGTGCAGAGTGGGTCTGAAGAGGCAAATGGGAAATCTCCAGCAAAGGGACAGTAGAGAGCTGTGGCATGGGTGGCTCAGAGTCCCTAGGTGGCACAGATAGTTAAAGTGCTCACCTACTAACTGAAATGTTGAAAGGTCTAGTCCACTCAGATGTGCCTCGGATGAAACTCCTGGTTATCAACTTCCAAAAAATCAGTTATTGGAAATCCTATGGAGCACAATTCTACTCTGACACACATGGGTTCACCAGGCATCAGAGTTGACTCATTGACAGCTGGTACTGGCATGGGTACTGGTAGCAGAAATGGCAAAAGAGAACCCCAGCATGGCAAATTAAAGACACAGCATAGCCTGTGGGGTGAAGCCAACATGGCAGTATAGACAGAAGCACCTCACTGTCCCTTTACAACAAAAACCTGAAAAACTAAGTAAAACAGATACAAACATCAGTCCTGGAAATTTAAGCATCAAATGAAGGGGTAAGCAGCTCAACCAAGCACTGAATGGCATAAGAAACGGACAGAGAACAGAGAACAAGGAGAGTTATGGATTGGAGGTCCCCTACCAGCTAATGCTGCATGGACCTGCCATCTTGAACCTCAGCCACCAGGAACAGAGGACAGGAAGTACAGGAAGGCAGCCTCATGGAGCTCCCAACAGGAGACAGAGCACCTGGTACCAGGGATACCAGCTTTCCTGCTCTCTACCTTTCTTCCCTCTGTGCGGCCTCTTCTACTTTCCAACAGGCCATGATTGCTTGGCTAGAGAGACACCAGCTCCTTGCTGCCCGGATCCATCCCTCTCCCACTGGCTGGCTCCTTCTGTGCCATTTGTTGTTGTTTTAGCTTTTTTTCATTTATTCTCTCTCTCACTTCCTTCTTTTCCTTTCTCCTGCCCAACTAGTACCATGTACTGTCTCCACCCCTTCTTGACAGACTGTGCCACATCACCCAGATAAAGAACAACTGGCACACAGCTTCCCTGTGTCTGTGATGCCCCACCAGTAGGCTCCTGCTGTGCCATTTTTTTCTTTCAGTTTCTTCTCTCTCTCCCTTCCTTCCTATCCTTTCTCCCACCCACCTAGCTGTTTGTACCATCCCTGCCCCTTCTTGATGGGCTGTGCTGCCCTTCTCAGCTAGAAGGGCAACAGCACATGGCTTCCCTGGCTCTGTGCCACCCCACTGGTAGGCTCCTACAGAGGATTTCTTGTTTCTTTTTTGTTTCCTTTCTCTCTCCCTTCCTTCCTTTCCTTTTTCCCACCCACCTAGCCCACTGCACTGCTCCTCCCTCCCACTTTTTCTAGACATGCTGTGCCACACCACTCAGCTAGAAAGCCACCAGCACATGGCTTCCCTGGATTTGTGCCACCTTCACTGGCAGGCTCCTACAGTGCATTCCTTCCTTCCTTCCTTCCTTCCTTCCTTCCTTCCTTCCTTCCTTCCTTCCTTCCTTCCTTCCTTCCTTCCTTCCTTCCTTCCTTCCTTCCTTCCTTCCTTCCTTCCTTCCTTCCTTCCTTCCTTCCTTCCTTCCTTCCTTCCTTCCTTCCTTCCTTCCTTCCTTCCTTCCTTCCTTCCTTCCTTCCTTTCTCTCTCTCTCTCTTTCTCTCTCTCTCTCTCTTCTTTCTTTCCTTTCCTTTCTCCCACCCACCTAGCCCCATGTGCTGCCCCCCCCCTTGATGGGTTGTGCCATACTTCTCGTATAGAGAGCCTTTGATACACGGCTTTCCCAGGTCTGTGCCACCCCACAAGCAGGCTCCCTCAGTGCCATATTTTTAATTTTTCTTTACCTTTCCCCTTCTCACTTTTCCTTCTCTGTCCCATCTAGGCTCTGTGCTGCCTCTGCCCCTTCTTGATGGGCTGTGCTGTGCTGCCTGACAAGAGAGACATAAGCTTGCTACCACCCCAATTCCAGCCAACCCCTAATGGCCAGGTTCCCCAGCACCATATTTATTTATTTATTGTTGTTTTTGTTTTTTTTTCTTTCTTCTCTCTCTTTCCTTTCTTTTCTTTCCTTTTTCCAGCCCGCCTAGTCCTGTGTGCTGCCCACACCCATTCTTGATAGGCCGAGCCATGCCACTCAGCTAGAAAGCCACCAGCACACAGCCTTGCCAGGTCTGCCCTGCCCCACCTGCCAAATCCTACCATGCCATCATCATATTCACTTCTCTTTTTACTTCTTTTTTCTTTTTTTTTTCTGTTTCTCTCTCTTCTTCTCTTCATTCTCTCACGCACTTAGCCCCACATATCACATCACCTCCATTCCCTCCCGCCTATTGGCACTGTGCACTGAGTGCCGCACCCCCGATTGGCACAGACATGGACCACCGGACCCTGTCATGCATTGCCCCCTGGCCCCACCCTGTCAGCACCAGTATGTGCTGAAAACAACCCATCCCTGCTGCTCCCTCCCCGCTGGACATTCCCTGCTGCACCATAGGTGAGCACCCAGCCCTGCCCACCTAGAAAAGGTGATGAGAAGTATCATGCTCAGAGACGAGCAAGCAACAAAGCATACCCAGCCCACCTTCCCAGACGTAACCAAATAAAACAAAAAAGCAGGATGAAACAAACAAATCTACAATCAATAAATGAACAAATAATTCCTGAATGTCCTGAAGACAGCAGACAATATCAAAAATAAAAATAAAGGACAGGATGGCTCCAGAGAGTGTCCAAAATAAAAAACCAGATTACCTTCCAGTAGGAGAAAAGGCACTGGAAGTACCTGATAGGGAATTCAAAACTCTAATATTCAGGGCTCTCCAAGAGATGAAGGAAAATGCAGACAAAAATAAGGAAAAAATAGACAAAATCATGCAAAATACAGACAAAATCATGGAAAAGACAGACGAAGCAATGGAGGAATTCAGGAAAATAATACAGGAAAAAATTTCAAAATAAACAACTAGAGATCATACAAAAACAGCAATTAGAAATCCAAAAGGCAAACAACAAGATTTCAGAAATGGACAGTGCAATAGAAGGTTTTAGGAGAAATTTGAAACAATGGAAGACAGGATCAATGAAATTGAAGACAAATCCTTGGGTACCACTTTGTTTGAGGAAAAATCAGAGAAAAAATGAAGAAATACTGAGAATGATGTGGGATGCAATGAAAAGCAAAAATTTGCATATGACTGAAATTACAGAACAGAGGGAGAAAATGGAAAACAGAATCACTGAAGATTTACTAACAGAAAACTTCCCTAATATCATGAAAGATGAAAAGCTGACTATCCAAGAAGCTCAACAAACCCCATATAGGATAGACCCCCCCCAAAAAAAAAATCATCAAGGCATATCATAATCATGCTTGCTAAAACCAAAGACAAAGAAAGAATCCTGAGAGCAGCTCGAGAAAAGTCACATATGAAGAGAACACAATATGACTAAACTCTGTTTACTCAGTAGAAACCATGTAGGCAAGAAGGCAATGAGATGGTATACATAAAACCTTAAAAGAAAAAACCTGCCAACCAAGAATAATATATCCTGCAAAACTCTCCCTCAAATATGATGGCAAAATTAGAGCATTTCCAGATAAATAGAAATTAAGGAAATATGTAAAAACAAAACCAAACTTACAAGAATTATTAAAGGGAGTCCTTCATTTAGAGAACCAACAACATTGGACAACAGTCTGAATCTAGGACACAAGACAGCATCAGCCAGATACCAACCTAGGTAACGAAATTTCAAGGATAAAACAAAACTGAAAGGTTTACAACAGGGAACCAGAGAGGTCAATCTGTGAACGACAACAATGTCAGAACAATATAAGAGGGAATAAACAGTGTAGGTATAGAACTTTCAAATGGAGAGGAAGTCAAGGTGACATCAAGTAATGAAAGACTGGTTTAAACTTAGGAAGATAGGAGTAAATTTCAAGGTAACCACAAAGAAAGTTAAAAAACCTACTCATCAAAATAAAGAGGAAAACATAAAATCTCAGTAAACACAAAATCTACAAAAGTGAAAGAATCGAAAAAAAAAATCCACAAACAAAAGGAATTCAGCACAGGAGAGTAAGAGGAACAAAGAAAACATCAGCACCACAAAAAAAGCACTACAAAATGACAGCAATAAGCTCACACCTATCAATAATCATACTGAACATAAATGGCTTAAATGCACCCGTAAAGAGACAGAGTAACAGAATGGATTAAAAAAGCAGGATCCATCAATATCCTATCTACAACAGACCTACCTTGGAAACAAAGACATAAAATATATTAAAAATCAAAGAATGGAAAAAATATATCAAGCAAACAGCAACCAAAAAGAACAGGAGTGGCAATAGTAATCTCAGATAAAATAGACTGTAAAACTAAATCCACCATAAAATACAAGGAAGGACATTACATAATGATTAAAGGGACAAAACTCCATGAGGACATAACCATGATAAATATTTATGTACTCAATGACAGGGCTCAAAAATACATAAAACAAACTCTAATAGCACTGAAAAGAGAAATTGACGGTTCCACAATAACAGTAGGAGACTTCAACTCACCACTCAAGGTAAAGTACAGAACGTCTAGAAAGAAATTCAACAAAGATACAGAAGACCTAAAGGTCACAATCAACCAACGTGACCTTGTAGACATATATAGAATGTTCCACCCAACAGCAGAAAAGTACACATTCTTTTCCAATGCACATGGAACGTTCTCCAGAATAGACCACATCTTAGGCCACAAAGCAATGCTCAACAAAATCCGAAACACTGGGGTAGTACAAAGCATCTTCTCTGATCACAATGCCATAAAAGTAGAAATTAATAACAGAAACAGCAAGGAAAAAAACTCAATTACATGGAAACTGAATAACACCTTGCTAAAAAAACCACTGAGAAATAGAAGGAATCAAAAAATTCCTAGAATCAAACAAGAAAGAAAACATACCATACCAAAACCTTTGGGACACAGCAAAGGCAGTGCTCAGAGGGTCAGTTTATAGCAATAGATGCACACATCAAAAAAGAAGAAAGGGACAAAATCAAAACATTACCTACACAACTTAAACAAATAGAAAGAGAACAGCAAAAGAAGCCTACAGCCACCAGAATAAAGGAAATAATAAAGATCAGAGCTGAAATAAATGAAATAGACAATAGAAAAACAATACAAAGGATCAACAAAACCAAAAATGAGTTCTTTGAAAGGATCAACAAAATTGATAAACCATTGGCCAAACTGACAAAAGAAAAACAGGAGAGGATGCAAATAACTCAAATAAGAAATGAAATGGGGGACATTAAAGCAGGCCCAACTGAAATAATAAGGATCATAACAGAGTACTATGAAAACCTATACTCCAACAAATTTGATAACCTAGAGGAAATGGACAATTTTCTAGAAACACAATACATACATAAACTAACACAAACTGAAGTTGAAAATCTTAACAGAGCCATAACAAGAAAAGATATTGAAAAGATAATTAAAAAACAAAAACAAAAACAAAAACTCCCCCCCGCCCAAAAAAAAGTCCTGGCCCAGATGGCTTCACTGGAAAATTCTACCAAACATTCAGAGAAGAGCTTACACCAGTACTACTCAAACTATCTCAGAACACAGAGAAGGGAAGGATACTTCCAAATTCATTCTATGAAGCCAGCATAACCCTGACAGACAAAACCAGGCAAAAAAAAAAAAAAAAAACCCTTTGCTATTGAGTCAATTCTGACTCATAGTGACCCTATAGGACAGAGTAGAACTGCCCCAAAGAGTTTCCAAGGAGTGCCTGGTGGATTCAAACTGCTGACCTTTTGGTTAGCAGCCATAACACTTAACCACTACACCACCAGGGTTTCCAAAACCAGGCAAAGACACCACAAAAAAAGAAAATTACAGGCCAATATCTCTCATGAATATATATGCAAAAATTCTCAACAGAATTCTAGCCAATAGAATTCAGCAGCCAGCTTCATACCAGGTATGCAAGGATGGTTCAAAATTAAAAAATCAATCAACGTAATCCACCACATAAATAAAACAAGAGAAAAGAATCACATGATCATCTCAACTGATGTAGAAAAGGCATTTGACAAAGTCCAATACCTATTCCTGATAAAAACTCTCAATAAAATAAGTATAGAAGGGAATTTCCTCAACATAATAAAGGGCATTTACACAAAAAAACAACAACCAATATTATTCTTAATGGAGAGAGGCTGAAAACATTTCCCTTGAGCACAGGAATGAGACAAGGGTGCCCTTTATGACCACTCCTATTTAACATTGTGCTGGAAGTCCTAGCTAGAGCAGTAAGGCAAGAAAAAGAAATAAAGGGCATGCAGATTGGTAAGTGTCTTAGTCATCTAGTGCTGCCATAACAGAAATACCACAAGTGGATGGCTTTAACAGAGAGAAATTTATTTTCTCACAGCCTAGTAGGTTACATGTCCAAATTCAGGACATTGGCTCCAGACTTTCTCTCTCTGTCGGCTCTGGAGGAAGGTCCTTGTCCTCAATCTTCCCCTGGTTGAGGAGCTTCTCAGGCGCAGGGACCCTGTGTCCAAAGGATGCGCTCTGCTCTTGGTGCTGCTTTCTTGGTGGTATGAGGTCCCCCAATTCTCTGCTAGCTTCCCTTTCCTTTTGTGTCTTGAGAGATAAAAGGTGATTCAGGCCACAGCCCAGCGGAACACCCTTTACACTGGATCAGGGCGCTGACCTGAGTAAGAGTGGTGTTACAATCCCACCCTAATCCTTTTAACCACAGGCAGAGATTATGATTTATAACACACAGGAAAATTACAAAATGGAGGACAACCACACAGGGCCTAATCAAGTTGACACATATTTTTGGGGGACACAATTCAATCCATTACAGTAAGGAAGAAGTAAAACTGTCCATATTTGCAGATGTTATGATACAATACATAGAGAACCCAAAAGACTCCACAACAAAACTACTGGAACTAATAGATTCAGCAGAGTAGCAGGATACACCCCAAAAAAGCAGGATACAAGGTAAACAAAAAAATCAGTTAGATTCCTATACACTAATAAAGAGAGCAATGAAAAGGAAATCAGGAAAGCAATGCCATTTATAATAGCCCTTAAAAAAATAAAATACTTAGGAATAAACCTAACTAGAGACGTAAAAGACCTATGCAAAGAAAACTACATAACACTATTGCAAGAAATCAAGAGGCCGACGTAAATGGAAAAACATATACTGTTCATGGATAAGTAGACTCAACATTGTGAAAAATCTCAATTCTACCCAAAGCAATCTACAGATATAATGCAATCCCAATTCAGATACCAACAGCATTCTTTAATGAAATGGAAAAACTAATCATTAACTTTATATGGAAAGGGAAGAGGCCCCAGATAAGTAAAGCACTACTGGAGAAGAAGAATAAAGTAGGAGGACCGGGCACTACCTGGTCTCAGAACCTACTATACAATTAAACGGTAGTCAAAACAGCCTGGTACTGCTGCAACGACAGATACATTGGCCAATGGAACAGAATTGAGAATCCAGATGTAAATCCATCCATTTATGGTCACCTGATCTTCAACAAAGGCCCGAAGTCCATTAAATGGGGGAAAAGACAGTCTTTTTAACAAATGGTGCTGGCAAAACTGGATGTTCGTCTGCAAAAAAAATGAAACAGTACCCATACCTCTCACCGTATACAAAAACTAATTCAAAATGGATTAAAGACCTAAATATAAAACCAAAAACTATAAAGATCATAGAAAAAAAGGTAGGGTCAATGCTAGAGGCCCTAGTACATGGCATAAACAGGATACAAACCATAACCAGCAATACATAAACACCAGAAAATAAGCTGGATAACCAGGATCTTCTAAAAAGTAAACACTTAGGCTCATCAAAAACTTCACCAAAAGAGTAAAAAGAGAGCTTACAGACTGAGAAAAAAAATGTGGCTATGACAAATGCAACAAAGGTCTCATCTCTAAAATCTATAGGAAAATTCAACACCTCTACAACAAAAAGACAAATAATCCAATTATAAAATGGGCAAAGGATGTGAACAGACACTTCACCAAAGAAGACATTCAGGCATCAAACAGCTACATGAGGAAATGCTCACAATTACTAGCAATTAGAGAAATGCAAATCAAAACAACAATGAGATGCCATCTCATCTCGACATTACCAGGATGAATCAAAAAAACAGAAAATAACAAATATTGGAGAGGCTGCAGTGTGATTGGAACTCTTATTTACTGCTGGTGGGAATGCAAAATGGTACAACCATTTTGGAAAATGATATGGCAGTTCCTTGGAAAGCTAAAAACAGAAATACCATATGATCCAGCAATCTCACTCCTAGGAATATATTCTAGAGAAATAAGAGTCATCAGACAGAATAGATATATGCACACCATGTTCATTGTAGCATTGTTCACAACAGCAAAAAGATAGAAGCAACCTAGATGCCCATCAATGGATGAATGGATGAACAAACTATGGTACATAAACACAATAGAGTACTATGATGATGAATCTGCAAAGCATCTTACAGCATGGATGAATCTGGAGGGCATTATGCTGAGTGAAATAAGTCAATCACAAAAGGACAAATATTGTATGAGACCACTACTATAAAAACTTAAGAAAAGGTTTACACACAAAAAGAAGCAATCTTTAATGGTTACAAGGGAGTGGAGGGACAGGGATGGAAAAACACTAAATAGACAATAGATAAGTGGTAACTTTGGTGAAGGGAAAGACAGTACACAAAACTGAAGAATCCAGCACAACTTGACCAAGGCGAGATCAAGGAAGCTTCATAGACACATCCAAACACTCTGAGGGACTGAATTACTGGCCTGAGGCCCAGGGACCATGGTCTAGGAGGACATCTAGCTGAACTAGCACAACATAGTTTATAAAGAAAATGTTCTACTTCCTACTTTGTTCAGTAGCGTCTGCGGTCTTGAAAGCTTGTGAGTGGCCATTTAAGATACTCCACTGGTCCCACCTTGTCTGCAGCAAAGGAGAATGAAGAAAACTGAAGACACAAGGGATAGATTAGTCCAAAGGACTAATGGAGCGCAACTATCACTGCCTCCATCAGACTGAGTCTAGCACAACTAGATGGTGCCTGGCTGCCACCACCAACTGTTCTGACAGGGATCACAATAGAGGGTCTGGCACAGAGCTGGAGAAAAATGTAGAGCAAAATTCAAACTCATGAAGAGGCCAGACTTACTGGTTTGACAGAGACTGAAGAAACCCCAAGAGTATGGCCCCTGAACACCTTTTTAACTGAGTACTGAAATGACTCCTGAGGTTCACCCTTTAGCCAAAGATTAGACAGTCCCATAAAACAAAAATGAGACTAAATGGCACACCAGCCCAGGGGCAAGGAGAAGGCAGGAGGGGACAGGAGAGCTGGTAATGGGGAGCTCAAGGTTGAGAAGGGGGGAGTATTAACATGTAGTGGGGTTGGCAACCAATGTTACAAAATAATATGTGTATTAATTATTTAATGAGAAACTAGTTTGCTCTGTAAACCTTCATCTAAAGCACAATGAAAGAAAAATTAAAGACACAGTTTTCATTGAGGGTAATGCTGGGTAAAAGAAATAACAGAGGCTGTCAAAGAAAATTTATCCCTGGTGATCTGCTTGGAACAAGAGAGGACTCAGCTGAGTGTTGTCGTTACTGCAACCAGAAGCAGAATGGGAAGGGGGACATTTGATTGTTAGGCCTTGGGAGGAGATGGTGTCTTCCCCAGGACTGACTTCAAAGCATAGTCCCAAAGGATTCAGTGGGAGGGATAATATCTTCTCAGCCAGAAGGGGTTAATAAGTAAGGCAAATTCAGAATCAAATTGCCATGACTACCCATAAACATAGAAAAGAAAAGGAAGTTGATTCCCACAAAGGAAGGACAAGCTTCAGCCCTTCATTACCGGGCCCCCAGGAAGCTTTGTTCCCTCTGGCGTTACATTTTGAGTTGGAGACTCTTCTTAGAGTAAGCGGAAGCATTCCTGGAGCCTAACTTGTTATTGCATATTGGAGTGAGAAGATCTTGTACAAGAACACATCTCTGAATTTACAATGGAAGTAAACATGAAAATGCAACTGAGTGAATTCCTTAGCTCTATTGTCTCTCATCATCCCATGCCTTCATCAAGCACTGTGCTTTGTTGTTTGTCTCCTGGATCTGCCCACTTGTCTTCATCCCCAAGGTCACTGCCTTAGTTTAATTCATGGTCATATTTTGCTTGGATTGTCACAGTAGTTCCCTCACTGGTCTCAATGCCTCCAGCATGTTTCTTTTGAATCAGTTTGGATGCTGTTGACTGTGAGAAAACACTGATTAAAATTTGCTTAATATTGCACCTGACCAGTCATTTGTAAGGGTGGGCTCCAGGGCAGAAAAAGGCTCTGGCTCTACTTCCCTGTGCATCTCTTAGCCTCAAACTCCCCCATGTGGTAACTTCATCCTAGTCTGGCAACTACCAATTTCTGGTGTCATATCCAGTCCTCTACAATGTCCAGAGGTAGAAAAGGCCACTTTTCTTGTGTACTTAGGCATGAAGAAACCCTTATAGAAGCCCCCTAGCAGACTCTGCTAATGTACATACCCACCCAGAAGAGGGGGGTTCCTGATCAAGCTGGTGGATCTTTGAAGAAGGAGGAAGAGGGCTGGGAACAGACGTGAGATAGACAAATAGCCATGTCTGCTACAGCCATTTTCTACATAGTAAACTGAGTAATCTTTCTAATGTACAAATCTGATCATATCATTCTCCTGCTTAAGATTCTTCGGTGATTCTCACCACCCTCAGTTAAAAGTCCAAACTTCTTACGTGAGCACATAAGTGCTGTGGCCCAGTCTACCTCTCCAGCCTTATTTCTTTCTCTGTCCTCTATCCTGTAGCCATACTAAACACCTTACATTTATAAAAATAAGCCATGTTCTCCATTCTGTCACATGCTTTTGGGCTTCTGTATATACTATGTCCTCTGGAGAGCCTCCTTCTTCTTCTGGCCTACTCAGTTCATCCTGTGAAGCTCCACATTGACATCACCTCTCAAGAGCCTTCGCTTCGCTCTTCTATGTGCTCCAATGGCCCTTTGTGCTTACTCCTACAGTATTCCAGCTGCACTCAGATGACCTGTTTGTGCTCACCCCTGTAGTACTCCATCTATACTCCAAAGACCTGTTTACTGCTCTGTCTCCCTCCTTGGGCTCTAGGCTCCAGGAGAGAGAAGCCTGTACCTTCTATGTGGAGCTGTCTGATGTCATAGGTAATTGTTCAAGTTCTAGCATCAGACAGCCTGGGTTTGGCACTTGGCTTCACTACTTGCTAGCTACTGACCTTGGGCATATTATTAACCCCTCTTGGCTTCTGTTTCCTTATTGGTAAGAGGGAACAATAATAGTAACTTCTTCATAGTATTATTGTGAAAGTCAAGTGTGCTAATTCATGTAAAGCTCTTAGTGTAATGGCTGGCATTGATAAATATTTCTGGAATGAATGGTGATGTGGTAAGCAGGGCTGAGTCTCTCCCATTGCTCTGGAAGCTTTACAAGGCACTCTAATATTGTGGCCCTGACAGAGGACTTCCAAGGCCGATCTTACATTTGTGGCTGAGGAGGATCCAGGAGTGTGTTGGTTTCTCAAATAATTTCCTTACTAGCCTGTCATGTTGCTTCAAATTCTGCCAATACAGATTGCTTCTTTCAGGTTAATAATGTCTATTAAGTGGAAGACATTCTGATGGAGCTGTGGAACACTCATTCACTCCATGCTGCAAAAGGCATGGTCTGTCCAATGAGTCAAGGTATAGGCACCAAGTGCTATTGGATTTCAAAGGAGAGCTCTTCATTGGACTTGGAAGCTGTTGCATTTAGACAGGTGGGTCTAGAAAGGAAGACTGAGCCAGATGATGGGAAGAACAGAGAGAAGTAGGAGCACTCAGTGCATGACTAAGAATACCATGTGAACCTTTGAATGACCCGAGGGTCCTGTAGAGAAATCCTGGGAAATAATAGTGCTCCCTTGATAAATGTGAATTCACTTGGGAGAATTGACATTTTATCACAGAATTTTAGAATCAGAAAGGAATTCTAAGATCCTCTTATTTGAAAAATCTGGAACTCAGAGAGATAAAACATCGTGTCCAAAGTCACCCAGTTAGTTGGCAAGAAAGAAAATATAAATTCAGATCCCCTGACCCTAAGTCTAGACTCTAGAGTTATTTTACCCATCACCAAACCACCTCTTGATTAGTTTAGACAGATTTATTTCCTCTTAATCTGCTTGGATAACAGAGTGAGAGAATCAGGACTTCATTGTGGGTAGCGGTTGCGGACAGGAGTGGTACTTGGGAGGGAAGGGAAGAAGAGGCCCTGGAGGAAGTGGGGAGGTGGGCAACTTGTGTGTCTAATCCTTACCTTCTTTTTTGGAAATTCTTCTTCTATACAAGGAGTTTGATAAATGTATCCACCAAACCAAACCAAACCAAACCAAACCAAACCAAACCAAACCAAACCAAACCAAACCAAACCAAACCCAGTGCCATCAAGTCAATTCCAACTCATAGTGACCCTATAGAACAGAGTAGAACTGCCCCATAGGGTTTCCAAGGAGTCGCTGGTGGATTTGAACTGTCAACCTTTTTGGTTAGCAGACAAGCTCTTAGCCACTTCACCACCAGGGCTCCATCTGAGGTGTAAATGACTCAAAGCCTGTAATCTAGCGGGTCCTAGGGTAGGACTGTATGTTGCAGGGACCAGCACTTAGGAAAACTGGGTTCTAGTTGCAATCTGCCAGTTAATCATACTGTGACTTTGGGAGAAACACTCAGTGGATGGAACCACATAAAACATTCTAAAGGGGCGGTTCTTAAGATATTTGAGGACAGTTGCCATAATACAAGCCCTCACTCACGCCTTCAGTTCTTCAGGTTAAATACTGTCCATTTTTTAATTAAGTTCCTTCATTTTCAAATTACCCTTGTTGCCCTTTTGTGGATGGGTTGTAATCTGTCAACGTCTCTTAAAGTATGGCACCATGAATGAAATGTAATATTTCAGTTGTGCAGCTAGATCAATACAATTCCCTTTTGCCATGTACTCTAGACCTCTATTAATGGAGTTTCAGTACTGGGCCTTTTTGGCAGTTTTGTGTCATCAGTACTTTCCTACTATGTTGACGTTGATCCTTTTAGGGACATATGAATCTTTACAGTTGGACCATCATCTACTTCAGATTCCTCTATTCTCTCCAGAAAGGAATTCAGAAAGACTTTGTTAAATGCCTTGTGGAAACTCAGATATGTCATGTGGACAAAATTACCTTGATTTACCTGTCTGCAGTCACAATCAAAACAGGAAATGGTATTTGTTCTTCATGAGCTCATGTTGGCTCCCAATGGCCACCATCTCTGTTCCAAATACACGTGATTCTTCCTGTTCTAGATTCTGGTCTCTATCAGCTCCATGCTCACCAGGCTGCCACTGTCAGCAGCCAGCTGCTGCCTCTTTAAAAATGGCTTCCCACCTTTTACTTTCTCTAGTGTTCTGGCATTTTGTCCATTTTTCTGATTACTGAGATGATTACACATAGCCATCTCATTGAAAAATGGCTGATTATCCTGGAATGTAATTTTAAATGTATTACTTATAAATGTTACTCCTTATAGAAGTTACAATAGAGGTTCAGATGTAGTAACAGATGCCCCAAATAATAGCAAATTAGACTGGATACTCTTCCCCCGCACCCTCGCATCTCTGGTAACAGCCCACGTATAAACAGTCCTGGACTCATATGGTAATGCCAGGGACTAGGATCCTTCTGTCTTGCTTCTCCTTCATCTCTGCAGGGTTTTTCTTGCCCATGTGGTTCAAAATGGCATACCATCATCACCTCATATGCAGTCTAAACAGTGGGAAAGGGAAAACGGGAAGGGGAAGGTGCATGTCTTAGTTACTGAGTACTGCTGTAACAAAAAATACCACAAGTTGGTGGCTTTAAAGAAGAGAAAGATAATTTCTCACAGTTTAGAATTCAGAGTGTGGCTATAGGAGTCTGAATTCAGAACATGACTGTATGGAGAAGTTCTTTGTCTATTTCAGCTTCTGGTATCTGCTGGCAATTCTTTGAGTTCCTGGGCTTGTAGATGCACAGAGATCCACACGGGGGGGAAGATGCCTTGTGTGTGTGCCTTCACATGGCATCTTCCCTATGTGTATCTCTGTGTCTATTCTTCTCATTTTATAACTCTGGAGTGATCAGATTTAGGATCCACCCTACTCTGGTGTGACCTCACTGGCATAAAAAAAGAAAAATCCTACTTCCAAACAGGATCACATCCACAGGTACAGAGGTCAGGATTTTAATACGTATTTTGGGGGTACACAATTCAATCCGTAACAGCATGTACATTTCCTTTAAAGGTACAGCCCTGAACTTGCACACATCACTTCTTTTATATTCCATTGGCGAGAACTTAGAGATTTGAGATGCTAAGGAGACTTGGAAGTAGTCTGTATAGTGGACTATAATGCACCCAGCTAACAACAGTTCTAATTCTATAGAAGAAAAGAATAACAGATATTTAAGGAAATTTAGCAGGATCTGCCATACTCTCAATTCAGCTTCCTCTCTCCATCTCTTAAGGATTCATCTATTCTCCTAGTTCCAAACTATGAAGTCTTTTATGTTTTCCCATTTCTTTTATATTCACTCCCAAAATGCTATCAATTCTCTTTTACTTCTTTATATATATATATATATATATATATACAATTTTATCTTTCTATTTCGCATTTATCACCATTCTAATACAGATTGGCATCTGTCTCTGGCTTTTCCAGCCCAATACCAAAGGTACAAATTGATATATTGCCATCTGCTGACTGCTTGGCATACAAGGATATAGAAGAACTCTCCTACATTAGCAGGTAGCATTGGGACATAGTTTTTGGCTGCTCTCAACACTGATGCCTATTTGGGATTGGAATGGGTAGGATAGGGAGGCAGATATTGTAACTCAGGAGGGATAAGTTATCTCTGCTTCTGCCACTGTGACCTTCGTTTCAGGTCCAGCTAATTTCCCTTGACCCTGGCTCAGCCCCAATCACTCTCAGAGCACTACCAGTTTATGTCATTTCTCTGCCCCCCTTTTGGGAGCTATGTTTTGCCACAAGAACCACTTGTTTCTCTGAATGTATACTGTCCTCCTCTAATTCAATCTCTACAGAGCCAAATTAATCTCCTTAAAAGACTGATTTCATTTTTAAAAAACTCTTCTGCTTAGAAATTTCTAAATGGTGAGCCATTTCTTACAGCAGGGATAGCAAACACATGTTGCCTTGTTCAAGGTACCCTTTTCATTCGAGATACCCTTTCCTCACTCATTGATCAAGATATTCTTTCCTGCTCAGCCTAGATGAAGCGTTAGAATCCTTTCCAACAGTTTGGACACTACCAGCTGATCAGAACTGGTATGAGGGACAAATCTTATTTACTATCCCTTTAAGTCCCTGGTTGGTGCACAATGTTAACATGCTCAGTTGCTAGCCAAAAGGTTGGAGGTTCAAGTCCACCCAGAGGCTCCTCAGAAGAAAGGCTTAGTAATCTAGTTCCCCAAACTTAGCCAATGAAAACCCTATGGAGGATAGTTCTATTTTGACACATTTGGGGTCACCATGAGGCAGAGTTGACAGCAACTGGTTTGGTTTAGCTTACAAATTTTTTTCCGAAAGTTAGGCTTTAGCGGTCCTCCATCTTTGACCATTTTTGTGTACACCAAAATCCTGCTGTACAGTATATGCAAGCCCTATTTCTTCAAAAAGACCAAAAGTCCCTCATTCTTTTTTTGTTTTGTTTATTCCTTAAATGTCTGGGTTCTGTTCATAGAGTTGAGGCTGGCACTTATGCATCTTTAGGTTGAAGAGGAGATGTTGAAGATGGTGAAGGCTAGGCTTTAAAGTTGACTGTTTACCTGCAGATAGGTAAAGGGAACAAGGCCAGAAGAAAATTCTAAACTCAAGGCAGCAAAACTTTGTAATAAGAAACCTGGTGCTAGGTGTGAGGTTCTAGGAGTGAGGCAAGGTCACAAAATGAAAAACCAGAGATCAGACACCAGAAGGATGGGAAGCAATTTGGGCTGCAGAGTACAAGCTGGGACAATGCAAATGGTTTAGACCCAAGGTTGTGGGAATTCTTTCTGTAACCATTAGACCTGCCTTTGTGCGTTAAAACAGAACTATGCTTGTAATCCACAACCCGTCTGTCACTTTGTTGTTCTGTGTGGCTTGCATGTTGCTATAATGCTGGGAGCTATGCCACCAATATTTCAAATATCAGCAGGGTCACCCGTGGTGGACAGGTTTCAGTGGAGCTTGCAGACTGAGACAGATTAGGAAGAATGGCCTGGTGATCTACTTCCAAAAATTAGCCAGTGAAAACTTTATGTCCTGTAAAGTGCTGGACATCATCGGAAAAGACCAACTGCTAGGAAAGAACATCATGTTTGGTAAACCAGAGAGTCAGCAAAAACAAGGGAAACCCTCAATGACATGGATTGACACAAATGGCTACAGCAGTGACTTCAAACATACCAGTGATCATGAAAATGGCACAGGACCAGGCAACATTTCATTGCTTTACATGAACCCATTGCTGTTGAGTAGATTCCAACTCCTAGCAACCCTATAGGACTGAGTAGAACTGCCCCATAGAGTTTCCAGGGAGCGCCTGGTGGATTTGAACTGCTGACCTTTTGATTAGCAGCCGTAGCACTTAACCACTATGCTACCAGGGTTTCCTGTTGTACATGGAATCGCCATTAATCGGAGCTGACTCAACAACAAATAACAACAGCATGCATGTAATAGGCATTAATGCATAAACAAAACAAAAATATATCCCAAAGTAATACAATCTAACCCTATATTGAAATGCCTTATTGAACAAGAAATTTCCATAGTTTACCTCACTCTGCTATACCTAGTTTTATACAAAAAGTACTTATTGACTTGGGATCCTTCCTTTAAATTACTGGTCTCTCTCTAGATGTCTTTAATAAGGTATTTAAGCCAGAGCGGAAAAAATAGCGCTCAGTGCATGCACTAATAACAAAGCATACCTTAAAAAAAAAGTGGCAGATGGAAACAAAAAGACTCCATCCAGGGACTTCTGCAGATTCGATCCTCATGAAGCCTTTGTTCCCCCTCTGCTCCTGCCAAGCCTGAGAGTCAGGCTTCTTGACGCAGCTGCCTTTGCAAAAATTAACATCTCGCTTCTGCCAAGAAAGCAGGTGATAGGCTCAGCAGCTCTCCTTCAGTTTGTTTTTCTCCAAGGCAGGAACACGTGCCCCCTGAGGAGGCATTTGTTTGTGTGATCAGTAGGACCGCAAAAGCTAAGGCTAAGAGATAAAGGTAAGTCAGGACCAAAGGGATAAAGGTGAGTCTGGACGTAGAAAGTGGCACCTGGGAGCAGAAAGAAACAGCAGAAAAGCCAGATTATAGTAACAAGGCCAGCAGAGCATTTGCCCAAGTTAATGGAAGCAAGTTGACTCATGCAACCCTGCGAACAGCTAAGAGTGTATGTATGCGCGTGGTGAATCATCTAATGTGTAAGTGAAGCCACCAGCTATAATTAATCTTGTGCATTAAAGCAAATTTGAGTATTTTGAATATAAGCTAATGTGATTGACCTGTATGATCAGGCAGTGCTCATGGCTGAGTGGGTGCATCAAAGACAAAGGAGGAATCTAACGGTGCTCTGGGGAAGTGACTTTCTCAGTGGCCTGCATTTTCACCAACATGGTATGCAGTGTGGGATATGAGTGTGGGCAGCAGACTGGGCTGGATTTGCCTGATCCATGCTGCCCTCAAGTCCTCCTTTGTTTCCAGGGCTATGACAGAGGGGGGGATGTCTTCTTGAATACAAGTTCAATTTGCAATGAACTATCATACTGATTGTGGAATTCGGCATGCTGGGATGACCAACTGCTGGTTGTTTTTGTTCACATTGTTTCTGGACATTTGTTGGGTTTTGGCAGGCCAGCATCTATTCTACGTTCCCTGGACAATAGTGCCTGTTTTTTGAGAGGGAGTTCACCTCCCCCTATTAGAGACAATCTGGTAAGACTGTAACCAAGGTGTCCTGCTCTCCCACAGCCCAGGGGCAGGCACATGACTCATCCATTCAGGGGTTCCTTCCCCATACTTTCAGTCTTAACCAAAGAAGCTAATGGACTGAAAAATAGTAGGATTCATTTCTTCTAGCAATGTTGTTGTCATTAGTTGCTGTTGAGTCAGCTCCAGCTCATAGCGATCTTATATATAACAAACCCAAACCCTGCCTGGCTCTGCACCATTCTCACAGTCATTGGTATGTTTGAGCCCATCGTTGCATCCACCATGTCAATCCATGTCATGGAGTTTCCCTCATTTTTGCTGACTCTCCACTTTATCAAACATGATGTCCTTTTCTAGTAATTGTTTTTTCCTGATGACATGTTCAAAGTAACCAAGACGAAGTTTCTCCATCCTCACTTGTAAGGAGTATTTGTTCATTCTTCTGGCAGTCTGAAGCATATTCTTTGCTTCCAGCAATAGCCCCCAGGAAAGAAAGCTAAGTGGTTTCTGACACCATAAATATCCCTTGAGGTCTCCTGGTTCCAAGCCTGGCTCTCCAGCCATTGCCAAGTTTGGCTCTCTGCCTCTGAGTCAATTCTTTTGCTGTCCCATACCCTTCCAATAAATCCTCCCTTTTGCTTCAGTTGGCCAGAGCTGGTTTCTGCAATTTGTAACCAAATAATCCTAACTGATCCGATTCAGGTACCCAAAGTTTCTACTAGAGCTGTTCAGGGCAATGGAGGTTATTAGTAAACCCAGCAAGTTGATTACGTGGATGTTGGTTAAGAAAACAAAGTTCAGTGTTCAGTACTATGTCTCTGTTCCTTATTTTCCCTGACTCGAAGTCTCTCTTATGATTAATTTGTTGATTATTTTGAATTCCTTATCAAACATTTCCCTAAGGTACAGTAAATGGCAATGTATCATCTGCAATTTTGCTTATCCACAAATATCTTTCACCCTGACAGGCCTTATAGGGGCAAGAGGATTCATGGTATTTTGTTTTCTTATGGGAGGTATTGGTGTTTGACTGGAAAGTGTAAAAGAAAGGTA
This sequence comes from Elephas maximus indicus, assembly GCF_024166365.1. Classification (NCBI taxonomy): domain Eukaryota; kingdom Metazoa; phylum Chordata; class Mammalia; order Proboscidea; family Elephantidae; genus Elephas; species Elephas maximus. Next base: position 159,278,610 of record NC_064822.1, read on the forward strand.
ATCACTTGTGGAATAGAAAAATGCGGTAAAACGAGCAAAAATAAAGATGATAAAAGAAAACAAGTAATGATAATTATTTTATTGAATCAAAGACATCATCAGTTGTTAGAAACACTATTATTTTATGTACCACTAAGGGAAAAAATACTACCAGTTTATGACACAACATCCCAACTTCAGAGATGTTGCAAAAATGCCCAAAATTGCATTTTGAAGTGGTGAAATTTGGTAATTAAAATAATAACTAAATGTATGGAGCCCTAAGTACATAATAGGTCCTGTTCTAAGTATGTCACATATATTAATCCATTTAGTCTTAATAATTTGATGAGGTAGTATGCTGAGTTAATACAGCTAATATTCGTAATTAGCCAATAGATGGCTTAGGTCTAATGTAAAATCAAAGTGGGGTTATTACAGGTTTTATGTGAGCTTATCAATTAATGTTTTAATCAAAGCAACAATTAAAATGGCTTGAAGCATTGCTATGGTTTTTTTTACAAGATCAATTTCTAAAATTTTACCTTGTCCTCAAAAATTTGTTTTTGGGTTTGTTTCAATTTTTGCAATTAAAAAAAAAAAATTCCATTGTTTCTAATCTTTGTGCTATAAATCTTAAAAGGCCCTTGGGCCAAAAGCAGTAAATATTTTATGTAACTCCCGATCTATATCCCTGGTTGTATAAATTTCAAAACAGTTGTTTTTGTTGTTAGGTGTTATTGAGTTTGTTCCAACTCATAGCGGCCCTATGTACAAGAGAACGAAACACTGCCCGGTCCTGTGCCGTTATTTAGAATTTCTCTGAGGATATTTTGTAGAATATTGGTGTGGAGATATTCTGTTGTAACCTGAATAAATCCCAGGACTCATGTGGCCAGTCTCAACATAGTGAGCATTCAAAGAAACACAATTCGTTAACCAAGGGTGATCACTTCACTGTCTTTCTCTTTCTTTATTTGCGTTTCTCAGGAAAATTAAAGGAAGTCAAATTCATAACTCACAGCATCAGTTCTTAAATTTTCTTTTCCTTATTCTTCTCCTCCTATAATTGTCTCATATCCCAAAGCTTCGTCAAGACCTCTTTTTTCCCATTTCTTGTATTCAGCTCCCTAAGACACCCCTTACCCATAGAGAATCTTCGCTTTTTCTCCCTCTCTCCTTTTTTCCCCATCATTTTAAATTCCTTTCGAGAAGGTTTCAGCCCTGTCTCGTGACAGCCCCTCATTCCAGAGAATCTGGCTCCTCCTTCTCTGATTAGTTGGGTTGGTCTAGTAAGGACCAAGAGGCGAATATCAGATTGAGGGAGACAAGCTGAGTGAAAGTCAGGAAAGAGGCAGAACATTTAATTATACATTAATAATTTTTTTTAATGTCCCATGGCTATTTATAATGATACACTGTAGGTACCCCTTGAAAGTTTATAATCACATTAGCATATTAAAGGCTCTGAGAAGTCCTGCAATAAAGAATCCTATTTATCTTTGTTTAATCTAGTATTTCTCAAACTTATTTAAAAAGGGGTCCTCTTCCTCTCTTCTCCCCTACCCCACCTAAGTATCCATGGAGTACAATTTGGGTAAAGAGGCCTTAAAGTATAAAAGATACAGTAAAGTAATTGAAGGTGCACTTATAACACACACACAGCTTGGTAGGATGAACGTTTCAATGAGAACAGCAATAGTTTGGATGTGATCTAAACTTTTCACATAACGTGGAAAGTAGTGCCATTTTGCCTTTGTCTTACAGTTGTGACAAGAAATCTCAGCCAGAATAGCCACCAAGTGAGTCTGCCTGACCAGTATTTACGCAGATACTAGTTTTGCAACTGGCTCTGAACACCAGTTGTCCCTGAATTTGATTTTGTCAAGATGCTTTGTGTTGATACCTCCCTGGATATCTTGATTTACATCAGCCAGCACCTGGAGCTAATGTTAGATGTTAGTCCACTAGCCCATTAGCTGTTAAGTTTAATGCCACCGGTTGTAAAGAGTATGATTAGGGTTGTAGGTTGACTTGTCAATAGCTAGAGGTAATGTGTGCCTAGGTGTCTGAGCAAATTCTCATGTGTGATCATCTGAAAAAGATTGGAAAACAGCACCAGAAACCACACGTACTTTTACGCATCTAAAGCTTTAGCATCGAGTCAGCAATAGGGGCAACGGCTGATGAATAATTTGCAAACTGGTGAAGTGTTAGTTGGACCTAATAATGTTGTGACTTGCAATACAAAGATACGGAAGTTTCATTAATTACCAAAAAACAAACAGCAGATAAACAGATTGTAGGAATCTAAGAAGTATGTTTGAATATTATGATTGTATTTATTGCTACTTTACCTTGAACTATTGTTATTTGGAGCAATGTGGGAGGCCACAATTCAAACTGATATCCTTGCTTGGGGCTTATAATTTGTTTGAGATTGGCACCAAGTCAATAAAAATGACTGCATTCACTTTTACCTTTTCACTTGAAATACTTTGCCAGAGGTGGGGGGGAGGAGGATTGTCTTTGGACATCTTAAAGAAATATGCATCTAAAAGTTATAAAACTTATTGAAAAATTAGAAACAACTTATGTGTCAAAAAATAAGAATTAGTTTATATCGTATCCATATATGGTAGTCATTAGTGCTTTCCACCAAAAATATTTCCAATTCTCCTCCTGGGTACATGATGGGATGACATTTCTTTGCCCACTTTGTATTAAGTGAGGCCATGTGATTAGCTTTAGCCAAGGAAATGTGAAAGGAAATAATACGATTGCTTCCAGGCAGAAATTTTAGGGCCAGTGTGCAATTTTTCCATGGTCACTTTTCCTTCTGTTTGGGTTCTGGAGTGAGGACAATGTGAAACAAAGGCTAGGGAGCCATCCTGCAGTAGATACATAGAATGGACAAGAAATAAACATTTGTTGTTTCATGTCACTGAGATTTTGGGATCGTTTGTTACTTTATAGCTTAACCCAGTCTATTCTGGCTGATACACCATATAATGAAACACTAAAGGGTCCATGAAAATCACATGTTAGAAAAATATTAGATGATAAAGAAACATACAGATAGTATCTGAAGTAGAAAACGGAAATTTTAACAAAATACTGTTGCATCGTTGCAAATATATATGTAAAATGAGGGTTCCTGGGGTAGATTGGATCTTCAGAATTTTGAAGTTGGAAAAAATTCCATTTCAAAGTGCCTTTGCAGGTGGAGACAAAAAGCTTTCTTTGGCGTTGAACTGCCTCATTGGCTTTGGTGGACTCTTTTAGATTTGCACCTGTAAAGCAGGTAAACTCTTCTTCTTCCTGGGGGCATAGGAAACATGCCCTCTTTCTGGAGATCTACTCCAAGAAATGATAAACCCTAACAATTCCTGGTATTGGGAAATAAGCTCACCTGGACTCAGAGAGGTCAGCTGGTGACCAGATAGGAAGCCAGCCTGGACAGTGACTCTGAGACCCCATCTAAACATGTGACTCTAAGAACAGTCACTTGGTCACTTGGTCTAGGAAGACCTATCTTGTGGTTTGGAGAAAAGAGCTAGGAAAAGAGTAGGTCCTTCCCTGTTGCTGCAGTGGACATATGAGCATCAGGTGACGGCAAAGGGTGGGTGACAGAGCAACAGGGCCAACAAAAGAGAGTTCCACATTAAAGACAAAAAATGGAGGGCCCCCAGCAAGGGTCATGATTTCTTTCTTCAAAGCATTAAAATCCAGAACTCCTGAGGAAATATGGTCAGCACTCAACATCCAGCTTCAGGTGTCTATGTTCTCGGCCCTCCCGCTAGAGGACAAATCTCAGCATTCAAAGTGCCCTGAGGTATGTCATCATGATGACAAGGCAGGAGAAAGTAAATGTATAACTGGAGCTGCTCCCTATCTCACCCTTGTGTTCTCCCTGAAGACAAAAGAGGATGAGAAGTAAGAAAAACTCACCATGGGGAGCTTATCACTGAGAGTATGAGTGCCCCAACAGTGTGAAAGAGAAAATAATTACCTGGAAAGGCTGCAATTAACAGTGTCCGATTTAACCTTTGTTCCAAGACTAGACTGTCTGCACTAAGACATCACCTAAGACCTAAAAGCTTTGTCTCTAAATGTGGAAGTCGGTGCTTACTACGTTTAATGCCTGAGTCTCAGCAGCCTGTGCTTCTTCCAAAGCAGCCTGCCACCAACAGCAACATTATGCAGAGGTCTTGTGGTCTGCCATCTGGCTATTACCAAATTAGCCCTTTCTGGATTGCCTCCCAAAGAACCTATTGCTGGACTGAGATGCAAATCCTACTTCAGGTGTACACTAAGAAAGTGTGAAATAATCAGCTCAAAGTCATGGCTATGAGCAAAAATTGAAAATTACAAGTTCAAGTATGTGTCTAAAATGTTTATTTAAATGGTGAGGGTGGGGGAATACATTGATGGATGTATCTGTGTGTGCATGCATGCACACGTGTGTGTGTGTGTGTGTGCATAGCCATCCAACAGAATATTAACAGAAGCTCTAGGAACTTATATACAGGATGGGGGTGGAAATCCATATTTTAGTAATGTTTTCTTCCTTCTTGAGAGCCAAAGAAAGTTTTTTCAAGCATCTATTCTGTGTCCTGGTGGTGCAGTGGTTAAGAGCTTGGCTGCTAACCAAAAGGTCAGCAGTTCAAATCCACCAGCCACTCCTCGGAAACCCTATGGGGCAGTTCTACTCTGTCTTATACGGTCGCTACTTGATGGCAACGGGTTTGGTGTTTGGCTTTTTCATTCTGTGAGCAAGAGAGGGAGGGGCATACGTCAACGTTACGTGCTCAGGAGAGGAATTATGGAGAAACACTACCTACTTACCTCATCTCACCTCTATGAAAGATTACAGGGTTTGGGCTATTTCTGGCCACATCCGAGTGTCTGTGAAAAGTGGAAGTAAACTCATTAAATAGAATGGGTGCTTATACATTTTGTAATTTGCCTTGAGTCAGACAGTCTAGACACTCCCTTGGGAAATGTAAGGAATGTGGTACATTGCTATGACCTTCAGGTCACTTTTGAAATAGGAAAGGCAAAGATTATCTGGGAGATCCTAAAGAGAACGCACCCGTAGTCCTTGATTAAGACGGCAGAAACAAAATAAAAGCCCAATGATCTGGCATTCCTATAGATGTGAGGCTTCCCCTGACTCCAGGAGAGGCAGCCTGAGTCAACGGGGGAGAGGGGGGCTGAAGACCTCAGCTCGATCTGAGTGCCACCAATGTCTTAAGAGCAACCCAAAGACAGTAAGCTAATCTCTCTATTCCTCAGTTCCTTCATATATAAAACAGGGACAATCACAAAAACCAGAATAATATGCTAACATTTATTAAGGACTACCTAGGTGCCAGGCACAATGTTCCGCTGCTAGTCATAAGGTTTTCACCGGCTAATGCTTTCCAGAAGTAGACTGCAGGGTCCTTCTTCCAGAACACTTAATTGTACTCATGAGGAACCTTTACATAGATCAAGAGGCAGTTGTTAGGACAGAACAAGGGGGTACCGATTGGTTTAAAGTCAGGAAAGGGGTGCGTCAGGGCTGTATTCTTTCACAATACCTATTTGATCTGTATGCTGAGCAAATAATACGAGAAGCTGGACTATATGAAGAAGAACAGAGCATCAGGATTAGAGGAAGGCTCATTAACAACCTGCATTATGCAGATGACACAACCTTGCTTGCTGAAAGTGAAGAGGACTTGAAGCACTTACTGATGAAGATCAAAGACCACAGCCTTCAGTGTGGATTACACCTCAACATAAAGAAAACAAAAATCCTCACAACTGGACCAATGAGCAATATCACGATAAACGGAGAAAAGATTGAAGCTCTCCAGGATTTCATTTTACTTGGATCCACAAGCAACAGCCATGGAAGCAGCAGTCAAAAAATCAAAGACACATTGCATTGGGTAAATCTGCTGCAAAGGACCTCTTTAAAATGTTGAAAAGCGAAGATGTCACCTTGAAGACTAAGGTGCTGCTGACCCAAGCCATGGTATTTTCCATCACAGCATATGCATGTGAAAGCTGGACAATGAATAAGGAAGACCAAAGAAGAGTTGACGCCTTTGAATTGTGGTGTTGGCGAAGAATATTGAAAATACCATGGACTGCCAAAAGAAGCAACAACTCTGTCTTAGAAGAAGTGCAACCAGAAGGCTCCTTAGAAGCAAGGATGGGGAGACTGCGTCTTACATACTTTGGGCATGTTGTCAGGAGGGATCAGTCCCTGGACAAGGACATCATTCTTGGCAGAGTACAGGGTCAACGGAAAAGAGGAAGACCCTCAATGAGGTGGATTGACACAGCGGCTGCAACAATGATCTCAATCAAGCCTAACAACGATTGTAAGGATTGCTCAGGACTGGGCAGTGTTTCTTTCCATTGTACATAGAGTGGCTGTGAGTTGGAACTGACTTGACAGCACCTAACAACAACAACAGGTGCCAGGCATTGTAAAAAGCACTTAACTCATTTACTCGTCTTGGCAATCCTATGAGGTAGGTAGTATTAGTCTATTTTATTGATTTTAAGATGTTCATTTTTTTTCCATATTATAATATTCTCTGTTATCAGGATGCATTAGACAATTTATAAGAAAGCATGTAAGTCATGGTTTTATTGGTAACTCGATTCTGTCTTAGTGAATTGATCATTTCTTAGATTTAATGAGGAAACTGAGGTGTAGGCAGGTTAAGCAACTTGCCCAAGATCATATAGCTAGAAAGCGGTAGGACCAGGATTTGAATCCAGGCTGTTTCTAGAGTTGACTTTTTAATAACGAGCCAAACCCCTGCTTTTGAATCCTGGTGCCTCAGTTCTTCATCTATAAAATGGTGATAATAATAATAACTGGTTCGTAGGTTTGTAGTGGAAACTAAGTTCATATGTGTAAAGCTCTTTAAAAAAATGCCTTACTACACTCAAATAAACAACTTTAAAGGAAAACAAAGGAATTGTTTTCAAGTTTTTTTTTTTTTTTTGTACTTCAGGTGAAAGTTTACAGCTCAAGTTAATCTCATACAAAAATTTATATACATACTGTTGTATGACAGTAGTTGCAATCCCTACAATGTGACAACATACTCCTCCTTTCCACCCCAGGTTTCCATCCAACCATCTCCTGTCCCTCCCTGCCTTCTCATCCTGCCTTCTGACAGGAGCCACCCATTTGGTCTGTGTACCTGCTTGAACTAAGAAGCACACTCTTCATGAGCATTATTTTATGTTTTATAGTCTAGTCTAATCCTTGTCTGAAGAGTGGTCTTCGGGAATAGTTTTAGTTCTGGGTTAACATAGCATCCGGGGGCCATGGCTTTGGGGGTTACTCCAGTCTCAGTCAGACTGGAATTTTTTATTTGATTTAAAAAATATATTTGTCTAAGCTTCAGGAAATAACAAATATAAATCTGAAAACTAGTCTTGAATCATGACCCTGATACTCTTAAAAAGTTTTCTGTATCCCAGAATACAAATGTTACTTCAAGTCCTTGAGGTATTTATTGCACACTTTCTATGTTGAAAACTGTGATATTTTGATTACAAAGATCATTGGTTTCTTCTGCCTAAAGGATCCCCTATAGATATGACATCAAAAGCACGAGAGACAAAATAGACAAATTGGACTTCAGCAAAATGATAAACTTGTGACACTATTCAGCCAGTAGGAGAAATGAAGTCTTGATACACGCTATGCTATGGATGGAGCTGGAAGACATTTGCTGGGTGACATAAGTCAGTCACAAAAGGATGAATAGTGTATGACCTCACTTCTGTAAAACGACAAGAAAAGACAAACGTATAGAGAACAAAGTGTATTAGTGGTTACTAGGGGCAGGATGGAGGGGAAACAGACGGGGTGGTTAACAGTGATGGCAACAGCACGTTGGTTAAGGTTAGGGTTGCACAGCCAGTTATTGTAATTGCTATTGATAAGTTGTACATCCGTAAAAAGTTGAATTGGCAAAAGTTGTGTGATAGATATATTTACAACAAAGACAAAAAAAAGAAAGTAGCTGCTGAGGCTGATTATGTGCAACCAATGCTGCTTCCATGGGCATTGATTGTGGATCCAAGTGAATGAACTCCTTGACAATTTCAGTATTTTCTCCATTTATCATGATGTTGCTCATTGGGCCAGTTGTGAGGATTTTTGTTTCCTTTATGTTGAGGCGTAATCCATGAAGGCTGTGGTCTTTGATCTTTATCATTGATTCAAGTCCTTATCACTTTCACCAAACAAGGTTGTGTCATCTACATATCTCAGGTTGTTAATGAGTCTTCCTCCAATCCTGATGCCCCATTCTTCTTCATATAGTCCAGTTTCTCAGATTACTTGCTTAGCATACAGACTGAATAAGTATGGTGAAAAGCTACAACCCTGACACACACCTGTCCTGACTTTAAACCATGTAGCATCCCCTTATTCTGTTCAAACGACTGCCTCTTGGTCAATGTATAAGTTCCTCATGAACACAAGTCTGATTCTGAATAGTTTGATTTGGCACCCAAACCTAGGCTTGAGTGGGAGTAAGTCCTAAAATGAGGACTCACTCTCAGATTGGAACCAGAAAAGGTGGCCGTGAAAGAAGAGAAATCGTCTCATTTATGCTCAAAAGTGACCCATGGTAAATATTAAGACTTATCTACCACTGAATAAATTAACATTGTTTAAAAATGTGCACATGCTGATTTCAGAATAACATGAGATTAAAATACTTGCCACAATATTATGGGGCTCTTTCACTGACAACACAACAGAAATGTTGTTGAGAGACAAAGCCAAGTGCAAATGATAAGAAGCTACTCTCAGCAAGATGCTTGACATGGTATAAGCCATCTCCCCCCTTCCTTCCTAATCACCCGGCGATGCTATACTAATTAAGCTATGTGAACTTGTGTGTTTTCTAAAAAATTTTTTAAAAACTTTTAGGTAAAATAATAGCCAAAAATCATCAAATTATCCTTTTCCAAAAGGAAAAGCAGTGAAAGCTTATCAATATGTATAATCAGCCTACCCCTGAAAACCCAGAAAAACCCATAAAAATTCTCCTGAGATTAAAGAAAGAGCAAAACCTGGACATCAGTGAAAGTAACAAACACTTCATGTTCAAGAATTCCCATAACGAATACATTTAAAACTATTTGTAGGCTCATTTTGTCTGTAATTCAATTAGTCATCATTATCCAGTGACTTCTTTTGGGTCACTATTATTACATAATTAACTGTTTTCCCCGAACCATTTATTCTTCCTATTACCTGTTACTAAGGTAAAACATCAAAAAAAATTTTTTTTTTGAAATTTTTGGAACTTACCCTTTGCTTTTTATTTTTAAGAGAAAATAGATTTTTGTGTAGTATTTTAAAATTCCTCTGCACTTACGGTAACCCAACTATTGGATTCACCACCTATCTCTCAGTTTCTCCTACTATGGTGGCTTTCATGTTGCTATGATGCTGGACGCTCTGCCACCGATATTTTAAATACCAGCAGGGTCACCATGGTTGAGAGATTTCAGCACAGCTTCCAGACTAAGACAGACTAACAAGAAACGCCCAGAGATCCACTTCTGAAAATTAGCCAACAAAGAGCCTGTGGAACACAATAGGATGTTGTCTGATTTAGTGCTGGAAGATGAGCCCCCTGAGTTGGAAGGCATTCAAAATACACAGTGGCCTTAACAATGGACTTGAGCATACCAATGATCCTGAAGATTGTGCAGTACCTGACAATGTTTAGTTCTGTTGTATATGGGCTCACCATGAGTCAGAGCCTTGTGGCAACTGATAAGAACAACAATTATTGAATAAATTGATAAATGAATGTATTACCATTATGTCTTATGAGAAATCCAGGTAGAAGTTGGAAACAGACAGGACAAAAGTCTAGTTCAATCCCTGGGGCCTAAAGCAGGAAGGAAGTCATGCATAGCAAGCTGGTCCTAGCCTGAAGCTCTGCACCCGTGAGTTTAACTAGTAGGAGGCTCATGTTCCTTTGCAGACATTTCTCAAAGCATTTCTGGTACTCTGTATTTAGAAGTTCTTTTAGGGCCTGCATCACATTCTTTGGAATTTCCCTGGAGGTGGCCAACCTTCATCCTTTGACGATGGGGTTAATTTTTCGAAATGATCATAAATTAGTTGGAGCCAGATCTGGCGAATCAGGTCAGTGGGTTAAAAACAGCTATGACTTTGAAGTGGTAAGTCTGTCTTTCTCATCTAGTTCATAAGCAGACCCTGTTAGGAATGAAAGCATCAGTTCATTAAGGTGCATGGAAAGTGGTGTGTGTGTGTGTGTGTGTGTGTGTGTGTGTAGAGAGGGATAATCAAGGAAAATATTAACCTTATTGACTCATAGCCAAAATTAGGACTAATAAAGTTGACATCATCTTTTCCATGTTTTGCTATAAAGGTTAACAACAAGGAAAAATTGAAGATAAGTTGTAAATTTTATCTGTAATGAGAGCTAAATTCCAGGACAACCAAGAATTCTATGAAGAATTACTGAGAGTCAGAGAGATTTCATTAAAATATTCCCTTCTGTGGCTAATTCCCCTTACGCCTCAGGCTTGAAGAATAGACATCTCAAATAGGGGAAGGAAGATAGAAAAAGAAAGGTTAAACACTTTTTTTTGTTGTATAAGTCACACATTGTATATTATAGAATAAACAAAAAAAACCAAACCCATTGCCGCTGAGCCAATTCCGACTCATAGCGACCTTATAGGACAGAATAGAACTGCCCCATAGGGTTTCTAAGGGGTTGCTGGTGGACTTGAACTGTTAACCTCTTGGTTAGCAGTTGAGCTTTTAACTACTGTGCCACCAGGACTCCATATTATAGAATAGAAATAAGAAAATAAAAATTATGCCCCCTGTAAGCCTAGCACCAAAAGATAAATCCTGCTATATGCTGTGGTATATTTCCTTCAAAACATTTACATATAATTTGTGTGTAAAAATATATGTTTATATATATATATATACACACACACACACACGCACATATAGACAGACACACATAGCATGCATTTTACCCCAAAATGCTATTACTGTTGAGGCCTGTTTTATGATTTTATTTTCTGTCAACAATAAAACATGAATATTTTACATGTCAATAAATATGTATGCCCTTTACAATTTTAATACTACTTGGAAGTATTTTATGGCTGGATTATAATTTATTTAACCTAATATTGGACATGCACATTGTTTACAGGTTTTTACTGTTCTAAATAATGCTGAGGTATCCGTACGTAGACATACAGTTTGAAGCATTTGTCCACAATAAAGAAAGTTCTATTGCTTTATCCTCCTGATATAAATTGAACAAGTTTATTGCCTCTCTCACCCCACGAAAAAAAAATCAAACAATACATTAAGGAAAAAAGTAAAAGTCAGCTGAAATCCACCTTTCTGAGAGAACGATTAACATTTCATTGACCATTCTTTCATGTAATTTTTATGCATACATGTACACGTAGTTATAATTTACACAAAACACACACCACACACATACATATTGAAAGAGGATTTAAGAGGGCATATTTAATGGGTTTGGTGATATATACTTCTCTGTATCTTAATAATACATAAGGAAAATTCCCCCCAGTCAAGTAGTATAGATCATTAATTTTTTAATGTTTGCATTATGTTCCACTGCAAAGATTATACTAATTCATTCAGCTGCTCTTTTATTAATGGACTTTTAATTTTCTACCAGCTTTTTATCATTAAAAATAATGCTGCAATGATCACCCTTGAATATATATATTTATACACTGAGGCTTTTATTTCTATGGTATGGATTCCCAGGAGTGGGATTGCTGCATTGCATTGTATGTGCATTTAAATTTTTAATGAAGATCATGAATTGCTTTTCCACATTTCCAACAGTGATGTACGAGATGGCCCTTTCCCTGCCTCCCATCTCTGCTAGTAATAGGTGCTATTACACTTTTATACTTGTCACTCTGATGGGTCTCATCATAGTAATTTTAATTTCCACTTTTTTGACTGTTGGGGGAGGTTGAGTGTGTTATTATGCTTGCTCCTCTGTCAATTGCCTATTCTATGGGGTTGATTGTCTTTATCTTATGATATTATGAAGGAGCTTTTGGCATATTACAGATACTATTTTTTTTTAAATCAACCATATGAATTGAAAATATTTTCCCTAACTTGTTTCCCTGATGATTTTGTTTTTGGCTTCTTTTGCCCTACAAATAATACACTAAAATTTTATGTGTGAATACACACACACACACATACATAATTTCTTTTATAGCTTTCCTGTCTTAGTTAAAAATATTTCTCCACTTTCTAGATGTACAGACATTACCTAATCTTTTTTCTAAAATGGCATTATTTATTTATTTTTACTCTTTAATTCATCAGGGATTTATTTTTGGAATTTATGTCAACAAGGGGCTCTAAAGAGTCCCTGGGTAGTGCAAATGGTTAACATGCTCGGCTACTAACCAAAAGGATGGAAGCTTGGGTCCACTCAGAGGTGCATTGGGAGAAAGGCCTAGTGATCTACTTCTGAAAAATCAGCTATTCAAAGCCCTATGCCACACAGTTTTACTCTGACACACACGGGATTGTCAAGAGTCAAGTTGACTTCAGACAACTGTTTTTTTTTTTTTTTTTAGGGAGCCTAAATTTATTTTATCCCAGGAATATATCCAATCTTAATGACACTATTAATTAAATTTCCCCATGTTGAAATAGTTTTATCATATATTAAAACACACACACACACACACACAATGACCAAATCATGATATGTCTCTTAATACTTCTGCCCAGAAGTAACATATATTGCTTCTGTTCACATTCACTGGCCATAGCAAGTCATAAATAAGGTCAAACCTAATGCCAATGGTGTGGAAAAGAGTAATCCAAACTCAGAGGGCAGCAAATAACTGGAAACAATATCACAGTCTACCACAGTCTGCTCCTTGGTTCAAAAATATTTGCTTTCCTCTCTTTCACTTACAAAATAAACCTACTCTCTCCCAAGGAAGTTCCATCGAATTGTGCCATCAGGACCAAATTTCAAGATCTTACAGTAGTCTCTACATCAGATTTGGGTATGGCCCTGCAAGCTACAAAAAGAATCTGCCCTCTATCCTCCCAACATACAATGGTAGAAAAGGATGGGACAACCTCCATTTACACTCCCAATGAAGAGAGAATGGAAGGCACACAGCAATCACTGATCCATGTTGTTGTTGTTAGGTGCCATTGAGTCGGTTCTGACTCATAGCAATCCTTTGCACAACAGAAGGAAACACTGCCCTGTCCTACGCCATCCTCACAATCGTTATGCTTGAGCTCATTGTTGCAGCCATTGTGTCAATCCACCTCGTTGACGGTCTTCCTCTTTTCTGTTGACCCTGTACTTTGCCAAGCATGATGTCCTTCTCCAGGGACTGATCCCTCCTGACAACATGTCCAAAGTATGTAAGATGCAGCCTCACCATCATTGCTGCTAAGGTCCATTCATGATGTACTTCTTCCAAGACAGATTTGTTGCTTCTTTTGGCAGTCCATGGTATTTTTAATATTCTTTGCTAACACCACAATTCGAAGGCATCAATTCTTCGTCGGTCTTCCTTATTCATTGTCCAGCTTTCACATGCATATGATGCAATTGAAAATACCATGGCTTGGGTCAGGTGCACCTTAGTCTTCAAGGTGACATCTTTGTTCTTCAACACTTTAAAGAGGTCCTTTGCACCAGATTTACCCAATGCAATGCGTTGTTTGATTTCTTGACTGCTGCTTCCATGAGTGTTGATTGTGGATCCAAGTAAAATGAAATCCTTGACAACTTCAATCTTTTCTCCGTTTATCATGATGTTGCTCATTGGTCCAGTTGTGAGGACATTTGTTTTCTTTATGTTGAGGTGCAAGCCATACTGAAGGTTGTGGTCTTTGATCTTCATTAGTAAGTGCTTCAAGTCCTCTTCACTTTCAGCAAGCAAGGTGATCAGCAAGAACCGATCCCTTGCAATTCTGAAATTCCTCAGAGCAAATGCTGCAATTCAAATCTGGGGTGAAGAGGTATTTCTTTATTAGTACTCATCTCTGCTCCTGGGGAATAATTTTCCAGCCTATTGTTCTCCATGGAATTTGACTCTGTCCTTTCAGAAGTCTTTTTATTGCCATCGCCCCTCTTGCTCCTGTTTTTTAAAAGCATTGGAGAATATGCCCCCTTTTGGTGCTCAACATCTTGCTTTCTTATCTTATTATTCACCGATGTCAGTTTGAAGACCCAAAAGCTGTTTCAAGTCTTGCATAGTCACTAACCATTCTAGGCTAAAAGCTCTTTTGACAAGTACGACTTGCTGAAAAATGTTGCCCATTTTTCTCTTAACTGTGTTGGGAATAATTTGAGCTTGTAAATGTCTGTAGGAAAGACATGAAATCAGTCCTTCTTCCCCAACAGTTCTGCATTTACATTTCTTTGGCCAGCACTGTGACATCTGGACACCCCTATCTGCAAGGAAGATGAGAGAGCAAGAAATAGGGTTTTTCCACTGAACAGCAAAGAGAGGGATGGGGAGTGGGAGTGGCTGGTGGGTTGTCCCATGACAGTGACTTCACAGATATTATTATCCCCAATTTATAGGCGAGGTTAAGGGATTTTCCCAATTTTCCATTGCTGGTAAATGGTGGATCCTGACTAGGAATTGAGTTCTGATTCCAAAGTTCATGCTGCTTTCTCTATACCAATGCAGTTTGTCCATATGCTCTCCTTAAGAGTAGAATTTCAGATATTTAGACATAATCGAGGGACATTTCCTGGTACCTGTTGGCTTCCCCCAAATCACACTACCATATGCTCTCAGAGTTGGATGGAATCACTCTAGGATATTTTAAAGATGCAGCTATGCTCCTGCCTCTTTAATGAAGCCACGTGTAAACTGTGTTCCTTTTGTAAACTGAAACATTAGGAACTATACTAAGATTGTCTGTGAAGCATAGTACTTAAAAAGAAACCACATTCAAAATGTTGAAACCCATATAGCATGCTTTATAATCTTCCTTATCACCAATTGAGAATCCTTGACAATGTAATTACTTAGTTGTGAATAAGGCTTTGAACAGAGTCATCCTAACATTTCACTTCGCATGTTGAATAGTTTTTAAATTAATAATCATAGCTGAACTTCCTCTAAGGAGCCCTGGTGGCAAAATGGTTAAAAGCATGGCTGCTAACTTAAAGGTTGGTATTTCAAACCCACCCAGCAGCTCTGCAGGAGAAAGACCTGGTCATTTGCTCCCACAAAGATTACAGCCCAGAAAAACCTATGGGTCAGTTCTACTCTGTCACATGGAGTCACTGTGAGTTGAAATCAACTGGATGGCACCTAACAACGGTAACAACAAAACTTCTTCTAACACATTGAACAAA
Source organism: Elephas maximus indicus (assembly GCF_024166365.1). NCBI lineage: Eukaryota > Metazoa > Chordata > Mammalia > Proboscidea > Elephantidae > Elephas > Elephas maximus. The sequence goes on from NC_064822.1 coordinate 159,294,044, forward strand.
GTTTTTTAAATACTCATTTTAGGAGCAGGTTCATTTCAACACAGAATTTCTAAGGAGGGAAAATGCACATATGAAATTTTGTATCTTACGTTTCTTTGATCCTTGCTTTAATGAATGAGAATCCACAAGGCACTTTGTGCTGTATTGCTGGAATTTAAACCTTTTGTTAGTAACTGGATGATGATTGTGACATCACAATGGGAAGATTATGACTTTAGGTCAAAAGAAGTGGAGGAAGTATCAACAGTAAAAACATAAAACGTGTACGAATTCTAACCCCATTGGAAATCATTTTTCCCTGACAGTAATTTTCAGTTCTACCTGCTGAAAACCCATTTTCCATAGAAATGAAGCCACAGGCAACTTAGCAGTCAAGGTACAAAAAAAGGTCTCAGGAGCATGTAGATGGCAAATTTTTTTTATATCTCAAATCTTTTTCTTTTGAAGCAAACCAGTCTTAGTCACTAAAATGGACTAAAAAGACCCACATGCCCCATAAAAGATGAATCAAGAACATTCATGCCATTCTCTGAGTAACATTGGGCTAAAAGTTACTGTATTGTTTCCAGCCGTACTGGTAGTTTTAATGATGTCCTCATTTTTTTTTTTTTTTTTCAAATTTAGGCAGTCAATTTTCCTATGATGGGGGTGTATTACTACCAGAAAAATAAAACATCTTGCGTAGAAATTTTCAGCTTTGAAACAGAGGACAGCCATTTTTCTACACTGTCTTTCTTCCCAAAAGCATTCGAATGACTTGGGGTTCTGCTGCTACATGACTTTTCAAATGAGAGAACTATTAGAGAATAGAATTAAACTAAAATAAGTGAATATATATATATCTGGAGCCCTGGTGGTGCAGTGGTTAAGAGCTCAGGCTCCTAGCCAAAAGCTTGGCAGTTCTATATAGAGCTATAGATACATCTAGATACAGATAAAAAACTGTAAATATCTATAGACACAGATACAGATTTAACATCTTGAGACCCTCTGTAATATATGACACAGAGATGAAAGAAATACAACATTACGGTAGCAAACCCTGCAGCATTCTTCAGACTTAGTTTCTACCACAACAAAGTGTTGCTACAGAAACATTAAATCCCCAACAGAATTCCTGGAAGTTAAAGATCTGCCTGCAGACTTGCTTCCAGATACTGGCTTGCTTGCTTGTTAAATAAAACTTGGCATTTACTGTATGGGAGATTTTATCTCTAAACATACTATGAGAACTACCTGGGGCATTGAGTTCAATGTTCACAATGGGTAGAAAAGTATTTATAGAGTGAGAATGACTAGCCTGGGTATTTTAGGATTTTAGGTTCAGTGTTTATCAGCCTGATAGGTTTTTCTCTTCCTGCATCAACACTCTCTATAAAGTAGTAGCTCTAAAATAAAATAAACCTTTAATGACCAGTTGATAGCAAACTGACCTGTTGATAAAATCATTCATCCATGTTAAACAGCTTAAGACTTCCTGGATACCAGAGAGAAAATCACCTTTTCCTATAGACAGCTTGGGGGTTCTCTTTAAGAGTAATTTTCCCCTAGTGATTATACAGCAGTTTGCTCTCAGAAAACAGACTGATTAATGAGGAAGCAGCTAAATGATTCCTAAAAAAAAAAATGTCTAAAAATGTTCTTGCTTCTCATTTTTCTAATCTCCCTCAATCAAACTGACAGGACTTTCTTTCTTTTTTTTTTATTTTTTAATCCTCCTTATGTTATGAATGCATAACAATTACAATGGAGCTCAAAGAACTATCTCTGGCCATAGACTAAGAATAAAATTTAAATCATAAAGAAGAAGAGTACTCTATTCATTAAAAGGCCATCTGTCAGAGGTTCCCATCCAGTGCCACCACCGCCACCCCTCTACCTTCCTCTCATCTTGCTGTTTTACTTCATTTGACTGCTTTGGTCACTTTGGGAGAAAACCAGCCTATGTCCACTTGGACATTTGTCCTCAGGCTGTAAGCTCAGCCTTCCAGCCCAGACGACTTCCTGCCTGGTCAGCCACTGTTCATTAGTCACAAAATCTCCAACTGTTAATGTTGTTATTGTTGTAGTGTGCTGTCAAGTCTATTCTGACTCATAGTGATGCTATATGACAGAGTAGAACTGCCCCATAGGAATTCCTAGGCTGTAATCTGTAGAGGAGCAGATCACTAGGTCTTTTCTTCCGTGGAACAGCTGGTGGATTTGAATGGCCAGCCTTTCAGTTAGCAGCCAGCACCTAACCATTGTACCTTGTACCACCAGGGCTCCTTTCAACTGTTAATAAAAACACTAAAAATCCATTGGTGTCGAGTCTATTCCGCTTTGTAGTGACCCTATAGGACAGAGTAGAGCTGCCTCATAGGGTTTCCAAGGAGCAGCTGGTAGATTCAAACTGACCAACTTCTGGTTAGCAGCAGAGCTCTTAACCACTTCACCACTAGGGTTCCACCTAACTTCTCCATCTAACTGCTAATAGAAGAATATAAATAATCATGGTAGAAAGTAATGTTTCTTGTGCACTTCAAAAAAAGGAAGATCCCACTCCTTAACGGTGGGCTGCACATAGTGACTTCCCTCCAAAAGAGTACAGCATAGGATGGGGGTGGGGGTAACTATACAGTGGAGAAAACTGACAAACATTTGCTTCAGCCAAGTGATCAGGGTCAACATCAACAGTCACAAATCATGTAGACTGTATGTACCCTTGACACAATATGATGAAAATTGCATATTTACTTTGATCTTCCTCCCAAAATCTCATAATCCCATTCTAATCAAGAGAAGACCATTAGACAAATTTCAATAGTGGAGCATCCTACAATATACCTAACCAGCACTCCTCAAAACTGTCAAAGTCATTGTCTTAGTTATCCAGTGCTGCTACAACAGAAGTACCAAAAGTGGATGGCTTTAACAAAGAGAAATTTATTCTCTCACAGTCTAGGAGCCTAGAAGTCTGAATTCAGGGTGTCAGTTCCAGGGGAAGGCTTTCTCTCTATATAGGCTCTGGAAGAAGGTCCTTGTCATCAATCTTCCCCGGTCAAGGAGCTTCTCAGCACAGGGACCCTGAGTCCAAAGGACATGCTATTCTCCTGGCTCCAGTTTCTTGGTGGTATGCAGTCCCCCTGTCTCTCGGCTTGCTTCTCTCTTTTATATCTCAAAAGAGATTGATTTAAGACACAGCCTAATTTTCTAGTTTGAGTCCTGCCTCATAACATAACTGCCTCTAATCCTACCTCATAAACACCATAGAAATAGGATGTACAATATGTAGGAAAATCATATCAGATGACAAAATGGTGGACAATCACACAATACTGGGAACAATGGCCTAGCCAAATTGACAGATATTTGGGGGGACACGATTCAATCCATGACAGTCATCAAAAACAAGGAATGTCTGAGAAACTGTCACAGCCAAGTGAAGCCTAAGCAGACACGACAATTAAATGTGATGTGGTATCCTGGATCTTGTAATAGGAAAAGACTTTAGGTAAAAACTAAGGAAATACAATTGAAGTATGTTGTGTCTGTTAGTTGATTTTGACTCACAGGGACTCCATGTGACAGAGTAGAACTGCCCTATGGGGTTTTCTAGGCTGTAGTTTTTATGGGAGGTGATCGCCAGGTCTTTCTCTCATCGAACTGCTATGTGGGTTTGAACCGTCAGCCTTTTGATTAGCAGCTGAGCACTTACCCATTGAACCACCAGGGCTCCTTAATTGAAGTATAGACTCTAGTTAATAATAATGTGATGACACTGGTTCATTAATTGTAACAAATGTACCATAATAATGTAAGTGATTAATAATAGGAGAAACTGTGTGTGGGTTGAGGAGTGTACATGGCAACTCTGCTATCTGCTCAATTTTTCTGAAAAGCCGAAACTGTTACTGTTCTAAAAAATAAACTCTGTTAATTAAAAGACGGGAGGCGGGAAAGGCTGAGGAGTATGGGTGGTTAAGAAAGTCTACAAAGCTTTGTGTTTGCTACCGTTGAATTTGGGGACAGGGAAGGACTCTGGGAGGGGTTTAAGGCACCAAGCTCCACTGGGGCTGGCCTGGCTGAGGTGAACTGGCCTCAGGGGAGAACAAGAAGTGTTCTCCACGCCCAGCTCGGCATCTTCAGCATAAGCATTGACATTCATCAAGTTTTCACACTGCACTAAGCACTTTTGGACGTATTATCTCAGATAGGCATTAACTCAACTGCCCAGATGAAGAAAACTGAAGCACAGAGAAGTTAAGTAGTTTGCCCAAGAACACACAGCTAGTAAATGGCAGAGCCACGATTTGAACACACAGGCAGTTTGACTTCAGAGTACCATACTATGTTGTACTGTAAGCAGACACTGTATAAATGCTTGCAGTGGGAAATGATTTCCTGCTCTCACATGTTACATTTCAGTTATGACTCACTGGTTTTGAACATTTGACACTCCCAAACTGTTTGGCAGACCCAACTGATCTTCAGCATTGGGAGATCTACAGTTTTGGGGTTTGGCCATATGGGAGTTACACAAAAGTTAATGGCATAAAGGCATTTCCGGTAACACTGAGGCATGAGCCAGGATCACCCTGCTGCAAGACTGGACAGTGGGATCCCATTAAATAGCAGTCAATTAGTTTGAGAACCCTCGAGTTTAACCTGTGCAGAAGCTGGGCCCTCGGGTCCTGCCCCCTTGGCTGCAGAGCATGTAGCAGCTCAGCATGCTGACAGAGGGTTACTCTTGAGTGCGAGGGCTTAAGAATGATACTAATGACCACCATATAAGATTTCTTACCTTTATGCCTGTTATGGATTGAATTGTGTCCCCCCAAAATATGTGTTGAATTCCTGGCCCTTGTACCTGTGGATGTGATCCTGTTCGGAATTGGGGTTTTCTTTTCTTGTGTAATGAAGCCATACCAGTGTAGGGTGGGTCTTAAACCTAATCAGTTCTGAGTCATAAGAAGACCAGAACAGACACAAAGACACAAACACAGGGAAGACAGACCCCATGAGATGATCGTCGACAAGCCAAAGAACTCCAAGAAACTAAGGAACGCTGACAAGGGAGGAATCGACTCAGGTGAGACATTGATTTGAACTTTTAGCCTCCAGGACTATGGGAAAACAAAAGCCATTCACTTGTGGTATTTTTGTTACAGTCACACTAGGAAACTAAGACAATGCCTAGTTGACAGTCCCCACAGTATTGACCGCATATGTCATGAAATAGATATGAGTTGTATTTGAACATATCACTAAATGCTTTCGCTGTGTTCTTAGATGCCATGGTTTACCCAATACCGTCCCAGTATATGACATTTGTCCCCACATAACTATTAACACTGCCCTCTCAAAAGTACTCCAGTTTGAATGATAGCTTTAAAAAAAAAAGAAACACCATGTCTATAACCAGAGAGTAGTCTGCCGCTCCCAAGCTAAAATCTCTACAGCCCACGCCAACTGCTGTTCTAATATGTTGGTGACAGCTGGGCTTCCTGTTTCCAGAGCTTCGGTAGAGTGTATTCATCTGAAAAAAGAGAAAGAAATCATGATTTTCAGGAGTGTGATTATTCATTCATTCCACATGGGTAGCTGTTTTACAACTTGGAGATAAATTTCAACTACATTTCTTTGGCAATCGAAGAGTGTAGCCACTGCAAAAATACTTATTTATCAGAAAAGGAATATATTTTTTCCCATCGCCAAAACTCCAAAAATTAGATGGATGCCTTTAAGAAGTGACAGATGGCATCATCCTACATGAGGACAGTCAGTGTAGTCACGTGAAGCTACCTTGAGTTTCAGGCTACCAGTTGCTAGCCTGTTGGAACAGGGCCTAGAAAAGGATGTGCTTTAGTTAAATGCCAGTTTCCTTGTCCTTTAAAATTTTTTGCAGTTTTTACACTTGGCAAGCATTCTAAATCTCTTTTCAGGTCTAACATTCCTTGTTTTACACTGAGTGTACAAAATTTCACCCTTTACCTATTATGCTAAAACTCTGCCATAACCCAGTGGCGTCGAGTCAATTCCGATTCATAGTGGCCCTATAGGACAGAGTAGAACTGCCCCATAGAGTTTCCAAGGAGCACCTGGCAGATTCGAACTGCCTACCCTTTGGCTAGCAGCAGTAGCACTTAACCACTACGCCACCAGGGTTTCCAAACTCTGCCATAGCTCTTTATGTTTCTCTTCTAGCTAAGTAATTTTCTTTGGTGACTCTGTCCATTTTCTTATCATTTGCAAGGTTAACAAACTCATGGAAAAAATATGGATTTTCATTTCTAAAACATTCTTAAGTACTTGCTATTGATCCCTATTATTTGCTTTCTTTCAAGAGTTTTAAGATTTGTTACAAAATGCTCTTCTTCTGTGGAGTATTTGTTTTCTAGAACTGCTACAACAAAGTACCACAAACCGGTGGCTTATAAGAACAGAAATTTATGCTTTCACAGTTCTGGAGGCTAGCAGTCCAAATTCAGGTTATTAGCAGAGTCATGTTATCTCCGAAATTTCTAAGGGAAGATTCTTTCTTGCCTCTGTCAGCTTCTGGTAGCCCCAAGTGTTCTTTGTCCTACCTTGGCTTATAGATTCATCATCATGTGAACGTCTTCCCCAGGTGTGACTGTCTGTGTCTGTGTCTCTTTTATAATGAAAGCACTCAGACTGGATAAGGACCTACCCTATTCTGGTAAGACCTCATGTTACCTAATAACATCTTCGATACTCTATTTCCAAATGATTACAGGACTTCAACATATCTTTTGGGGGGAACACCATTTAATCCATAACACATGGCCATCAAAGTCTACAAGCCTCCCAGAAACCCAAATGCACACTCAATTTGAACCTTAACTAAGACTGTTGATGAATTGTGGTATTCTGTGTGATAAAGACCACTGCTGCTGTCTGTGGCCAAACTAATTATAAAATATAGTACAGACCAACCAGAAAGCATTTTGGGAACAAGGAACCACAACTGTGTGTGCAGATTTATTTGAGTAGATGTCACTGAGCTTGAAAAATCAGCAAAGAATTAGAGAACAGCAGCAGTTCCTGGAAAAACATTTGCCAGTTGTTAGATGGTCTAAACATGCGATGAACTTTCATGAAGCTAGATATGGATGCTGTCTCACTCACAAAAGCAAACAAACGACTGGGTAAAGGCTGTCATGGAGCTGCAGATCTTAGGCAAAGACAAAATGGACAGATATCCTAAAGACAAAAAAAAAACTTATAAATACATTCCTTTAGTCAACAAATACTAATTGCATTCCCACTACCGTTATTTCATCAAATCCAAGACACCACGAAATGTTAAGAAATCTATATGAAATTGTTAATTTTTATGGAATTTATGGAAGTGATGTAGAGAAGAAACTGAAGTTGTCAAGGATTTCATTCTACCTGAATCAACAATCAATGCACGGAAGCAGCAGTCAAGAAATCAAATGATGTATTGCTGCAAAAGACCTCTTTAAAGTATTAAAAAGCAAGGATGTCACAGTGTGGACTAAGGTGCACCTGACCCAAGCCACGGTATTTTCAATCACCTCATATGCATGTGAAAGCTGGACAATGAAAAAGGAAGACTGAAGAAGAATTGAGACATTCAAATTGTGGAGTTGGGGAAAAATATTGAAAATACCATGGACTACCAGAAGAACAAAAAAATCTGTCTTGGAGGAAGTACAGCCAGAACTTCATCCAAGAAAGCACCTTAGAAATGAGGATGATGAGACTCCATCTTGCTTATTTTGGACATTATCAAGAGGGACCAGTTGCTGGAAAAGGACATCATGTTTGGTAAAGTAGAGGATCAGTAAAAATGAACAAGACCCTCACTGAGATGGTTTGACACAGTGGCTGCAACAATGGGCTCAAACATGCCAACAATTGTGAGGATGGTGCAGGACAGGGCAACATTTCTTTCTCTTATGCATAAGGTCACTATGAGTTGGAGCCAACTCAGCAGGAACCAACAACAACAAAGTTTTTGGGAAAGGGGTGTAGCCCTTATTCTGTTACCTGTTATTTCTGCTAATAGTGGTTTGCAATATTTACAATTTTGTACTGTGAGGACAAGCTTAATTGAACTTTAACTATGGAAATCCTCTGAAGATTGGGTTGAAAGCTTTTATCTCTAGGATGTTTTTTTTATCTCCCATACTAAATGCCTGGGAGTATTATAAACCAAAGGCCACTTTATATTAATTTCTTGCCTTGGAATTTCAGGACTATGCAAGTAGTATGTTATGGATTGCATTGTGTCCCCCAAAGACATGTGTTGTAAATCCTGGCCCCTACATTGGGGGTTATAATCCCATTTGGGAATAGGGTTTTCTTTGTTATGTTAATGAAGCAGTATTACTGTAGGGTGTGTCTTAAATCAATCTCTTTTGAGATATAAAAGCAATGATTAAGCAAGCAAGCAAACAAGCAGAGATGTGGGAAGATAGATGCCAGGCCACATGAAGATTGCCAAGGAACCGAGGAACAGAAGCTGAAAAGAGACAAGGACTTTCCTCCAGAGACAACAGTGACAGAAAGACTTTCCCTAGAGCTATCACCCTATATTTGGACTTCTAGCCTCCTAACTGTGAGAAAATAAATTTCTGTTTGTTAAAGCCATGCATTTGTGGTATTTCTGTTATAGCAGCAATAGATAACTAAGATATAGTATAAATGTAAATCCAAACCCATGTACAAATAGGCCTATGATCACTAATTTTGAGGGAATGTTTCTACTCACCCAGAACATTGGCCAAGACAGACATATTTATTTCTTATCTCCCAATATGGGACAAAGTTTTTCTAGCCCACACTTTCCCTGAGAGTGTACCTTTAAGAATCCCATCTTTGTATGGTATTCTCAGTCCTACCCTACCCCTCAGTTTTTGCAGGCTTGAGATCTTGTTTGGTCCACACCACGTCATTGAAACCATGCCTCTTGGTCATGTAATTGGTAAATACCTTCAGAAATTTCAGCTTCCTCTCTGTTACTGGCTCCCAAGAATTTCCCTTATTTTTTTTCTTTTTCACCTTTGCATTTGAGAATATGTTTATTAAGTTTTATTTAACTTATCCAAGTATGTGGTAATAGAAGGGCTTTCAAACTGTCTATTCTACCTTATTGATGAAAATGGAGGTTAATAATACTATCAGCAATGTATAGGAGTTTATTGCTGCTTTTGAGGAGCTTGCAATCTTCTTGGGCATTATTTTGGAAATATCTTTAGAACGGTATAAAGAAATATCTTTAAAAAGTCAGCTATCCCAGATACTGTTCAGTTGACCAAAAGACAAAGTCAATGAACGGACTGCTCTTCTGTATCCCAGCATTGCAGGCACGAGCGTTCTTACCGTTACTAGGGTTAAGTGGACACAAAACACAATTGAAAAGCAAGAACTTAGTGAAGTATGTTGGAAGTTGGAGCAAGAAAACAATGGACAAGAAGAAAACAATGGAGGAGAGACTTTTAAATATTAACCAGACCAAGATAAATTAATTCCCCACCCAAAGTTGGGGAATCTTATAGAATGTTCCCATAGCTAGGGAGGGCATCTTATAAATAGTGTTTTTCACAAAGGGATTATCTGACCAATACCTTCAGAATCATCTCAAAATTTTGTTTTAAAAGGTAGATTTCTAAACGTTACTCTCAGATATTCTGACTCAGTAGTCTGATGTGGAATCTGGAAATCTGTGCTTTTAATAAGTACCCCTAATGATTCTTAAGCACAATGAAATTGGAGAAGCCTCAGTGTAGAGTATGCTTACATGTGAAAAGATTACATTTTCCTTATTTCAGGGCCCACTGATTTATGCTGCAGGAATAAAAATAGCCAAAACAGTAGAAATTCTCTTTCAGTTCTTGAGATTTGAAGAGGTTACATAAACCTTAAATGTTGAGCTATTGCAGAGAGATAAGAAGACAGAGACACAGACAAAGATAGAGACAGAAAGAAAGGCCTCTGTAGTAGATCAGCAGCCTTGACACAAACATATGGCCAACCTGGATTTTCACAGTGGAACTTGGATCACTGTAGGATGCAAAAGTGCATAACAAAGTTCAGATAGATTCAGAATCAGAAAGGAAGAGGAGCTCCCAGAACAAGAGCAAGACTAAACTTCACTCTAAGCCTCCCTGGCAAGAAGCTCTCCCGATTGTAATTTAGGGACGGATTGGTAATCGGAGTCCCTGGGTGGTGTAAATGGTTAACACGCTCAGCTGCTAACCAGAAGATTGGAAGTTGGAATCTACCCAGAGGTGCTTCAGAAAAAAGGCCTGCCAATCTATTTCCTAAAAATTAGTCATAGAAAACCCTATGGAGCACAATTCTACTCGGGCACACATGAGGTCACCATGAGTTGGAATCAACTCAATGGAAACTGGTTTACTGGTTTGGTAATTAGTGCCACAATCACACTGTATCTATAGCCATGCGTTTCTTACTTCTATTGCATATAGCATATTAAATTTAACTTAACTGGGAACCCTGGTGGCGTAGTGGTTAAATGCTACAGCTGCTAACTAAAAGGTCAGCAGTTTGAATCCACCAGGTGCTCCTTGGAAACTATGGGGCAGTTCCACTCGGTCCTATAGAGTCACTATGAGTCAGAATCGACTTGATGGCAATGGGTTTGGTTTACTGCTTAACATATATATATATATATATATATATATATATATATATATATATTTTTTTTTTTTTTTCCATTATGTGGGTTTCATTCTTGTCCTCAAGTTAATTATTTGTAAAACCCAGGTTCACAAAAATGCCTTCCGGTAAGTTCAAATGGAGGCATCTGAGTCACTGTCCTGCTGCCCAGAGCAGGTGAGGAGCACATTTACTGAACCAGTGACCAAACAGAGACCTCTGAAGCACTAGTAGGAAAAAAAGTGCTGTATAATATGGAGAGTATGTGTTTTGGTGGAGGGAGACCCACAATCAATAAGATTAGATAGAGGACTAGGCTCAGAAAAAAATTAATTGCAAGTGCAACAATCCTTTAAGAAATGCACTTAAGGTGAAATAACTTCAAGAATGCTGTTATGGATTGAATTGTGTCCCCCAGAAATGTACGTCAACTTGGCCAGGCCATGATTTCTAGTATTGTGTGGTTGTCCTCCATTTTGTGATCTGATGTAATTATGTGTTGTAAATCCTAACCTCTACGATGTTAATGAGGCAGGATTAGAAGCAGTTATGTTAATGAGGCAGGACTCAATCTACAGGATTAGGTTGTATTTTGAGTCAATCTCTTGAGATATAAAAGAGAGAACCAAGCAGATAGGAGAGGGACCTCCTACTAAAAAAAAAAAAAAGAAAAGCCATGAGTGGACAATGTCCATTAGACCTGTGGTCTGTGCACTGAGCATTCCGAGAGCCAGGAGATTAATGCTGAGACCTTCCCCGAGAGCTGACAAAGAGAGAAAGCCTTCACCTAGAGCTGGGGTCCTGAATTCAAGTTTCTAGCCTCCTAGACTGTGAGAGAATAAATTTCTGTGTGTTAAAGCCATGCACTTATGTGTGTGTTATTTCTGTTATAGCAGCACTAGATAACTAAGATAAATACCATCCATTGGAAAAACTCTGAAAAAAAAAATTGAAAGCACTTTCAAATGAAGAACCTTGCTGTGGGCACCATTTTTGGTTTGCAGATTATATGGCATTTTACAGACAACTAAAGGAACTTGAGCCAACTGTATTATTCTGTTAGCCCAAGTTTTGAACAATACCATATGGTTAACATCAGTCGAGTGGTTTCTTTAGAAACAATTAAAAATCTTGCCAGACACACAAGAAGAAACCATGTGAGCATGTTTTCTGCTTGCTGGTGACATTTCATCCCCTCCCCGTCACTTTAGTCTTCAACAAATTGCCTAGCCTCGGAGTAAGATCCCTCAAAGGCTGGGAAATGACAGCCCTTGTCTGAAACATCCACTCTTATCACAACCCAAATTGGGCCTTTAGGCAAACAATAATGCAGAAAGAGATCTGTTTTGTTCCTGTGGCACCAAATGACGGCAGTAAGAAATGACGCCAGTGTGAAAAATAGCAGCCGGTGAGGGGCTTGAAATGTTATACACCATTCAAGGCAAAAAAAAAAAAAAAAAAAACTGACAACAAATCAATAAAACCTGGACCCATTTTTGAGGATGTCAAGTCCCTAGATGGCTCTCATGGATTGAATTGTGTCCCTCCAAAAAATATCTGTTAACTTAGTTAGGCCATGATTCTCAGTGTTGTGTGGTTGTCCTCCATTTTGTGATTGTAATTTTATATTGACAGGATTAGGATGGGATTGTAACACCACCCTTACTCAGGTCGCCTCCCTGATCCAAGGTAAAGGGAGTTTCCCTGGGATGTGGCCTGTACTACCTTTTATCTCTCAAGAGATAAAAGGAAAGGGAAACAAGCAAAGAGTTGGGGACTTCATACCAACAAGAAAGCAGCACCAGGAGCAGAGCACCTCCTTTGGACCCAGGGTCCCTGCGCCTGAGAAGCTCCTCGACCATGGGAAGATTGAGAACAAGGATCTTTCTTCAGAGCCAACAAAGAGAGAAAGCCTTTCCCTGGAGCTAACACCCTGGATTTGGACTTGTAACGTACTAGACTGAGAGAACAGATTTCTCTTTGTTAAAGCCATCCACTTGTGGCATTTCTCTTATAGCAGTACTAGATAAATAAGACAGTAGCACAAATGGTTTGTGTTTGAGTACTAAGCTAAAAGTTGGTGGTTCAAAGCCGCCCTGTGGTAGAAGAAAGGCCTTGTGATCTACTTCAATAAACATTGAAGCCATGAGTTGGAATCAACTCGATAGTCACTGGCCTGTTGCCCAAAGGAGGTAAGTGGCACATTTACGGAACCTCACTTTTTGTTGGTCCCAAACCTGTTGCCATAGAGTTGATCCCAACTCATAGCGACCCTATAGGACAGAGTACAACTGTCCCCCATAGAGTTTCCAAGGAGCGCCTGGTGGATTTGAACTGCTAACCTTTTGGTTAGCAGCTATAGCACTTAACCACTATACCACCAGGGTTTCCCGTTTGGTTGGTATACTCTGCAAGATGGTCACCATGAGTCAAAATCAACATAACGGCAATGTTTTTTTGTTTGTTTATTTTACCACCCAAACCTGCTCTCCCGCCTGTATTTCTTGTTTTGTTCATGACATCCTATCAATACAGTCTCTAAGCCAGAGACGTGGGAGTCATCTTAGATTCTACCCACTCTCTCACTCTATACATATAAAGAGTCACTAAATCTTGTGGACTCTACTTCCTTTATATTTCAACACTCCATTGTCTCCTCACCAATCCCACTGCTTAAGGCAGGCCTTATTGTCTCTTGCCTGGACTACTTCCACGGCTCCTAGCTCCCTGCATCCAGGCTTGCTCCCCTCCAACCCATCCTCACACCTGTCACTATGTTTCTCATTGCCTCCAGGATAAACTCCACTTCTCATAGCATTTTTGTATGACACTGTAATTTGATGATATTTTGCTACAAACTTCCTGTTACCTCTAGAACCTTCTTCCCATTCAGGCCCCAGATAGGTTGTTCTGTTTACTGCTTCAAGGAAGGGTTGTTGAAGCAAAAAGAAAATAAAATCATTAAAATCTTAGCTGTTACATTCTGAGAACTTGGGCCAAAGCCTTGAAGAACTTGGGGCATTCATTTTATGCCATAAAGTTTTTGGAGTTTATGTGATCAGCAGATTATCTGTTAAGCAAGGTAAGCATGGGCTTATTTGTGCTTGCTTACTAATCTGTAGTGAACAATTTCACAGTTTTTCACCATATCAAAGATTCTGCTTCTAGGTATGGTTGGCATCTGTCTCTCTTCCAACCTTTCTACAGAATCAAAGCTTTTTTGCAAATTTGCAATCCCTGACAGGGGCCGATGACTCAGTAAACAAGGTAACCACGGGCTTACTTGTACTTATTTACTAATCTGAGTGAACAGTTTCCCATGGGTTTTACTTTGATGTGGCGTGGTGAAGTCCATGTGAAATTGTTCACTACAGACTACAGGAAGGATGCAGGGAAAGCCTGAGACCTAATATATCTGTGTCTCCAAAAAGGGGCTCTGCTCCCTGACTCACTGCCCCCACCCCAGTCCTGTGGAGAAGAACCCCAGGTGGCTTTGGGGGATCAGAAAACCTGCACTAGCTTCCAGAGCTGGGGAGAGTGGGCAGGATGGGCAAGCCTGGGATTGTTTCCTGGCACCCAGCCTTACCCAGGAGCAGTAGAGACAGCTGAGTGAGGTGCCTAGGCAGACAGGTGGCCATCTGAGTAAACTCTTGATGAGAGGCCAGATGGAAAGGAGGGCAAGTTAGTAGATGTCAGCACGGACAGATGGGGACAAAGGACCTGCCACTTCCTCTCCTTGGCCCTCCTTCAATATCTCAGCACTTTGTAAGTCCCTCAAATTTATACACAAACGAGAGCTACAGCTGCTAACAAAAAGGTTGGAAGTTCGAATCCACCAGGCGCTTCTTGGAAACCCTATGGGGCAGTTCTACTCTGTCCGTTAGGGTCACTGTGAGTCGGAATTGACTCAACGGCAACGGGTCAGGTCAGGGTCAGGCACTGGGGGAAGACCCTCAATTGATGGAAATTTAGTGCCCAGTCCTGAGCAGAAGGACAGTTTGAAATATAGGTTTCACCGAATTTCTTTCTAAAACTCTTTTTGCTTCTCCCCCGCTTGGAAAGAGAGTATTTGAGAAACCAAGTATCATCCTAAGAGAAGAATGCTTTGGATAGGAATTCGATTCTTGAAAATTGTGGGACAAGCAGGCTCTAGAAACAAAATCACCCTCAGGGCTCAGGCCAGATGCCCCTTTCTCACTGTTTCCCAGGTTCTTATTTCCTCAGAGCTGTTTCCACCACATCCCTCCCCTGCTCCTCCTCACTTGGCCTTGACCTTTCCCCATGAATTCTATTCTTGATCTGTTGTTGATAGCTGGTGCCAAGTTGGTGGACTCACGGCAACTCCATGTACAACAGAAGGAAATGTTGCCTGATCCTTCACCGCCTTCATGATTGTTGGTATGCTGGAGCCCATTGTAGAAGCCACTGTATATTTTGAGTCCCTTTTAACCCAGGGAGGCTCATCTTCCAGCACCATATTGGGCAATATTGTGTTGTGATTCATAGGGTTTCATTGGCTAATTTTCAGAAGTAGCTCATCAGGCCATTCTTCCTCGTCTGTCCTAGTCTGCAAGCTCCTCTGAAAAATGTCCACCATTGGTGACTCTACTGGTATTTAAAATATTAGAGGCATAGCAACTTGCAAGCCACCACAAGTACAACAAACTGAAAGACAAGTGTTGGTCTTGATCTGTGGATTTCTAGAGAGAATCATATCCATGAAAACCATTTAAGACAACACTCTACTTATCTCTCCTGTCTGATGTAAGCGAGGGACAGAGAGAGAAGGGGAGTTCATGGCCTCCCTCTTTTCTTCTTTTTACCCATTGTCACCAACCTCTCCACTGTCCATATTGTGACTGGCAAGTCAGATCTTCCCTTTTAAGCAACCCCCACTACTGGGCTCCCATTTGACTTTTGTAAGAATCAAGGGACTTAGGGAGCTGAAGTGGAAATTTCTAGATTTCGGGGGACATTGAAATATAGAGAACTTGTGTCTGTCCTTGGAAATCTTATGGGGCAGTTCTACTCTGTCTTCTAGGCTCGCTATGGATCAGAATCGACTTGACGGCAACAGGTTATGTCTGCTGGTGTTTGAGTGATATCGCATAACCAGAGGCAAAGGACAGAAGGGCTTATATGCTATTAGAAAATAGACAGGAAAAACAAAAGAAAGCCAGGTAATTATTCATTTGGGTGTTAATTCCTGATGCTCCTAGACAATCCACCCAGTGCAGACTGGGACCCTTTCCTTATGACAGAGTAGAACTGTCCCATAGGGTTTCCGAGGAACAGCCGGTAGATTTGAACTGCCAGCCTTTTGGTTAGCAGCCTAAGCTCCTAACCACTGAGCCACCTGGGCTCAACAGAGAGAGGAGCACAGAAACTAAGCATAGTTTCTGTGAGACATTTGATGCTTGGCTTGGGGGGGAAAGGCCTGACCCTAACAAGTATTTAGAAGTGCTTGTGTGATTATAAACCTAGGACCCCAAAGGAAACCACAGAGAACAAAAATAAAGCACAGGTTTGTTGGTGGTGGTATGTGCATGTACATGTGTGTGTTTGTATGTGTGTGTGTGTGCGTGTGTGTGTGTGGTCCCCCATGAACTAAGAGAACCTGATCGAGGTGTCAGCCTCAGGTACAGAGTAACTGACTGCCGTATCTGTTTCCTTTTCCTTCTGTCATGGAGCTATGGTAGCTGCACATGAGAATCCAACCAAACCAAACCCATTGCTGTCGAGTCGATTCTGACTCATAGCAACCCTATAGGGCAGAGTAGAACTGCCCCATAGAGTTTCCAAGGAGCGCCTGGTAGATTCAAACTGCTGACCTTTTAGTTAGCAGCTGTAGCATTTAACCACTACGCCACCAGGGTTTTCACACATGAGAATAGTGGAGGGAAAATTGTGGAAGACTTTGAAATGGGCCAAAGAGATTACTTTCAGTGAAATGCTGGAGTATCCAGGGATCATCTGATCCTAGGAGGGTGTGCACCTTTGTTTGTCCTTTTGACTAGGCTATTTACAACTCCGTAGAGACAGAAGTGAACTTGTAGAAAGCTGGTAGTTAGTAACGCAAACAATTCCTGTTCATAGACAAGCAAGTTGTGTCCAGGGGTATGCAGCTGATTGCCACCCCATGGATTATGACCAGCTTTCCCAGTTTCGCATCCATTTATAAATTTATTTTTTGCATTCATTATCTGTCTATAAATGCAGGGTACTTTGAAGTCTCTGAACTGGTTGTAACATTTTACTGGTTCCCCCATTAATGAATGAATGAAATAAAACCTTGAACCTGTTCATTTCTTATTTATATGAGTCACAATTTTATCTTACTTAAAAACTTTTAACACTAGTTTTCCTTATAATTCACCTATGTCTTCATCCATCTTTTAGTTTTATCATCTGTACCCTTTTCATATTGGCCACACTTTGTTGGTACTGAAACACCTAAAATTTCAATACTGTCAGCATAGACTCTGGAACCAGGCTGCCTGAGCTCAAAACCCAAGTAACTTGACCTTCCTGTAACTCAGTTTCCTCACAGGTAAATTGAGAGTAACCTTATAGGGTTAAGGAGCTCTGGTGCTGCCGTGGTTAAGCACTGCTAACCTAAAGGTCGGCTCTTCAAATCCACCAGCTACTCCATGGGAGAAAGATTTAGCAGTCACTTTGGGTTTTTCATAAAGATTACTTTGGAAACCCTATGGGGCAGTTCTACTCTGTCTTATAGGGCTACTGTAAGTCGAAATCTACTCGACGGCAATGTTTGGTTTTTTGGCTTTCTTATAGCGTTTGGGATGAATAAATGGGTTATATAAGTAAAGCATTTAGAAAAGCATGTAGAACATAGAAAGAAGTCTGTACGTGCTCTTTCCTTCACGTTGCCACCAAAAAAACCAAACCCGTTGCCCTCAGGTCGATTCCAACTCGTAGCAACCCCATAGGACAGAGTAGAACTGCCCCACATGGTTTCCAAGGACCAGCTGGTGAATTTAAACTATCGGCATTTTGGTTAGCAACTAAGCTCTTGACCACTGCCGCTAGGCTCCTTCAGTTTACCAGGACAGAGGTAATTTCCCTCTCACTTTGGGACCTCCTGCTTCTTACAGCTCCTGAAGCCGTATCCAGGAGTCCTATGTTATGTCTGTGAATGAAAAACCAATTTCTAATCTAGGACCCTTTTGGTGTCACTACTTTCTAACTTTCTCCTCTGTTAGGATATTATTATCAAGTAAGGATTTATATTGCAATTTTCATCTGGAAGAACTAAAAAAAAATTTTTTTTAACAGACTATCGAATCACCACACACCCTCCCAATAGCCCTTCAGATGGGGCAGATGCGTTTACTTATTCTGAACATCAAATTGGAGCAGTCTCCAGGAGACTCTACTCAAGCTGGAGGGAAGCATCAGGCAGCCCAGTAAAACTGGGAAGACAGTGCAGACTGTCTTTTAGGTATAAGAATTAGGGAGCCCAGATGACTGGTCCCTTTTTGTGAACAGGAAAAGAGAAGTTGTTTTAGCTTCTTCAATCTGTTTCTGGACCACAAAGCTCTTTCTTCAGAATTGAGCTGTTAGCTTCAAGCTTTAAAGAAGAGTTGTCCCTGGAATAGTGAGTGTTACAAGTCCCTGGTCTCAAATGCATCAGTAAAGATGGGCTTGATTTTGCTTCTGTAACAAACAACTCCCCAAATCTCAGCACCTTAAAACAAAAGTTTATTTTCATCTCATGTTCACATCCTATATGGTCTCTTCTTCATGGCATCCAGACTCTGGGACTCAGGCTGACAGATGCTCTACCATTTGGGATGTCTCCAGACTCAGGGCAGAGGAAGAAAACATGCAAAATCACAAAAACCAAACCAGTTGCCATAGGTTGATTCCAACTCATGGTGACCCCATGTGTGTCAGAGTAGAACTGCGCTCCATAGGGCTTTCAATGGCAGATTTTTCAGAATAGCCAGGTCTTTCTTACAAGGTGCCTCTGGATGGAATTAAACCACCAACCTTTCAGTTAGTAGGCAAGGGCTTAACCATTTGTACCACCTAGGGACATAGTGAAGTCACAAAGTAGCTCTTAAAGGTTGTTGCCCAAAAGCGACCAGTATCACCTCCGTTAACCTTTCATTGGCCAGAGCAAGTCTCAAATGTGGGAAGTGCGTGCCTCCCATATGCCCAGAGTGGAGAGGAACTGGATATGGGTGAACATCATAGCGTCTACCCTACTGGTTAAGGCTCCCAAGCCTCAACTGCTTTACTGCCTTTGTTCTGATTTATCAGCTTCCCTGTCAGCCTTTGGAACAGGATGTAACTCTGTCTCATTTGGCCTCACTTCTAACTTGACAACATCCCCAATATTATCTGAAATCTGTGGGTGGAAACTAAGCTCCTCAACAGTACAAATTTGCTCCCTCAAACTTAAAAGCTTTTTTAAAGAGGTGCCTTTGGTGTTGTCAAGAGTAAGCTTGTTTTTCCTCCTCAGTTCTGCCTCACCCAGCCTGTACCTGAGTGTAATTGTAAAATGCATCTACATGTTTTAAAAGCTCATTATGTAAATATATCAGAGTCCATATCCATCAACAGATAATTAAGAAGTCTATATACATATTTATGAGTTTGCTTAATATCGCTTTAATGAGGAGGTTTACTAGAAATACCAAATCAAGGAGACAAGAAGAAAACAACCATAACAAAGATGTGCCCAAAAAGTTTTCATCTGTTCTCAGTAGTTCTGAGAGCTGTCAGAATGCTCAAAGAGCATCTCACATTTATGAGCCTACCATAAATGGTAAGAAATTAGGGAAATATGCAGACAATGTCACTCAGCACTTCTTTGAAAACAAGGCTGTATTTTCTTGTTTCAAGGAGACACGAGATATTCCGGACCCAAAGTCTACATTCTCCAATGTCTGTAAAAATAGGGTCACCAAGGGGACATGGTCAAAAGCCTGGCATGGCAGCCTCAGCTGATGTCAAAGCCATTCAGAATAATACATGTGAGGAGTGTGCTTCCCAGTTCAGTCAGATACACAAGACCAAATGGACATCTCCTGTCCGGGGGCAGGATGAGAAGGCAGGAAAGGAGAGGAACTGATTGAATGGACACAAGGAACCCGGG
This sequence comes from Elephas maximus indicus, assembly GCF_024166365.1. Taxonomy (NCBI): domain Eukaryota; kingdom Metazoa; phylum Chordata; class Mammalia; order Proboscidea; family Elephantidae; genus Elephas; species Elephas maximus. Next base: position 159,313,818 of record NC_064822.1, read on the forward strand.
GTGGAAAGGGGGAGTGTGATGTCACAATATGGGAATTGCAACTAATGTCAAAAAACAATGTGTGTATAAATTTTTGTATGAGAAATTAACTTGAGCTGTAACCTTTCACCTAAAGGACAATAAAAAAAAAAAATTTTTTTTTTAAACCATTCAGAGACAGGCACCACTCCAGCCTATTTAGCTCCTTTGTGAAAACTAGAGAAGAAGGAAAATCCCATGTAATAAGGCCCAAGTTGTCCATACCGTTGGTTCCCCAATCCTATCTGGCGGTTCCACCATTCAGAACCTGTTCCTCCCAGAAATCTGTTCAGTGGGAAGGTCCCAATAGTGTCTAAGGTTGTGCTGTTCAATACAGTAGCCACTAGCCATGTGTGGCAGTGCTGTTTTAAATTAGGTAAAATTACATAAAATTAGTCACATTAGCCACATTTCAAGTACTCAGTAGCTACATTTGGCTAGTGGCTACCATACTGGAGAGTATGGTTTTATCATAGAACACTTTCATCACCCTAGAAAGTTCTGCTAGACAGCACTGGCCTGAGATGTCTTTCTTGCTGGCTTTCCCCCTCCCCCTTGTCTCAGCATTTTTATCCAGCCTTGGGGCAGGGAAGCAAAGCCTTGCTCTTAAGCGATCTTACAATCTTCCAAACATCCTGCCTCATGTCTAAACCTAGGTTTTTGAAACTCAAAAGTCAAGAATCAACTTCTTTTCCTTATGTTCTACTATGTCATCTCTTTTCTGAGGCACTGACGATGGGACACCTTTGTTACTATTAGGGTGACCAACTCCTCCAGCTTGCCAAGACTGAGGGAGTTCCTGGGATATGGGACTTTCAGTTTCAAAAACCAATAAAGTCCCAAGCAACCCAGGAGAAATTGGCCACCCTACTTAAAACGAACCACAGGTTACCAAGAATGATGGGGAAAATATCCATTTTTATGTTGCAAAATCCATCTCAAATCTGTAGCTAATATAATTTGATGATTGCATTCTACCCTCAAAAGTTAGATTTGGAGATTATATTTTTCTTCTCTTTCTAGATGTTTTCGTGATCCTCCCTCTCATACCCTCTCCCTTCCTAGTCCTGTGACTTCCATGGTTTTCAGTAGGTTCCACCTTGTATTTAATTGGTGTATGTCTTCGGATCACCTTTCCCTTTTCCCACCTCAGTTTAAGTGTCTGATATTTCAGTCTTCTTTCAGGGGAAACTACTGATCTTTAGGTCAGATGAAGAGACAGGATGAAGAGTGACCCCAGAAAAGGAGTCTGCAGGGCAAACATTGAGGGTCATCACCAAAAAACCCCTTTGGGTATTAAGCTAAAACCTTCAATGGATTGTTAATAGTTACCTTTTGGCCCATTTCTAACTCTCCTAGTGACAGTTTCAGACACAAAAGCTATCGTAGAGCTCAGCTATAAGAGAAAGGGACTGCAGGAGCTGCTGTCACACGCCTGCCGACTGCTGTCTGCCCCCTTCCATCCTCTTCCTGACACATTCTGCCTCGGCTTATTAATCTGTGCGAACTGGCTAAAAATACCTTGGCAGCAGCAACTCAGAGGGTTAAAGAAAGATACGGGGCCATTCAGGAACAAGAGAACTGCTCTTCTTTCACCTGATTCCTTCCTTCAATGAGATTCAAACCTGAGGAGACAGCAGCGCAAGTTCTGCCAGAGACTTAGACTCATGAATATGATGCATTCTGTTCTCTTCTCCTGGAAAGCCCCTCTCCTCACTCTCCCTCCATTAACCTTAATCCTTGAAGTCCAAATGTAAGCACAACCTCTTCCAAGAAGCCAGTCATGATTTATCCTGGCCAGATCATTTGTCTGAACTGCCAGGATGACAGAAGATTGTTGTTGTTAGCTGCTTTTGAGTCAGCCCCGGATTCATGGCAGCCCCATGCACAATGGAGCAAAATGCTACCCGGTCTTGTGCCAGCCCCACGGTCAGTTGCAGATCAGATCATTGTGACCCAGAGAGTTTTCATTGGCTGATATTTGGAAGTGGATCACCAGGTCTTTCTTCTCAGTCCATTTACTTAAACCTGCTCAGTATCAGAGCATCACACATGCGCTTAACGTGCGTTGGCCTGGAATCAAACCCGGGTCTCCTTCATGGAAGGCAAGAATTCTAGTACTGAACCACAAAAGATTAGAGAAAGGAAAAAAAAAAGACATATTATGTAACTCCACCCAGTCTTAACTTCAATTGAGGTCTTGGGAGGAGGATACTGAAAATGTGCATATTTAACAAAGATACCAGGTACTACTTTTTTTTTAAGTTGGATTGCAATATAAATCACATACCGTACAATTCACCCATTTGAAGTGTACAATTCAATTGCTTTAGCCTATTCACAGGGTTGTACAAACATCATCACAATTAGTTTTAGAGCATTTTCATCACCCCAAAAAGAAACCCCATACCTCTTAGCCATCATCCCTCAAAATCCCCATTCCCTTCACCACTCACCAGAACCCGCTGCTGTTGAGTCGACTCCGACTCTAGTGACCCTTCATCACTCAGCCCCTGGCAATTATTACTTCACATTTCTATGGATTTGCCTATTCTGGACATTTCATATAAATGGAATCACACAATATGTGGCCTTTTGTGACTAGCTTCTTTCACTTAGCATAATGTCATCAAGGCTGACCCATGTTGTAGAGGTACCATTATGTCAGTTCTTTTTACGGATAGATAATATTTCATTGTGTGGTTATACCACATTTTATTTAGCCATTAATCAGTTGATGGACATTTTAGTTGTTCCAACTTTTTGGCTATAATGAGTAATGCTGCTGTAAACATTTATGTAAAAGGTTTTGTGTGGACACATGCTTTCATTTCACTTATATACCTAGAAGGGGAATTACTGGATCATATGATCATATGGGTCATATATATATATATATATATATATTTTTTTTTTTTTTATGGTAACTCTATGTTTAACCTTTTTAGGAACTGCCAGACCGTTTTCCACAGTGGCTGCACCATGTTACATTGCCACCAGCAGTATATAAGGGTTTTAATTTTTCCGCATCCTCACCAACACTTGTTATTATCTGTCTTTTTTATTGTAACCATCCTAGTACTGGGGTCCTGGTGGTACAGTGGTTAAGAGCTACAGCTGCTAACCAAAAGCATGGCAGTTCTAATTTACCAGCTGCTCCTTGAAAACCCTATGTGGCAGTTCTACTTTGTCCTATGCGATCACTATGAGTCAGAATTGACTAGACTTGGCAAAGGGTTTAGTGGGTGTGAAGTGGCATTTCATTGTGTTTTTAGTTTGCATTTCTCTGATGGCTAATGTAGGTGCTTATTATACACGCTAAATTTGAGAACTTTTGATATACTGCCCTATAGTGTAGTGATAAGGAGCCCTGGTGGCATAACAGTTAAGTGCTCGTTGCTAACCAAAAGGTCAGTGGTTTGAACCCACCCAGCAGCTCTGAGGGAGAAAGAGCTGGTGATCTGCTTCTGTAAAGATTACAGCCAGGAAAACCCTATGAGGCAGTTCTATTCTGTCACATGGGGTCACTATGAGTCAGAATTGACTCAACGGCACCTAACAGCAACAACAATAGTGTAATGATAGAGTACCCTGTTAAACTCAAGCTCCCGGAAGGTGTACAGTACATAACATGATTCCTTATATCCCCCTCAATGATTGTCCAGTGCCTGGCACATAGTACATGCTCCATAAATAAGCGCTAACATGATTGAGGGCTTGCAGTGTATCAGGCACAGGTTACACAGATTAGCTCATTTAATCATCACAATAATCTCATGAGACTGGGACTATCATTACCAATATTTTACATATAAAGAAACTGAGGCCAGAAAAGTCAAGTAACTTGCCCAGGATTACTCAGATAGCAAGTGGTAGAGCCAGTATTTGAACTCAGGTTCTATGATGCCTGATTGGGCTGCCACCTGCAATAAATATCAACTGAATAAATGAATGAATTCAAAACTCTGTAAAAAGAAGGAGGAGACCACAGACTACAAAGGCAGAGATCACTCCACTATCAATTAGATGAACAGCCATCTTTCGGCAAGAATAGCACTAGGTGTTTGAGCTGCCTTGTTCCTGTGAGTGACACCCCAATTCCTGATGAAGGGCACAGGAAATTTCACAGACTTGGACTTTTTTTTTTTAACCAGATAGACACTAATCTGAGATTCCAAGTTCATCAGAAAGTATTTATTCTTTTATCCATTGTTGGTGGGAATGCAAAATGGTACAACCATTGTGGAAATCAGTGTGGTTGTTCCTCAAAAAACTAAAAATAGAAATACCATATGACCCAGCAATCCCACTCTTAGGTATATAGCCAAAAGGCTTCAATGCAGAGACTCAAAAAGAGACTTGTACACCAGTGTTCATTGCAGCACTATTCATAATTGCCAAAATGTGGAAATAACCTAAATGCCCGTCCACAGATGAATGGATAAACAAAATGTGGTACATACATACAATGGAATACTACTCAGTCTGTAGGAGAAATGAAGTCTTGGTACATGTTATGATATGAATGGAGCTTGACGACATTATGCTGAGTGAGTCAACCACAAAAGGACCTATGTTGTATGACCTCACTTATATAAAAAGACAAGAAAAAGCAAATGTACAGAGACCAAAGTTTATGAGTGGTTACTAGAGGTGGGAGGGAGAGGGAAAAGGGGGACTAACAGTGACGGAAAAATCTCATTGATTAAAGGTAGGATTGCACAGCCAATTATTGTAATTGCTACCAATAAGTTGTACACCTGTAAAGAGTTGAATTGGCAAAAGTTGTGCCAAAGATGTATTCACCACAACAACAAAGGAGTAGCTGCTGAAGCTGCTTATGTACAACCAAACACTTCATGGCATTTGGTTCCTTGGTTTGGAGGTTTAGGGTTGTGGTTTCATGGTACATTTCAGTTTAATTGGCCTAGTAACGTGTTTAGTGCTTCTGTTCTATCTCCTAGCTCATTGCATAGTTCCTGGGGTCTTAAAAGCTTGCAAGCAGCCAACCAAGGCACTACAATTGGTCTCTATTTACCTAGAGCAACAGAGGAAAAAGGAGAGTCAGGAATAGGAACAGGATATGGAATGCGTGGTTAATTGCCTCCATGAACAACCGCCTCCTTTGCCATGAGACCAGAAGAACTGGATGGTACTCTGCCATAATTACTGGACTTTTTGATTGAAGATTCTGTAGAAGAATCCTGACCAAAAGGAGAAAAATGCAGAACAGAATTTCAGATTCTCATGGACTCTAGACTTTCTGGAGCCATGGAAGGTGGATGAATTCCTGAAACTATTGCCCTGTGATAATATTTAAACCTTAAAGCAAAAATGTCCCCTGAAGTCTTCTTAAAACCAAATAATAGTTTAGCTTAACCAGTCAAAAAAAAAAAAAAAAAGTCTGCCTTGACCATTATGCTCTTTTAAGAACTATCTGTGTGGGATCAAATTGACAACAGAAACTCAAAAGATTAGGGGCAGCACATTTATGGTCATAAGGGATGAACGACTCAGAAAAGGAGGGTGAGAATGGTTGCACAACTTGAAGAATGTAATCAGTGTCACTAAATTGTAACGTAGAAACTGTTGGTGTGTGTTTTGCTGCGCATATTTTCAACAACAAAATAAATAAAATTTAGGGGGAAGAGAAGCATTTATGATGGAGAATGGAAATAGAGACTCAGTCTGGTGCAGACCTAAATAAATTCACATTTTCTGGGCATTTCAAGGATACGCTGGCAGTGAGGTTGAGATGTAGAAAGAGGTCTTCATAGCTCTGGATTGACTTATTTCATATCAGAAGTCTCCTCTGAAAGTAAGCATGGCAAGTATCATCTTTAATCACCAACATCATTTTCTACCTACTGGACAGGGTAAACCATTCAACACATTCTACCAACCAGGGCTGTTCTACATCACATCATGACTTTGTGAAGATTAGAAAAAAGTGCTCCTGAGTGAGCCAAGCATGGACTGAATTTCAGCTCATACCAGCCCACCTGTGAAGTGCCCAACATGAACAACCATCTATGGTAGCACTGCTACAAAACACCCTGCATTCCAGAGAGTGGGCAACTCTCTGGGTAGTCAGGATAAGACAGTCTTAATCCTTGGTGGATATAGAAATCTTGGCAATTGGGGAGCCAGTTGCCATAAATCAAATAATAGATGGTTAAAACCTCATATTTCTTTATAATCCAGAAGAAAGAAACAACTATAGGAGCTAGAAACAAATGAGTGATAAGCCTTTGTCTGACATAATGGGATACAGAAGCCATCTGGAGCCTGGCATATACAAGCCAAGCCAAAGCCACCATCCAAAGCCAAGCTCGTTGAACTTGACTTCAGTGCCTGACCTGGAAAACCAGGATACACTTGGAAATCTGAAAGATAGAATATGATCCAACAAAGAACTGAAGGTTTACAACTCATGACTGTAGGCAACCTGTTTACCACGAAGCCCGACCAACTCCCAGCAACATGAGCCTATAGCACATGTTGTTGTCGTTAGGTGCTGTCGAGTCTGTTCCAATGCATAGCAACCCTATGCACAACAGAATGAAACCCTGCCCCATCCTGCACCATCCTCAGAGTTGTTGCAGCCACTGTGTCAGTCCTTCTCACTGAGGGTCTTCCTCTTTTTTGCTGACCCTCTAGTTTACCAAGCATGATGTCTTTCTCCAGGGACTGATCCTTCCTGATAACAGGTCCAAGGTATGTGAGACATAGTCTCGCCATCCTTGCTTCTAAGGAGGATTCTGGTTGTACTTCTTCCAAGACAGATTTGTTCATTCTTCTGGCAGTCCATGGTATATTCAATATTCTTCTCCAACACCACAATTCAAAGGCATCAATTCTTCTTTGGTCTTCCTTATTCCTTGTCCAGCTTTCACATGCATACGAGACAATTGAAAACACCAAGTCTTGTGTCAGGCTCACCTTAGTCTTTAAGGTGACATTATTGCTTTTCGACACTTTAAAGACATCTTTTGGAGCTGATTTGGTCTTTTGATTTGACTGCTGTTTCCATGGGTATTGATAGTGGATCCAAGTAAAATGAAATCCTTGACAACCTCAATCTCCTCTCTGTTTATTGTGATGTTGCTTATTGGCCCAGTTGTGGGGATTTTTGTTTTATGTTGAGGTGTAATTCATACTGAAGACTGTGGTCTTCAATCTTCATCAGTAAGTGCTTCAAATCCTCCACTTTCAGCAAGCAAGGTTGTGTCACCTCCATAATGCAGGTTGTTAATGAGTCTTCCTCCAACCCTGACACCCCGTTCTTCTTCATATAGTCCAGCTTCTCGGATTATTTGCACAGCATACAGATTGAATAGGTATAGTGAAAGGATACAACTCTGACGCACACCTTTCCTGACTTTAAGCCATGCAGATTCCCCTTGTTCTGTTTGAACGACTGCCCCTTGGTCCATGTACAGATTTCTCATGAGCACAATTAAGCATTCTGGAATTTCCATTCTCTGCAATGTTATCCACAATTTGGTATGATCCACACAGTCAAATGCCTTTGCACAGTCAATAAAACAAAGGTAAAAATCTTTCTGGTATTCTCCTTTCAGGCAGGATCTGACATCAGCAATCATGTTCCTTGTTCCAAGTCCTCTTCTAAATCCAGCTTGAACTTCTGGCAGTTCCCTGTTCATACACTGCTGCAGCCACTTTTTAATGATCTTTAGCAAAATTTTGCTTGCATGTGATATTAATGATAAAAACAGAAAACCAAACCCAGTGCAGTCGAGTCTATTCTGACTCATAGCAACCCTATAGGACACAGTAGAACTGCCCCATAGGGTTTCGAAGGAGCACCTGGCAGATTCAAACTGCCGACTCTTTGGTTAGTAGCTGTAGCACTTAACCACTATGCCACCAGGGTTTCCAGTATTAATGATATTGTTCGATAATTTCCACATTTGGTTGGACCACCTTTTTTGGAAATAAGCATAAATATGGATCTCTTCCAGTCAGTTGGCCAGGTAGCTGTCTTCCAAATTTCTTGGCATGGACGAGTGGGCACTTCCAGTGCTGCATCCATTTGTTGAAACATCTTGATTGGTATTCAATCAATTCCTGGAGCCTTGTTTTTCACCAATGCCTTCAGAGCAGCTTGGACTTCTTCCTTCAGTACCATTGGTTCCTGATCATATGCTATCTCCTGAAATGGTTGAACATCAAGCAATTCTTTTTGGTATAGTGACTCTGTGTATTCCTTCCATCTTCTTTTGATTCTTCCTGTGTCATTTAATATTTTCCCCATAGAATCCTTCGGTATTACAACTTGAGGCTTGCATTTTTTTCTTCAGTTTTTTTCAGCTTGAGAAATGCTGAGTGTGTTCTTCCCTTTTGGCTTTCTATCTCCAGGTCTCTGCACATGTCGTCATAATACTTCACTTTGTCTTCTCGAGCTGCCCTTTGAAATCTACTGTTCAGCTCTTTTACTCCAACATTTTTTCCTTTTGCTTTAGCTACTCAATGTTCAAGAGCAAGTTTCGGAGTCTCTTCTAAGATCCATTTATGTCTTTTCTTTCTCTCTTGTCTTTTTAATGACCTCTTGGTTTCTTCATGTGTGATGTCCCTGACGTCATTCCACAACTCATCTGGTCTTTATTCATTAGTGTTCAGTGCTTCAAATCTATTCTTGAGATGGTCTCTAAATTCAGGTGGGATATACTCAAGGTCATACTTTGGCTTTCATGGACTTGTTCTAATTTTCTTCAGTTTCAAATTGAATTTGCATATGAGTAGTTGATGGTCTGATCCACAGTCTGCCCTAGCCTTGTTTTGACTGATGATATTGAGATTTTCCATTGTCTCTTTCCACAGACGTAGTTGATTTGATTCCCGTGTATTTCATCTGGCAAGGCCCATGTGTATGGTTCCCATTTATGTTGGTGAAAAAAGGTATTTGCAATGAAGAAGTCGTTGGTCTCGCAAAATCCAATCATGCAATCTCAGGCATCGTTTCTATCACCAAGGCCGTATTTTCCAACTACCAACCCTTCTTCTTTGTTTCCAACTTTCGAATTCCAATCACCAGTAATTATCGGTGCATTCTGATTCCATGTTTGATCAATTTCATATTGCAGAAGTTGGTAAAAATCTTCAATTTCTTCATCTTCAGCCTAAGTGGTTGGTGTGTAAATTTGAATAATAGTTGTATTAACTGATCTTCCTTGTAAGCATATGGATAACCTATCACTGACAGCAATGTACTTCAGGATAGATCTTGTACTTCAGGACAGATCTTGAAATGTTCTTTTTGACAATGAATGCAATGCCATTCCTCTTCAAGTTGTCATTCCTGGCATAGTGGACCATATGATTGTCTGATGACCAACACCATTTCATTTCAGCTCACTAATGCCTAGGATATCAATGTTTAGGCATTCCATTTCATTTTTGACAATTTCCAATTTTCCTAGATTCATGCTTCGTACATTCTACGTTCTGATTATTAATGGATATTTGCAGCTGTTTCCTCTCATTTTGAGTCATGTCATATCAGCAAATGAAGGTCCCAAAGCTTGATTCCATCCACGTCATTAAGGTTGACTATACTTTGAGGGGGCAGCTCTTCCCCAGTCATATTTTGAGTGCTGTCCAATGTGAGCAGCTCATCTTCTGGCACTATATCAGACAATATTCTCCTGCTATTCATAAGATTTTCACTGGCTAATTCTTTTCAGAAGCAGATCTGCTGGGTCCTTCTTTCTAGGGTGTCTTAGTCTGGAAGCTCGCTGAAATCTGTCTGCCGTGAGTGACTCTGCTGGTATTTGAATACCAGTGGCATAGCTCCCAGCATCACAGCAACACACAAGCTCCCACAGTATGACAAACTGACAGACCCATGGGGACAACAATCCCAACAGGTGGATATTCTTAGCATTCACTGCTTTTTGGTGAGTATACTGAAGCACAGAGGGGCTAACTAACTTGCCCAAGGTCTACAGTTTATAAGTATTGGATCCTGGATCTGGAGCCCTTAGTCTGACTCCAAAACCCATGATGTTAAACACAGCCCCACTTTTCTTCTCAAAGGACTATTTATGGGTTTTCATGAGGTATAGAAATGGTTTGGTGTCACCTATGGATTTACGACCAAAGAAGAATTGATACCTTTGAATTATGGTATTGGTGAAGAATACCAAATATACCATGGACTGTAAGAACAAACAAATCTATCCTGGAAGAAGTACAGCCAGAATGTTCCTTAGAAGTGAGAATGGTGAGACCTTGTCTCACCTATCTTGGACATATTATCAGGAGGGACCAGTCCCTGTAGAAGCACATCATGCTTGGTAAAGTAGAGGGTCAGTGAAAAAGAAGAAGACCCTCAACGGGATGTATTGGCACAGTGGCTGCAATGATGGGCTCAAACATAGGGATTGTGGGGATGGCACAGGACTGGACAGTGTTTGACTCTATTGTACATAGGGTCACTATAAGTCGGAATCAATGTGATGGCACCTAACAACAACAAGATGGATCTATGAAGCCGCGATGGTCTTTAAAGCCACAGTTATATGCATTGAGCATGTTGTCCATTCGTTCATCTATCCTTCCATCAATCCGTGGATCCATCCATAACACATATATTTAGTCAAGAAATATTTACTGTGCTCCACTTTTTATATACATTGTTGCATTTAATATTCCCAGTAACTCTAAGAGTTTAGGAATACAATAGCAATAAAACATGGTCCCTGCCTATTGGCAGGTTGTCAGATTGTTTACCAAAATGACCACAAAACACATCTTTTATCTTCATGTGTTTTGCAATGAGATTTTGTCATTCCTCTCATGGAGCACTGGGGTCTCTTTATCCTCACCTTGAATCTGGGCTGTGTGGCTTGCTTTGACAAGTAGAATACGGTGGAAGAGGTATTTTGGGACTTCGAAGCTGAAGATTTAAGAGAACTGGCAGCTTTCACTTTTCTTTTGGAAACCAGCTGCCATGTAAAAAGCCTGACTACCCTGAGACTACCATGCTGTGAGGAAGCCCACTTTAGCCACGTGAAGAGAGAGTAGCCACATGCAGGAGCACCAAGGCACAAGAATGTAGGTAAAGTCTTCTTGGACCTTTCAACCACCAGAGTAATGCAGTCCAGTGATCCCTGCTGACACCATGCAGAACAGAAAAACCACTCAGCTCAGCCCTGCCAAATACCTGACTCACAGAATTATGGGGAATAATAAATTATTGGCTTCAAGCCGCTTGGTTTTTGGGTTATTATACAGCAATGTTGTTGTTGCTGTTGTGTGCCAACAAGTTGACTTCAACTCATAGTGGCCCCATGTGACAGAGTAGAACTGCCCCATAGGGTTTTCTTGGCTGTAATCTTTACAGAAGCAGATAGACAGGTCTTCCTTCCACGGATCTACTGGGTGGGTTCAAACCACCAGTTAGCAGCCAAGCAATTGAGTCACCAGGGCTCCTTGTTATAAGGCAACTGAAAACTAACCTAATGGAACTTACAATTTAGTAACCTTAATAATCAAGTAAATAAATACATATATGTATAGCTACATTTTTGGCACATATTAACAAGGAAAAAACAGAATTATCCCTTTATCGTGTTTATTGAACACCTACTAGGTAAAATGTCCATGCTAGTGTCAGACAGTATTCTAGTGACAAGATCTTTTGTTTGGGCTCAAAGCATTTGGATCCTTACCCAGACTCTACATCTAATTTGCAGTGGTAACTGCAAAATCACGGACCGTTTCTGGACCTTGGCTTCTCCCTCTGTGAAACAGGTATGATAACATGCATCCTCTCTACCTCAGAGACTCTTGTGAAATAAAGTAAGGGGAGAAACAAAAATGCTATGAGAGCTGAAAGGTCCTCTGCAAGTTGCCTCATAACCAGTAAATGTTCCCTTGTGCTAAAAATGCAAGACTGCTTCACAATTTATTGCTGAAATGAAAACATCTGGCCAAGAAAACTTGAAGGAAGAAGCAACCATTCTGACTAAATCAATATCTGGTCTCTGGAGCCTCCTCCTTCAACTCTGATTTGCCTACTGCTGAGAGTTTTACTTTGAAATATGTCAGCCTTGCTTTTTCTGCATCTCTGCTTTTTCAATTTTTACCTCTGGCCAGGATAGAAAAAAGAAAATCTTAAAAATGGTAAGTTATCTTTTGTTGGCCATTCCGGCTAGAATATAGAAATCTCCCTGAGTTTATTAGCCAATATGTCTTTTAATTGCAGAGCAAACTGGAGTGAACCAGGATTGTGTAGGAATTTTACAAGCAACCTCAAAAAAAAAAAAAAAACCCAAACCCATTACCGCCGAGTTGATTCTGACTCACAGCGACCCTACAGGACAGACTAGAACTGCTCCCATAGGGTTTCCAAGGAGCAACTGGTGGATTCAGACTGCCATCCTTTTGGTTTGCAGCCAAGTGCTTAACCACTATGCCACCAGGGCCCCATAAGCAACCTCAGCAGGCTGCAATTAGTCCACAGGTGAATGAAATTCCCATCTAGGTTAGAAGATAGTATCCAAATATGCCATGTTCCTGTTTAAAAACTTAGTGACTCCCCAGTGCTGTCTGTATAAAGTCCAAGTTCCTTGGCACAGCACTAAGGTCCTCCATGATCTGGTCATTGCTTGCCTCTCCAGGCCTGCCTCTCACTACTTACCTTCTTGGGCTTCATGACCTGGATTGATTTAGTTCTCATCTCTGCTTTTGCATAAGCTATTCCCTCTAGCTGGTGCACCACCTCCCGTCCACCTTTGCTTAGCTAACTCCCTCACCCTTCATGTCTGGCTTTAGATAACCTCTCTGAAAAATCTTCCCTAAACCCCAAGGCTGGGTTTGGTGTCCCTCATCTGTGACCCTTTAACACCCTGGACCTGCCTCTAATGCCTTGTCATATAATTTCCAAAAAGTTAAAGGCATGACTCTGTACAAATAAATCATGGGTCTATGTCAGAGATTTATTTAACTCATTAATGAGGAACCAGCAGGATGATAAAACTGGATCGAAGGAGCGTATGAGAAAGTAAGTATACACAGTCAATAGAAGAAAGAATGCTGAAGCAAGGTTGCTAACGTAGATAGAAAACTGGGTGATGTCCCATGAGCAACAAAATCATAACCCTTCAGAGTTGTCTCTTCCCCTGGACAGAAATCATTCACGTCACTGCCAGACAAAAACCACGTGCAACTTAATCAGTTGCCTACAACTTAACATCTCACTTTTCCGAGCCTAGGCCCTAACAAGCAGTAATAGTAAGTGAAATCACATGTCAGATGACCTTGGGCTGGCCTATTAGACAGTACTTTAGTATGACATTGAAAGGCCCCACAGTCTTCTCTCTGGATAATTTTTCTCACCAACAGCATTAATGCTCTGTATTATCACTACTTGTTATCTTGTCTGAAATTCCCAGGAAACTGAAAGCTTCTTAGGGACAAGGATTGTGTTTTGTTCATTCTTGTAGCTAGTAACCCTAATATACAAGCCAACCAATTGCCATCGGGTTGACTCACTGCCACTCCATGTGTGTCAGAGTAGAACTGTGCTCCATAAGGTTTTCAATGGCTGATTTTTCCAAAGTAGATTGTCAGGCCCATCTTCCAAGCTGCCTCTGGGTGGATTCGAACATCCAACCTTTCGGTTAGCAGCCAAGTGCGTTAATTGTTTGCATCACCCAGAGACAACCCTAGTATGTTCTTGTTGTGTGCTGTTGAGTTGATTCTGACTTATATGACCCTACATGACAGAGTAGAACTGCCCCATAGGGTTTCCTAGGCTGTAATCTTTAGCATATAGTAGTAGCCACTCAGAAACTCCTTGCTGAATGAATTAAAAAGCTTTCTCTTTGAGGATTCATTTACCTCCTCCAAGGAACCTATCAGTGTCCCACAGATCCTACTCACAACGATGAGAAACCAGAGCCGTGATTACTTCTCCAAACCCAGCCAAGTGTACCCTGGAACCCCAGCCCCTCAAGCATTTCTCCTGCTTCCTACTGCTGAACAAGTGCTAACAGACCCCTTGATGATCAGGCATGGAAGAGGAAATAAGCGAGTCTCCTGTATAATGTCTCCAAATAAGAAATGGGATGAACAAAGAGCCCTCTGCTGCCAAGGCCTCCTGCCCATCTCTCCAGTCCCAGCAGGTAAGTGAAAAGGCAGCCCTCCCTGGCTGGCTCCCGAGGCCTTTGTGCTGCTGCTGGCGGCCAAGGCTCACTCTATTCCTAGATTCAACTCCCCAGAGACAGCTATTGGGGCTGCAGACACGAAGCTCATCATTCTAATAGGCTTATGGGGGAGCAACACTTTTCTCTGGATAATGAGTCTGTATAATTTAAATCAAGGCTAATTTATGCACTTGAAAAACTTGTTGCCAAGCATGGATAAACTGCCCTATTTGTAACTTGTTTTTGTTAGTGCAAGAGACAGGCAAAACATCATTAAGTGATTGGGTGGCAGGCGAACCTAATTTTAAGTTATTTGGGGTCAGGGCACACTCCAAACACCTTCAAGTTTTAAGGGTTCTGGAAAGGTCTAGAAAAAATGGAATTAAAATAGCATGGGTGAAAATAACTTTATCATTTTATATAACACCATTGTCAATCTTGCAGGCACCTTGGAAGGACTTCAGGAAAATAGTGAGTTGTTTGGACCAGAAGGGAAAAAAAAGAGGTTAAGACTTCTTTGCTAAATGATAGGCTCCAATAACCCCAGGATCCCTGATAGATGGTGGATTGGGACCGTGTGAAAGAAGAGAAAGCAGAGAAAGATGGATAGAAACCAGCATAAAGACTTTGAGCATTCTTAGATGCAGAGTGGGTCACTGGCAAACCTAGAAAGTGGGTGAAGTTTGCCTTTAGCGCTCCCAGTCTATTTCTAGGCCTTCTCCCTCCTCTAGGGAACTTCTTCTCCCCATGTGCATCTCCCCCAGTTCTCCTCCATCCTCCCCCCCCCCCAAAATCCTGGAGTTAGTCATTTACCCGTTTACTGTGAATTCAAAGTTGTGAGTTCTCTCTCTACCGGTGGCATTCACACTTAAGCTGTTTATCTTTGAGAAAGGAGCAAATAGGATGGCCATATAATTCATCATCTGTCCTGGAACATTTTTGATAGTAAAAGGGGACACCCTTAATAAGTACACCAGCACAAAAGGAATAAACCAGAATAATCCCAGCTAAATCAGAAGAGTCCTAGGCAAACTGGACCTAAGGTCCACCCTAAAAATGAAAGGCCTTGTCTCCTGTTTAAAGAATTGTGGGCATCATTGAGCAGATGGAGACAGGAGTCTGATTCTTTCCAAGGGGGAGGATAATGGGAGAGGGTGGAAGCGAATAGGAATGTATCAATTAGAATGCTTTCAACTGCACGTATCAGACTATCCAGCTATAATGAGCTTAAATTGAAGGGATTATTTGTCTCACATAGCATGTGGTCCAAAGGAAGGCCGATTCACGGAAATTTAGTGGCTCAATGATGTCAGGACTCCTCTGAGAATCTCTTGGCATCACCCTCATTATTTCAAAATAGCTGCCAAGGCTCAGCATATCACACCCTGACAAAAAGACATTCAAAGGCAGGAAGAAGGGGGTGCAGCTCTTCCTCTTATCTTTTTCTCTTATCATGTAGATTCAATCTTACCCAGAAGCCCCCCAGTAGAGTTCCTCTCAGGTTTGTTGTTGTTGTTTTTAGCTGCCATCTAATTGGCTCTGACTCGTGGTGACCCCATGTACAACAAGACAAAACATCGTTTGTCCTGAACCATCTTGACAGTCGTTGGTGTGCTCAAGTCCATTGTTTCAGCCAGTGTGCCTTCCAACCTAGAGGGCTTATCTTCTAACACTATATGGGACAATATTCTGCCCCTCAAGTTTAGTTGGCCAATATTGCACTGCATGACTATTGCCAAGCTGCAAGTGAGGCCATGAAATCAAGAACACCTTATCTGCCTCTACGATGAGAAATGAGTTCTTCACCTAGAGGAAGGGTGAGAACATGGCTGCTGGGTGGGCAACCAACAGTGTCTACCACAAACAACCTCCACCCAGGCCTTGTCCTGCCTACAGTATAATCTTAAATTGGGCTCCTGATGAGAGGCATAGAGTATTCCGGTCTGAGACATTAGGTATAAAAAAAAAAAAAGTTTTTTTTTTTTTTTCATATGTACCCGCTGACTGCCACGATCCTCTTAGAGATGCTCTCTCTTCATTTCGATTGATTTTCTGCTGTTCTTGGTTCCTAAGGCTTTGTTGTTGTTGTTGTTAGGTGTCATCAAGTTGGTTCCGGCTCATAGCAGCCCTACGTACAACAGAACAAAACACTGTTCAGTCCTGTGCCACCCTCACAATCATTATTTATGTTTGAACCCATTGTTGCTGCCACTGTGTCAATCCATCTTGTTGAGGGTCTTACTCTTTTTCACTGACCCCTTACTGTACCAAGCATGATATTCTTCTCCAGGGACTGGTCCCTCCTGACAACATGTCCAAAGTACATGAGATGAAGCCTTGCGATCCTCACTTCCAAAGAGCATTCTGGCTGTACTTCTTCCAAGACAGATTTGTTTGTTCTTCTGGCAGTCCATGGTATGTTCAATACTCTTCACCAACACCATAATTCAAAGGCATCAATTCCTCTTCAGTCTTCTTTATTCATTGTTCAGCATTTGCATGCTTGATACAATTGATAATACCATGTCTTGGATCAGGCACACCTTAGTCTTCAAAGTGACATCTTTGCTTGTCAACACTTTATAGAGGTCTTTTGCAGCAGATTTTCCCAATGCAATGTGTCATTTGATTTCTTGACTACTGCTTCCATGGGCATTGATTGTGGATAGAGTTGGGTGGTGCCTTGAAGACCATCTGCCAGGGGTCTCAAACATTTTTTAGTTGCCAAGACCTTCCTTAAAATAAAACCCACTATACAAAACAAATCCTCTTGAAAAAGCTTGGTTTGAATCAGGAGGTGGGACTCAGAGCCCTGTCACTGCCTTCCACCCACCTCTGGGGAGAGAGAAGTTGCCAGTGTTCCCAGGGGGCTAACTCTGAGCCAAACTGGGAGCCCAGCTCTCACTTTTGTTATTGTTGCTGTTAAGTACCGTGGAGTCGGTTCCAACTATAGAGAACCTACGTACAGCAGAATGAAACACTGGCACTTAATCCTTAATCTCAATCAATCTTTAATCAGTCGTCAAACAATCCTTAATCAGTCGTCAAACAATCCTTAATCTCACTTAATCCTCCCAATGTCTCTATGAAATGGATACTATTGTTACCACCATTTAACAGATGATGAAACTGAGTTCTAGCAAGATTCAGTAATTTGCTCAAGGCCACTGTTTTAGTTTCATAGGGCTGCCAAAACGAATTACCACAGGCTGGTGGCTTTAAAAAACCAGTTGCTGTTCAGTTCATTCCAACTCGTGGAGACCCCGTGTGTGTCAGAGCAGAACTGTGCTCCACAGATATTCAATGGTTGACTTTTCAGAAGTAGATCACCAGGTCTTTCTTTTAAGGAACCTGTGGGTGGACGTGAACTTCCAAACTTTTGGTTAGCAGTTGAGCGTTCCAGAATAAAAAAAAACACAGAAAAGATGTTATGACTTCTTTGCTGAATGGTGGGCTCTAATAATCCCAGGACCCCTGATAGATGGTGGATTGGGACTGTGTGAAAGAAGAGAAAGAAGAATAGAAACCAACATAAAGGCTTTAAGTGTTCTTAGATGCAGAGTGGGTCACTGGCAAACCTGGGAAGTTGAATAAGGTTGGTAATTTATACCAATTTATACTGTAAGTGAAAGAATGGGAAACAGAGGTACCGGTCTCAAAGGCAGCTAATTTTGCCTTCTCTGCTTGTCCTTTTTCATTTTGCAACCAAGAAGGCAGGCAAGCTCCAGCCTGTGCTCAGCCTTTATGCCCAACCTTGCTTTAGGACAACCTCAGGCTACAGAGTTAGAACCTTTATCTTTCACAGAAACCAAGCTCTTCCATTTCACCTTACATAAATGGAGCATGAGAACACCCTACAGCCTGTATTTGCTGCATGTTTCTACAGGTGCCAGCAAAACACACCTTCTAGTAATGGGGTCAGTAACCGAGGAAGAGAACTGAAAGGCAAGTCTGAATTTAGCACCATCTGTCATGTTCCAGTGAACAATGAAAGCATAGTAATGAGAAATGTTGTGTTCTTACGTGTTCACGCCAGTCCAGCTCTGCTAGGTACTATTATTAGTAGGAATATTAGTAAATGCTTCTGACATATGGTAAAGGTTCAGAGTGCTGGAGAGTTACAGCGTGTGCCAAGCACTTACACCAACTGCCCCCAGTGGCTCCCAGGCATGAAGGATACAAGACGAGGCCCAGGCTGGCTGGGAAGAGGTTATTGCAGGTGAGGTGGGGAGATATTTCAGGTCTGTGCTGGAGATGAGCGTGACATGGCTTGGCACCCACTGCCTGGCAGTTGATCCCATCAGGAGAGCTATTCTGGGGAAATCATTGGAGAGATGCTAGAAGACAAGTGACAGTCCACTGCAAATGTCACCTCTACCATCTTGGAGCCTTGAGGGAAAAGCTAAAGATCTGTCCACTTTACAGCTAAGGTTAAGCTGAGGCCAAGACTGCTAATTGTTCCCCGGAGGTTATTCTCTTCTCTTTACTTTTAGAAACACGACTTTCTAAGTTAGTAGAGAACTCTTTGAAACGGAACTCCTAAATTAGAGCTGGAGACAATATATCCCAGACTCCGTGGCTGTGGATGTGGGCATGTGGCTTAACTCTGGCCAACAGGTTGAGAGCAGAAGTGATGTGTTCGACTTCCAAATCATGTTTTTCATAAGGAAGCTACATGCCCTCCATTATTTTCCCCCTCCCGCTGTCCGGGAAACGGCAACAACTGGAGCAGCCACCTTGGTCCCAGAGAAGAAAGCCACCTTGGTCCCAGAGAAGAAAGCCACTGTAGCCCAGAGGATGGTGAATCTGTTCTTCCAGCCTCCATCCCCACCTACTCTAGACCTCTCATCTTCCTCTGTTCTGTTATATTGAAGAAAAAGAAACTTCTGTCATCCTCGTCTTAGTTTCCTGGGGCTGCCGTAACTAAATACTCAAAGTGTATGGTTTTAAAGAACTGAAATTCATTATCTGATAGCTTGGGAGGCCTGAAGTTCAAATCAATGTAATGGCCATGTTGATTCTATCTGAGGGATCTGAGAGAGGAACTGTTCTAAGCCTCTCTCCCAGTTTCTGTGGCTCCCAACAATCCTTGGCATTCCTTGGCTTGCAAATGCATCTTCATATGGCATCTTCTCCCTGTCATCACGTGGTTGTTCTTCTTGTCTGTCTCTGTTTCTATTCTTCTATTTTATAAGACACCACTTGGTTGGGACAGTAGCGATAATGTCATAGTAGTCTATAGGCAATATATGACTTGTGATGGTTCTTAGGCATTTACATGTTTTGTTTGTGACATTGAATTGCAATTTTATAAATATATATTATACATCCCATTAATTAATCCATGTTATGAAAGAATAGTCAAAAGCATATATCCAGAAGATGCGGGATGGGATCGAGTGGCATTAAGGGAAGCATTCTTTTGGAGTTAAGATCTTAACTATGCAAAGTTGTTAGCCTGATCCAAGTCTGGTCTCAAATATTCTGGATAAGTGACCTATTGTAGCTCTGACCACAAACCTCAAAATAGAACTATAACAAGCTGAAATAGACCATATATGTGCCTAAGCTATGTCAGCCTGAGTGACTGTGAATAAAGAATAGGTGACACAATGGTTGCCAACATTCTTTACCCTTCCTTTCCCAACAGCATCCTGATTTTGTTCAGGTATCCACCTTTCTGTACATGACCATATGTTTTAGGAAAGGCTAACCTACTCCTGGACAGTGAGTCAGGAAGACCAAAGTAGAATTGACACCTCTGAATTATTGTGTTGGCAAAGAATAATAGATATACCATGGACCACCAGAAGAGTGAACAAATTTATCTTGGAAGAAGTATGGCACAAATGCTCCTTGGAAGCAAGGATGGCGAGACTTTGTCTCAAGTTCTTTGGACATGTTATCAGGAGGGACCAATCCCTGGAGAAGGATGGCATGCTTGGCAAAGT
This sequence comes from Elephas maximus indicus, assembly GCF_024166365.1. Taxonomy (NCBI): domain Eukaryota; kingdom Metazoa; phylum Chordata; class Mammalia; order Proboscidea; family Elephantidae; genus Elephas; species Elephas maximus. Next base: position 159,333,961 of record NC_064822.1, read on the forward strand.
TGAGGGTCAGTGAAAAAGGGGAAGACCATCAACAGTATGGATTGACACAGTGGCTGCAACCACAAGCTCAAGCATAACAATGATTGTGAGGCTGGAGTAGGACCGGGCAGTGTTTCACTCTGTTGTACACAAGGTCGCTATAAGTTGGAACCATCTGGATCGCACCTAACACGAACAACAACAGAACCAAGGGCTGTTCCTGATTGAGCTAAGTAATCACGCTGGTCTCATTGCCCTTGTCAGTGATAGTTTGGTAATGAACCTGTGACACAGTTCTGGCCAATGACACAGTGTCTGTTAGGGAACTCCTACAATGAGTTTCCTTATTCTTAAGATGAGACTTCTGTTGAGTAATTGTCATGTCTGGAGTGATGCCTAAACTTTGTCAGCCATCTTGTGACTGTGAGAGAAGCCAGCCTGAGGACATAGTTGACACTCTGAGGAACAAAAAGAAAGAATACAGGCTCTGAATAGTGTGGTTGGGCTGTTAAATAACCAGCCCTGAAGTCTCTCTATCTTTGTTCTTTATGTGATGGGATACTGCATTTATTTATTGTTGTACAACTACCCACTCCAAAACTTACATCCTAACAGCATTCAGTTTGCTCTTGGATCTGTAATTTGAGTAGGGTTTGGCAAGCTGAGCTCATCTCTGCTCCACTTGGTGTCAGCTGGGGCAGCTCAAAGGCTGGGGGATATGATCTTCTGAAGACTCGCTCACTCACATATGTGGCAGTTGATGATGCTAGCTGAGGCCTTAGCTGTAGCTATCCATGGGAACACTTGCATGTGGTCTCTACATGTGGCCAGGGCTTTTTCCCAACATGGTAGATGGGCTCTAAGGGTGAGAATTCCAGGAGAGAAGGAGCCAGGTGGGAGCCATATTGCCTCAGAAATCATGTAGCATCCCCTGCTTCCTCACTTCTTCCAGGTCTCTGCCCAAATGTGGCCTTGTCAGTGATGCCTACCCTGACCATCCTGTTCCCCTCAGCCTGCCTTCTGGTTCTCCAGCACACTTATCACCATCTTGTTTATTTTTTTTGCAATCCTGTTTATTTATTGTCTTTATCCCCTCTCTAGAACATGAATTCTATTCACCTCCTGCAGAGAAGGTATTCATTAATTTTTATTGAATGAATCAAAATATAAATGTTCGTTATTTTTATTACCATCAACATCATTATCAACTAGAAATTTTTAATGGCATTTCTATACATCTGTAGGATACTGGAGGAGCCCTGGTGACGTGCTGGTTAAGTGCTTGGTTGCTAATCAAAAGTTCAGTGGTTCGAACCCATCAGCTGCTCTACAGGAGAAAGATGTGGCAGTCTGCTTCCATAAAGATAACAGGCTTGGGAACCCTATGGGGTAGTTATACTTAGTCTGATAGGGTTGCTGCAAGTCTTAATTGACTCGATGGCAATGGATTATAAGACACTGAAAACTGATATTAATAATGATTTCCTGGAATTACAGAAAGATCCCAAAATGCCATTTGAATAACTGGACAAGAATTATACTAGGTTCAGTATAATTTTAATGTTGACTGAATTTTATCACATGCTACTAATATAAAACTTGGACATTCACAAGGTTTATAATAGGGCTTATAATAATCACCAAATTTCTAAAATGTTTGTTTTTTACTCTAGTGTAAAAGAACTTGAGGTTTAAACAACATACCAAAAAAAGGGCTTCAACAAAACAAGAATAAAAACAGATAAAACCGGATTAAGCAAAGAAAAGCAAATGTGCTGACCATCTGAGTCACTATAATCATTCTACCAAAACATAAATTTATATTCAAAATTTTGGGCAACACAGCAGCAGATAAAAACAATACCTGAGAGGCAGATTTATTATAGCAGTTCTTCAGGAAATAGAAGATTTTCACCTTCTATAAAATTCAAAGAAAGTTCCACATGAGGCAATCTATGGGGTATAATTGTCCTTTACATCATTCAGTATCTTCCACAACAGTTTTACTGAGGATTCAGAAGAGGAATTCATGAGGCTATTTCTTCTAGACAGTGTTTTGAAAGTCAAATGAAGGCAACAGCACTAAAACATAATTTAGTGAAGGTAGATTTTAAGGTGTGTGGTGCAAATATAAAACCTTCCTCCCAAGAATCAAAACCAAAACCAAACCCACTGCTGTCGAGTCAATTCCGACTCATAGCGTCCCTATAGGACAGGGGTAGAACTGCCCCACAGAGTTTCCAAGGAGCACCTGGTGGATTCAAACTGCCAACCTTTTGGTTAGCAACCATAGCACCTCCCAAGAATGGCACTCAGAATATCTAGAAGGTTGCACGGATATGACATCCCTTAAATTCTCTCCTGTCAATATGATTTCCATTTGACTGGGCTCTTTGCAGAACAGGCTCTAGCACAGTGGTTAAGGGAGTCAGACATCTGCACCTGAATTCAGATGTGGGCTCCACCACTTCCGAGCTGTGTGACTTTTGGTAGGTTAGTTAACTTATCTATAAAATGGGGATAACTTTAACGTGGGTTTTTTTTTGCAGGTTTGTAATAAGGATTAAATTAAATAATGTATATAAAGTACTTTATACAAGACCTGGTACATGGTAAGCACTCAGTAACGTTAGAAATACAACCAGGATGCTCCTTAGAAGCAAGGATGGTGAGACTTTGGCTCACTTACTTTGGACACATCATCAGAAAGACTAATCACTAGAGGGTCAGTGGAAATGAGGGAGACTCTTGATGAGATGGATTAACGCAGCAATCACAACAATGGGCTCAAATATACCAATGGTTATGAGTATGGCACTGGAACAGGCAATGTTTCATTCTGTTATACATAAGATCGCCATGAGTCAGAGCTGACTCGACAGCAGTTAACAACAATGTTAGAGATTATTAGCTTATCCTAATTAATACTGCTGTGGATTGAATCATCTCCCAGAGGATATGTTGAAACCCTAACCCCTGCACCTGTGAACATGAACTTGTTTGGAAATAGAGTTTTTCCTTATTAGGGAAGTTAAACAAAAGTCATACTTGAGTAGGGTGGGTCCTAAACCTAATCCCTTTTGAGTGGTGTCTTAGAAAAGGGGAGAACAGGCATGAACAAGAAGTCACACACAGGGGGAAGACAGCATGTGGGGGGGTCCATGTACAAGCAGCAAAGGAACACAAGGATTGCAGGTACCCACCAGAAACTAGGAGAGAGGCATGGAGCAACTCTTAGAGCCCTCAGAAGGAATGAAGAGACATGGCTGATGCTCTGAATTCAGACTTCTACCCTCCAAAACCATGATAAATAAATTTCTGTTCTTGGAAGGCACCCACTTTGTGGCATTTTGTTATGGCATTTCTAGGAAATGGAGGCAAACACCAAGTCTGATATCTGTGTACACGTGCTGTCTCCTGGTACCACCAGTCCTTGAGATTACAGAACAGTGCTGGTTCTTTGCAGAAGTGGGGAAACGGTGGTCTCCCCAACTCTATGTCACAGTTGGGTCTTGAATTGCTCTGGTTGTCCCCAGAGTCTTCAAAACAAACACACTGACTTGTCCAGCTGTTGACCCACCCAACTCTAGTAAGACCAAGGGGATAGGTAGGGGAGAAAACCATGCCACAAGCCACCTCCCACTCTTTCTTTGGGACTCCTGTCCCAGTAAAACTGTTCCTTCCTTCTCCAAATGTAAAACAAAATCCCTGTAATGCAATGGATGATAGATGTTCAGGGAAAGGAGAAGATGACAACAGGGTAGGAACCATGAGTTCTAACTACATGCCAACTCATCGCCCAACAGGTCATAAGTCCCTGAAACATACAAAAAACAAAAACCCATTGCTGATTAGGACAGAGTAGAGCTGCTCCATAGGGTTTCCAAGGAGCTGTTCATGGATCCGAACTGCTGACCTTTTGGTGGACAGCTGAGCTCTTAACCACTGTACCACCAGGGCCCCCCTGAAACATACCTCTATTTATTATTTACAGCTATGGTGTAAAAACTTCCTAACATTGTTTTTGATAGATGAGTAGAAATTTATACATATGCTTTCCTTAACTGGTATAATTAGCAAACGGGTTATTTTCCATACGAGAAATTTTAAGAATAACTGAAGCTTAACTGAAAAATGCAAATACATTTTTATTTTTAACTTTGCCATCTTATCATAGAATATAGAAAACATGAGTTAATCGTCTGTTTTTATGCCCAGTGTTCATGGAGGCCCATCAGTTATTTTATGGGATCCAGCCCTTGGATGCCGCTGGGATGTGTGGGAGCCTTGGCCCCACCTGCACGGCCTTACACTGCTGTCCTAGGAAGCCTGTCCTTGTGTTCCTCTGGTATTGCTGCCTGTTCCCTCTGCTGTCTGCTGTCAGTTCTCACTGCTGCTAATCTTCTCCCTAATGAGCAATAGTTGCTTAGATCAAGGTCCAAGAATGTGTCCTTGTCCCTCCTTCGAGTAAAGTACAACTATGCCCCTAGAGGCCCTTTCCTTTGACTTCAAAGTTAAGTTCTGTGTGCTGAGTGGTTGGTATTCTTAGAAATATGATCCTGGTGAAGCAGGGTATTATTGAAATGCCTGCCTGCTGATCTGTTTAGCAAAAACATGATGCTCAAGTCACAAGGCTAATTGTACAAATTGTCAGCAATTAGACTTCCAGAAATCTCCGGCACCTGAAAATTTTCCATGAACGCAGGCCAATGAGAACCAGCAAGGGCATGGAAGTCCCCTCAAGGCTGTCTGGAGAAAGTCCATCACTGCTTCAGACGTGTGTTTTCAACAGCCTCAAAGTGTGATCGAATCTGATGGACATGATTAGGATTAGAGATCTGAGGGTCAGAAGGTGTCAAGGAAGGCGAAACAGGAGATGTTTACAGGGTGACTCTCCCTTCCTGATAAAAGATGGGTAGTTGACAGACAAATTGTTTTCTGTAAAGGCCAGATAGTAAATATTTTAGACTTTGCAGGCCACATATGATCTTTGTTGCACATTGTTTTTTGGGTTTTCTTTCTGTTATTGTGTGTGTGTGTGTGTGTATGCGTGTATGTTTACCGCTCTGTACAACTGTAAAAACTATTTTTAGCTCACAGGCTGTACAAAACAGGCCAGATTTGGCCGACATGCTGTGGTTTTCTGAGGAATCCTGGCTCCACCACTACTAGCTCTAAGATCTAAGCTTTCTAAGCCCCAATTTCATTATCTCTAAAATGCAAGTACAATCAATCACCTGTATCAGAGGATGGCTAATGGGGCACTTTATCACAGTCTGTGGCTCATAGCAGCATTCAGTACATGGTTGGTGGCTGGCATTGCTATTTCATGAATTGTCATTGAATCTCTGTTTTGAGGTGGCTACTTTCACTTTGAGTTCCAGGTGGTACAATTAACAGGCTTAGTTGCTAACTGAAATGGTGGAGGTTCAAGCTCACCCAGAGGCACCTTGGAAGAACGGCCTGGTGATCTACTTCCAAAAAAATCAGCCATTGAAAACCCTATGGAGCACAGTTCTACTCTGATGTACATAGGGGTCACCATGAGTCACAATCAACTCAACAGCAACTGGTTTAACTTTCTCTTTATTTCTTCTTTCTCAGAAAGGGTCACTCACTATGTTGGCATCTCCTGCCTGAAGGCGAGATGAGAGGGTAGAGGGGGTTAGAAGCTGGTGAAATGGACACGAAAAGAGAGAGTGGAGGGAGGGAGCGGGCAGTCTCATTAGGGGGAGAGTAATTGGGAGTATGTAGCAAGGTGTATATAAGTTTTTGTGTGAGAGACTGACTTGATTTATAAACTTTCACTTAAAGCACGATAAAAATTAAAAAAAAAAAAAAAGCATCCTTCATATGTTAGGGTTCAAGGTGAGGGTTAGATGTATCCACAGGAAGGCCTGGAAGAATAAGACAGATTTAAGGGTAGCTCTCCTTCCTGCCAATCTGACAAAGGTTTGAATTGTTACTATGAGAATTACTCTTCTGTAACTCAGTACTGTGTCTCCAGAGGCTCTGTTATAGTTCCTGAAGGAGACATGGCCATCTGGTCAACCCCACTAACACTACAGCAGAAGCTTGCTTACCAAATTAGCTAATCTTTGAGAACAGAGCCTAAGAGAAATGTCCAAAACACAGACTATAGCAGCCAGAAGACAGATTGTGGAGGAGCTGGGCAAAGGGTTTGTGAGAGATGAGGGCTGGACGAGAGGAGAAGAGGCTGGAGGGGACACTGGGGGTGGCGAGGGGAGATGAGATGGACAAAGTTTGCTATCTAGTGCCCTGTAGTTTTTGCTGTGCGAAGCCCTCTCTCTCCCCAGCTTCTGACTACAGCTCCCTGGATGGTTGGTGCTTGAAATTTGGTTTGCCCCTCCGTACCGAAGTCAAGTTAGCCACATCCTGCCTCCAGAACTTTCCCAAAATTCATTCTCTTTGCCAACAGGGCAGCTTGTACTTCCAGAAAGTGTGACATCCTTGAAGTGAAAGTGGATTTATTTTCCACTTTTTATTCTTGTGATTGTGAAACATAAAGTATATAAAACATAAACCTACAGAAAAGAAACACCATTGACGCCCCCAGCCACATAAGCACCCCCATGCCCTTCCCAGTCATAACGCCCCCTTCACCCTGGTTATACCCACTGTCCTGACCATCATGGGCTTCATTTCCTTGCTTAATTTATTTATTTTAGTATCTTACTACCTATTTCTGCATACCTGGACAACTCTAAATGTCTATTTTTTTAATCATGAAATTGGAATTTTTGTAATATTTTTTCTTTTTGGCAAACATGCAGCCATTCACAATTGCTGCATGAACAGTTCCATAACACTGGTTACATACTTCTCACTATCTCTACCCACATTGTTTCATTAATTCAGGCTCTCTGCCCCTTAACGTTCTCGCCTAAGCTTTAGATTAACTGTTGTCAGATTAAACTCATATAGATAATTCTTTGTAAGAGTTCTATTATCAAGGCAAATGTTTTTTATTAATTGGGCTAAACTATTGTTCATATGGCTCTATGGGATAGGTTCTGTTCAAGATGTAAAGATCCTTTGTGGGCATCGGTTTCAGGGGTTCCCCAGTCTCAATGGATCCAGAAGTCTGGAATCATGTAGTGCGTATTTTACCTGCCTGGCTTCTCTTGTTCAGTATCACATCTTTAAGAAGCTTACCCCTGGTGCCGTGAAGCAGTCCTTGTTTATTTTGTTTGCTATATAGAATTCTACTGTTTGAACACACCCCAGTTGTTTACCCAGTCTACCACTGAGAGACAGCTGGGTCGTTTCCACGTTGGGACAACTGTTAACAACGCTGTTATGAACATTTTTATGTATGTATCCTGGTGCCATGAGCACGCATTTCTGATGAAGCTTAAGAGTGAAATTGTGGTCACAGTGTATGTGAATCTTCTGTTTTACTAAGTATTGCCAATTTTTTTTTTAATATAGTTTTTTCTTTCCTGTACTTTTCTTCCACTGGCTATTTCTACTCATTTAATAAAGAATGAAGAAAGCGTCTTTTTGTTGTTGTTGTTGTATTCTTAATCATCTTTAATGTGTATATCACATCACAGTGTTTTCACTCTTTCATTCAACAAACATTTAGTAAGTAGTCCCTGGGTGGTGCAAAATGATTGGTGCCTCAGAAGAAAGGTCTGGCAATCTAGTTCTGAAAGATCACAGCCATTGAAAACCCTATGGAGCACAGTTCAACTCTGAAACACATGGGGCCACTGTGAGTCAGAACTGACTCAATGGCAATTGGTGTGGTTTTGATGTGCAAAAAAAAAAAAGATTTTTCTTTTTTGCTGGGGTTATAGCAGTGAGCAGAACAAGTAAGTATCTCCAACCTTATATAGCTGAGCATGCTAGTGGGGAGACAATAACAAATAAATACTACCTTTTAAAAATACATATACCAGATATAGAAAAGTAAAACAGGGAAAGGGAGTGCTGTGGGGCACAGTTTGAAATAGGGTGACTGAAGTAGTCCTCACTGAGAAGGAGACGTTGGAGCAAAGACCTGAAGAAGGAAACGAGGGAGCTCCGCTGATTTGGTGGACAGGAGGGTGTAATGACTAGTGGAAATAGCAAATGTAAAGGCCCTGAGGTAGAAGTATGCCTGGGGGTCTGAGGAAGAGCCAGGGAGCCAGTGGGGTGGAGCAGAGAGAGTAAGGGAAAGATGAGAACAGGGAAGGGAGGGGAACAGGAGGGACATTTGCACTGGATTTTATAGGCTACCCAAGTACCTGACTTTTATTCTCAGTGAAATGGTGAGCTATTGCTGAGTGTTGAGCAAAGGAATGACGAGAGCGAACCTAGAACAGAATCTCTCCGCCACTGTGTTGAGAATAGACCATGGGGGCCAAAGGTGGAGGCTGAGGGACCAGATGGGAAGTTACAGTCATTCTCCAAGCCAGGGATGAAGGAGGAGTGGACGAGGGTAACAGTAAAGGTGGAGAATTGGTTGGATTGGGGCTATAATTTGAAGGTAGAGTCAACAGGGTTTTCTGAAGAATTGGATGTGCAGAGAAGAGAGAAGTCAAAGATTTCTCCAAGGTTTGGGGCCTAGGCTAAAATCTCCCTGGTTGACATGACACATTCATGTTAGTTATCTCATTTCAAGCTAACAGTCAAGGCCCCTCAGAGGGAGGTTGCAAGGCCTCTGGCTCAGGTTTGGGAGGTGCCAGGCCTGGTTTGAGTCTTGTTTCTATTATTCACTAGTGCAGTGGCCTAGGCCAAGTCCTTTAACCTCTCTCATCCTCAGTTCCCTGACTGTAAAATGGAGACACCGATGGGATGTTCTACAGCCCTTAGTCTCCCCTGGCTTTATGGATTGGACTGAACTGATCAGACCTTTTTATATATATAGTATACAAGCATACTTTATTTTGACTGCATTAAATTTAGAGACATTTAAGCAGCAAAGAATATTACAAACAACATTAAAAAAGATGAAAAAGGAAAAAGAAACTAAATAAGAAATAAATGCTTCTCAATATCAACTCCCCAAGATTAATCTATGAGTTCAGGAATAAACTGATAAAAATATGAGCTGGGAGAGTGTTGTCATTGATTAGGTTTTTTCCTTTTTATTTTTTAGCTAATCAACATCTATTGAGGTAAATATGGGGTAACTTGTACAGTTTCTTATCACACCTCCCAACACATAGAAACGGTCTTTAATGTTTCAGTGCCTCTACCTGTGACCAGACGTTTTGGCATTTATCAAGCACTGCCTCACCCTGGCCCAAAAGAATTTGTTCTAAACCAATAGAATAAAGAAGTTCCCTTCTTCCATAATTTAGTATATAGGCAAGGATACAGGAAGAAATGTTGACACCATCACACAATGGACCATGTGGGGCTTGAAGGAGAGGCAGTAGGGCCTAGCAGAAAGAGCACTGGACTAGGAGTCTCTCATAAATAACTGATCTGAGCTTCAGAGTCCTTACCATAAAATAAGAATAACAATATCTGCCCTGTAACACATGGAGCTTTAAAACCAAAAGCCAAACCCGTTGCCACTGAGTCATTTCTGACTCATAGCGACTCTTTAGGACAGAGCAGAACCGCCCTATAGAGTTTCTGAAGAGCGGCTGGCAAATTCACATTGCCGACATTTTGGTTAGCAGCCTGAGCTTTTAACTAGTGCACCAGCAGGGCTCCATGGAGTTATTAGGAGGATCAAATTAGAATAACTAAGTGAATATAGAAGTCCCTGGGTGGTGGAAAGAGTTTGGTTGCTAACCAGAAGTTTGCAGGTTCAAGTCCAGCCAGAGGTACCTTAGAAGAAATTCTGACTGATCAAATTCCAAAATATCAGCCATTGAAATCCCTACGAAGCACAGTTCTACTCTGACAAACATGGCATCACCATGAGTCAGAATTCATGCAATAGCAACTGGATATGAATGTAAGGTAGGCCATGACTACCTAAGTAGAATTATAATATTTCTTAGGTATCAAATGCTTAAGCCATAATCCCAACTACCCTCCACTGTGGAGCACAGTAGGTGGACCTCCTGCACTAGGTCACTTGGGCTTGCTTAATAAAATGCTCAATTCTGGCCCCCAGCCCTCCGGTTAATTCTTAAGCACAATAAAGTTTGGAGCCACTGGTCCAGGAACTAACTTCGATGGAATAGAAGAAGAGAATAAAGGATAATGATTACATAGATTCCTGGCATTCAGATAGGTGCTAACCTATAAGAAATGAAGGACTCTATTCATCATGTTTGAAAATCCCCAGTGGGTGGATACTTAGGGTTCCACTAAAAATAGTGGGATAATGCCGTTTGTCAGAAGTTTAAATAGGCAATGTGAATTATTACACACATCCTTTCTGAGGGGACATTTTAAATGTAGAGTCTTTTGTCTAAAGATGAATTTCCATTACCCTTTCCATGTGCTTCCTATGCCCTGAGAACACTCAGCTTTGGGTTTCCTTGGTCCTTTGCTAAGAGCCACAAAGTTGATGCACAGCTTTTATGCATTTCAGAACTGGGCTCCTCTCCTACTGCCGTTCCATTGCAACGGCCAAATTAGCCATCGCACCTGCAATATTGATCTGGGCAAGTGCCCTGAGAACAGCCCGTCCTGGGTGAGCACGTGATCAAGTTCCTGCTGCACACTGACTCAGCAGGACCCGGAGGCTTTCAAAAGCCAGATGGGCACTGGTTGTTTCTAAATGGATAACAGGCCCACCAGCTTGGAGCCCAATCCCAGTTTCTGGCTAGGCATTTCTCGATTCACTCAGGAGGCAATAAGCATTGTGGACACACAGGTACTTTAGGATTCATTTGGAATAAGTTGAATGTGTGGTAGAGAAAGGCAGGAGGGGGGTTTCCGAGAATGACTGGCAGCACTTGAGGGTTTGTTCTGTATATGGTAGACATAGCTCCTTCTCTGATCCTGTGGTCCAATGTGAAATGGCCGGGGACTTCTTCCCAAAGACAGCCCCTCCCCATACCCATACCCATACCCATACCCGCACCCGCACCCGCACCCGCACCCGCACCCGCACCCGCACACGCACCCGCACCCGCACACGCACACGCACACACACACACACACACGGCCTCGTGCTGTAGATGCAGAGGCAGCGCTGGTCCGCCCTGGTCATTGGTCATTTCAGGCCAACCTCTCACCTTGCATTCCTAGGATACAGCCAGGGTCACTCTGGCTCATGGGACAAAGGTGGCTGCAGAGTGTTACTCCACCCCCACAGCTATCACCGCTGCAAACAATGTCAGGGAGGAGTGCAGCCCATGTGAGCGCAGGTGGTGAGCTTACAACATTGCTAGAGGGTCGGAGGCTGTGGCCAGATGATAATTCTCAGAGAGAAATTTCCAAGCATCTGATGACAAATTGAGGGTGAAAAAGCAGCCCAGGGCTAGAAAGTCATTCAAGCTCAAGTCCTTCAATGTAGGAACTTTAAGATTGTGCTGAAGATTGCAAGACATAATGTTTAAAGTTCTTAGCACAGTGCCCAGTACCTAGTAAGTGCTTGATGAATGGGAACTATTGTTAGTATTAGGGTGGTAGTTCAGAGGTATGATTCTTGACTTCCATTCAGGAGACCCTGGTTCGATTCCCAGCCAATGTGCCTCAAGCACAGTCACCAACTATTCCCCAGTGGGGGCTTACACACTGCTGTGACCCTGAACATTTTCATCAGAGCTTCCAAACTAAGACAGACTAGGAAGAAAGGCCTGGAAATCTACTTCCAAAAAATCATCCCATGAAAACCCCATGGATGGAGTTGCTATGAGTCAGGGACTGACTCGCCAGTAGCTAACAACCACAAGTTATTACTATGTGAATCTTCTTGATGTTTCCAGGGGCCCACCCATGACTATTGCTCTGTGCCACCAGGGCTCCTTCTACCCAGCACAGTGGTTGCTAAACCACTAGCATGTCTAAAGGAAGATGATAAACACAAAGTCGTGCAGATCTGAGGGCTCCTTCAGCATGGGTGCCATCCCTCCCATCTAAACCCACAGAGCAAAGGCTGCCCATTAATTCAGTCACTCATCCATTTAGTAAATATTTAGTGACCACGTAGGTATGTTAAACACTCTTCTAGGCACTTGGGCTAAAGTTGTGAACAAGACATGGGTGTTTCTTACACTCACTGCGCTTATATTCCAATGGGAAAAGACAGACAAACAAAAATTAAGCAAGGGACTGTCGGGTAGTCTCTGGCTTGTGAAGCAAAAATGTAGGGTTTTGTGATGGACAGTGACTGGGCTGGCCGCTCTGAGGAGTGGCACCCAAGACACAACGTAAACGATGAGAGCCACCAGAGGAGTAGAGAAGAGTGTTCCAGACAGAGGGGACAGTGAGAGCGTAAGGCCCTGGAGCAGGAACACGTTTGAAAAACAGAAGTCAGGTATGTGTGGCTACAGCATAGAAAGCAAGCGTCTGGGGCAGGGGGAGGCAGGGCCAGGACCTAGGAGGAGTTTGGATTCATTCTAAGTCATGGGAAGCTGATCAAAAGGTTAAGGAGAGAAACAACATGAGCATGTTCAATGCCATAGAGGTGGCCACATAGCCTGGCTGTCACCAGACTCTCCCCTTGAAGTGTGGTGAAACTGAGATACTTATGCCAAAGCCTGAGCCCTGAGCCTAGGGTGACCTAAGGAAGGTAACACCCATCACCCAGGAGGCACAGAAACCTCAGGAAAAGCACAAAACTTGTCGTGTGCTGAGCTTATCTAGATATCTGGGAGTCAGAAGATCCCAAAGGACAGTTGGCTTACGTTATGATTTTTGCGGTTATTATTTTTGTTTTCATAATTGCCCTGGACCCACTGAGCCCCAGCCCTCGTTGTTTTCCCACCTGGAATGTCCTTTCTCTTCTTAAGTCCTACCCATCCTCATGGCTTACCTCCTCCATGCTGTCTTCCCAGACTACCTGAGCCCTCACTGACCTCCTGAGCTCTGAGAGCTTGTAATGATCATCTATCTTGTATTACTCCCTGTGTGTGACTCGTACATTCCCAACTAGGTCACTTGGCCTAGGCGACCTTCATTATTGCACCTCACCACTTAGGATGGTGTTGGGCCACAGTGGATGGCACCATGCCTGGGTGCAGTGGTTAATAGCTACAGCTGCGAACCAAAAGGTCACAGTTTGAATCCACCAGCTGCTCCTTGGAAACACTATAGTGTTGCTATGAGTTGGAATCCACTCCACGGCAATGGATTTGGTTTTTTTGGTTTATCCAGCAACCAAACCTAAACCAAACCCACTGCCATCAAGTTGATCCTGACTCAGCATCCCCCCAGAAGAGAGTAGAACTGCCCCATAGGGTTTCCAAGTCTGTAAATCTTTAGGGAAACAGACAGCCACATCTTTCCCGCTTGGAGCGGCTGGTGGCCTGGTGGATTCGAATCGCTGACTTCTTGGTTAACAGCCGAGCGTTTTAACTACTCTGCCACCAGGGCTCCTTCTACCCAGCACAGTGCTTGCTAAATGCCTGTTGACTAATTAGGATGCCCTTTAGCTGGGACTTGGGAATAAACTCTAAAAACTGAACTGGATAATACAATAGACTTGTGAAAATTAGATACCGCCTGAATGAGTGATGAGAAACAAACCGGGGCAAAACAAGCACAATAGGATTATTTCATCATTCACCACCTAAAAAATAAAAGTCCCTGGTGACATCAGCTTTGGCAGTCCCTAGTGGAAAGTGACCTGCCAGAGCCCTGCTGCCTTGTTCCATCCGGGAACGCTTTCCATTAACGCTATTAACCTGGCGCAATGGTCAGAGGCAGAGCTGCCAGCCTGGCCAAATATGCTTGACTCCAATTGCTGAATCATCTCCATTTCCCTTGTCCTTCCTAATACCTTCAAGAATTAGAAAAAGCAAAGGAGGAGGAAAATGCACCAAACACTATCAACTGTAGCAAATCTGTAATAGGAAGCAACTTGGCCAGTTTCTTCCACTTCCTTCCATCCCTACGCTTTTCATTAAAAACATTTCTCTACCACATTGAGACTTCTCATTTTTCTTTGAACCAAGGGAAAATTCTCAGCTCCCCGGCCACATACCATAAGTGGTTTCCAAGGGAGAAAAATCCACTCTTTTCCATTTACATCTTGACCTTCTAAAAGCTGGCTGGAAGACAGTGGCCTTTGCTGCCATCCCCTTGATTCAATGTAATCAAAAGCTGCCAGAAGACCCCGGGACTATAGATGTGAAGAAAACACCCAGAAGTAAGTAAAAGTCAAACATAACCAATAAGTAGGTTGATTGAATCCTCGGTGAGCTGTAAAATTACAGCCAAGCGAATTCTATGATTAGAGAGGCTCGGCAACCATTTTTTTCAGGCTGGGTAGTAGTGGGTTGCAAAGAAGGCTACACTGCCCTCTATTGGAGGCCTATAAGCACTCAGCTAAGAGCTTTCCCCATCACCCACCTGTCTGTCAGTTTGTTATACCGTGGTGGCTTTCATGTTGCTATGATGCCGGAAGCTATGCCACCAGTATTTCAAATACCAGCAGGGTCACACATGGTGGAAAAGTTTCAGCAGAGACTAGGAAGAAAGGCCTGGCCATCTACTTCCAAAAATTAGCCAGTGAAAACACCTATGGATCACAACAGTATATTGTTCCATATAGCACATATACACAGTGGCCACAACAGTGTACTCCAGCATACCAATGATCCTGATGATGGAGCAGGACAACTTTTCGTTCTGTTGTACCTGGTGTCACCGTGAGTCGGAGCTGACTTGATGGCAGTTAACAACAACAAAAGGGCTTTTCATTCATGATCTCAATTAGTCATTGCCACAACCCTTGACAGCTATTATTATCTGAGAAAAATGAGACCAGAGACATCAAATAACTTGCCAGAGGTCGGGCAAGTAGGTAACCACAGAAGCAAGGATGCTAATCCAGGGATGAATGACTTCAGTGTCCATTTTCTTGCTTTCTTCTTTATAGTTAATCTTTCCTTCTTGGACACCAGTAACTGTAGGTAACTGAGTCATGCTCTGTGGAGTTGCCAGCAGTTCTCTCTAGCATGGTTGTTCTCAGGGTGAGCTGCATGTTAGAATCATCTGGAGACATTTTCTCAGCCACTGAAGTCCCCCCTCTCGAGACTCTGATTTTAGTTGATCTGAGGTAGAGGCCTGGCTTCAGTAGGCTTTAAAAGTCTCCCAGGTGATTCTAGTATGTAAACAGTATTAAGAATTCCTGCTTTAGCTGCAGAAAAGATGGAGGCAGAAACAGGTGATCCCCCAAACCTGGGACTCAGTGTTTAATAGAAAGTAAGTTTGGAGGCCACGACAGAAGTCACTTTTGAAGGATGCAGGCTTAATCATGGAACGCTGCAGTTATAATCTGTGATGTTGTGGTAGGCGGAATAATGCCCCCCCAAAAGAAGTCCACATCCGAATCCCTCAGAACCTATAACTATGTTACCTTACAAACAAATTGACTTTGATTAAGTTAAGGGTCTTAACAAACCACAATCCAAACCCATTGTTGTCGAGTCGATTCTGACTCTTGGCGACCTGATGTGTTACAGAGTAGAACTGCTCCATTGGGTTTTCTTGGCTGTAATCTTTACCGGGGCAGTTCATGAAGGCCTTTATTCTATGGAGTCACTGGGTGGGTTCGAACGACCAACCTTTAGGTCAGCAGCCTATTGCTAACCACTTGCACCAGATTAGCCTGGGTTATCCAGGTGGGCGTAATGTAAGCATGAGGGTCCTTATCAGTGAAAGCAGGTGGCAGGAGCATCAGGGCCTCTAGTAGCTGAAAAAGACAAAGGAATTCTCCCCTAGAGTCCCCAAAAGGATCCAGACCTGCCAATGCCTTGACTTTAGCCCTGTGAGGATGATTCTAGATTTCTGACCCCCAAGAACTGTAAGATAATAAATTTGTGTTAAGTCACTACGTTTGTGATATTTTGTTACAACAAAAATAGGAAACTAATATAGATGTTTACAACTGACTTCACTTTTCTGAGACTTGGTTTCCTCATTTCTGAAATGGGATGATCATACCCACTTCAGCAGGGTTGTTTGAGAGGACTAAACACAATAATCATAAACTAAACGTTTGGTAGAGTGGCTAGTATGCAGCAAGTGCCCAATAAATGCTGCCTACTATTGTAATCACTGGTAGGATAGAGATCTCAGAAGACCACAGCCTCAGTGTGGTAGCTCTGGATCAGAACAGCTGGGGCAGAAGGTGGAATAACACAAGAAGATGTTAGGTGAGAGATACTTCCAGCTATGGCCAAATACAGTTTTACAGGGCAGGGGCAGATTAACCAATAAACAAGGTATGCACAGGCTTAATTGTGTTTACTTACTAATCTGTAGTGCACAATTTCCAATGAATTTCACCACATCTTTGTGGTGAAACAGGCAGCAGTGGCCCGCTCAAAGATGGCAGCCCACCTCACTGCTTTGAATGTGTGTCGTTCTCCACAGTCCTGCCAATAGTTCAGTTTCCCCGCGGAGTGTGGGTTAAAATCTGATGTGCAAGAGAGTTGGTTGCTATGCAACACTTACACTGCCCTTGTTTTCTCGCCATAACTGAACCATTTAGAACTGGTTCAAAGCCCTGCCTTGTTTCCGTCGGCCATGACCGAACTTTTTCAAACATATTTGAGGTCCGGATTAAAATGCATCTTAAATTAGAAAGGCAAGTCATAATTTATTTGGTAGTGTTTTTCTTTTCTTTTTGTTAGCAGCCATCGAGTTGGCATCTGAAGTGTGGCAACTCTGTGCACAACTCAATGAAACACTGTCTGGTCCTTCACCATCCCCATGATTGATTGTAGGTGGGACTATTGTGATCCATAGGGTTTTCATTGACTGATTTTCAGAAGCAGATCACCAGGCCTTTCTTCCTAGCCTGTCTTAGTCTGCAAGCTCCACTGAAACCTGTTCAGTATCATATACTGACAGATGAGGTGAATTGACCAGGAATCAAACCCTCTCCTAAAATAATGGTCTATCTATTATTAGTGATGTCTTAGATCCAAAGAAATATGGTATTTAAAATTTTGACTATATTTTTCTAGCCCTACTATTAAAAAAAATAGTAACTATTTGAAGACCATCTCCACATTCCTGCAAAACTATTATTAAACATGTATTTTATGGTTTAATTCCACTAAAAGAAGACTGCTACCATAAATCTCACAGAGTTCTGTGCTGAGGAAAATATGTCTCTCCTGTTGAACTACCATGCCTCCTTACTGGATAGCCATAGTAATGGATCCTTGTAACTTTCCTTTTTAACTAAGGCAGCCAAGAAGTTCAGACCTAACTTTTGTGCTACCTTACATTGCGGTAACCTTCCTCAACCTAGGTTCTCCCCTCTGAGCTTCCATGCACCTGTCTTTACCCTTGTCTTAATGCTGGTGAAGAAGGTGCTATGTTTGTGGCACAATTAAACAATTCGATATGGGTGTTATCTAAAATACGCCAGCTATGGGTGAAACTCCCCTCCTAGATGTGATTTTCAACCTTGTTTTCTACCTTCGAGCACCATCCTGACAATACCGTCTCATGTTGTTGTTATTGTGCCATCAGGTTGACTCTGACTCATAGTGACCGTATATGACAGAGTATAGCCACCCCACAGGTTTTTCTAGGCTGTAATCTTTTTGTTTCTTTTAGTTTTTTTTTTTTAATTTTATTGTGTTTTAGGTGAAATTTTACACAGCAAATTAAGTTCCCGTTTAACAATTTTTATATAAATTGTTTCACAATATTGGTTGCATTTTTGCAGTGTGTCAGCATTCTTATTATTTCCATTCTGTTTGTTCTACTTTCCATTATCTAGCATCCCTGCCCCTCCTTGCCTTCTCATCTTTGCATTTGGGTAAATGTTGACCATTCGTTTTCATATAGCTGATTGTTTAATGGAGCACATTCCTCACAGACCAGGCTGTAATCTTTATGGAAGCAGATTGCCAGGTCTTTTTCTCCCTTGATGCCACTGGATAGGTTTGAACTGCTGGTCTTTCAGTTAGCAGCCAAGTGCTTAACCATTGCTCCACCAGGATCCTTACCATCTCATTACCCTCAGTAACTCAGGGTGCGGGTGGAGGGATGATGAAATATAGCACATCTGCTTAGAAGAGAACATCAGAAATACCTCAGGGCTATACCACGAGCCTTGGTGAGTCTAGCCTACATCCATCACTGCTTCTAGCCATCTCTTTATGCCCAAGATGGTGACTTGCACACAGTAATGGCTCATCAAATTGTTCCTGAAAATAATACAAAATTAAGAATACAAAATTAGACATAAACATTTGGTAGGGGACCCTAGTAGGTAGACAGCTCTGAGGTTTAAACTTCAGTAGCTTATAGGTTTGACCATGTGTCTGGCCAGTGAGATGTGAACAGTGTCAAGTGATGCTTCACAGAAGTCTCCTTGAAGGGAGCAGGCCTCTCTTCTTACCTTCCTCTGCCCTGCTACCTGGAACTCACTTATGATGGCTAGGGCTCCAGCAGCCATCTTGGACAAGGAGGCGAAGAGTTATAGTCCAGGTAGTGGGACAGAAAGTTGAAGGATCCTGGGTCACGTCTCTAATGATTTGGGGAAGCTGCCTACCAAACCCAGGCTGCCTATTCCCTATTTCTTGTGAAATATTATTTCCATTAGCCTTGGGAACTCGAATCACCATCTTGGATATCTCTCTTACTATCAGCCAGTTCCTGCCTGATATGGCTTCATAAAATGATCCATACAAAAAGAGCATAGATCATGTCAGGACCAAGACCATGAAAAGAGCCCAGACCTGGAGGTCAGACACCCTCTTTCGTGTCTTTGCTCTGCAAATTATGCCAGTAGCTTGCTCCATGAACTTAAGTAACCCACTTAACCTCTATTTAATTAAGTTTCCTCAAAAGAAAAAAGGAACTTCCTCCACAAAGTATGATGGTTAAATGACATAAAAATGCGGAAGTACTTTGAGAGAATAAAACCTTTCATTTTTGTTACCATTAGTTGTGAATTACTGTGAAATAATCCTTCTGTTATCCCACTCCTGCTAAATGAGTTCAATGCTAGACTCTCATGTCTTTGGTAGTGGTGTTGAGGTTAAAATTAAACCATGAACATTGGCTAGTGAAGCTAGAATTGTTCAGCTGGCAGATTGAAGGTGGGAAAGAAGCAGGTATTACAAAAGTCTTCAAATTATTATGTCTTTGCAAAAAGTGATCAGTTGTTTGTTTCCTTTCTCCTCTAAGGATACCAAACCCATAGCCATTAAGTCAATTCCAACTCATAGCGATCCTGTAGGACAGAGTAGAACTGCCCCATAGGGTTTCCAAGGCTGTAATCTTCATGGAAACAGACTACTACATTTTTCTCCCATGGAACTGCTGGTGAGTTCAAACTGCTGACCTTTGGGTTCGCAGCCAAGCACTTAACTGCTGTGCCACCAGGGCTCCTTCCTCTAAGGATAGAGGACTGCAGTTAGCAGAATAAGAATTTCCTAATTAGGTACTGTCCTAGAGTCATTTCCATTAGAGCAGAGCCTGTGAGATAGATATTCTTATGCAAGAGTTTTCAATAGAAAGATATAAGGGAAAGAGGAAAGCAGGTTAGAACAAGAGAAAAAGATGGATAAAGATATGGGTCTCTGCCTGATCCCATAGGGAGCTTCAGAGCATGACCACCACCATGGAATTGTCCCACCAGCCCTGATAGGGTGAGTGAAGTGTAACCACCTCCCAGGCATTGCTGGGTGAGGAGGCTCCCCTTGGCTAAAGACAGTTCTGCAGGAAGGGTGCAGCTGAGATTCAATAGCCCAACACTCACAGCAGCTGTGGGATGGACAAACTGACCTACTGACTGGTGCCTGGGTGACACACCCCCAGTGTCTACCATATGACCAGAACACTGAAGCACTAGAGTAGCTTATGGAGGAAGCTTCTACTTCCTCCGTAGGGACTTCCTTTAGAGAATAGTTCCCTAGACAGTCTTAAAAATAGAACCAACTCATCTGTCTGCCAGAGTCAGAAAAATGGGCTCGTCACAAAAAGGTGGGTGGATAAGACACCTTGAAAACCGGTTGCCATCGAGTCGACTTTGATTCATGGCAGCCCCAAGAGTCAAGCAGAACTATGTTCCATAGGGTTTTCAATGGCTGGTTTTTCAGAAGATCATCAGGCCTTTCTTCTGAGGCACCCATGGGTGGACTGGGACCACCAACCTTTCAGTTAGCCGTCAAACACATGAACCGTTTGCACCACCAAGGGACTCCAAGACACCTTTACAACAGACTACAGAGCTGTGCAGTTCTCAGTTTTTCTGCATCTTGGGAATTAAACTGGAAAACTGGCACAAATGAGAATGAATGACACCCAAGAGGTCATCCTGAGAGTACCAACAAATAGAGGAAATGGGTGAGCAAGGGAAACCTTTTCTCTTTATTCCTGGCTTATTCTTCTTTCCCCCATAGTCCGTGGCCACTATTAAGAGGCAGTTTGGATTAAGCATTAAGAATACAAGATCTGTAATCAACCCCTTGCTGGTTCTGCCCTTGAACTAGTCACTTAAGCTCCCTAAGCCTCACCTTCTCCAGCCATAAGTAAGGCTAACTCTTGTGGCAGAGACAGTGGCTGACCACCTGCCCACAATGTAGGGTTGTGGCTCCCTGGTCAGGGCCTACATTTTCCAGCCCCCTTGCAGCTCCAGTAACTTATTCTCACCAATGGAATGTGAGTGGAAGTGATCATTTCTGATACAAAATGGTTAAGAAGTGGGTATAACTCCAACATCTCTTTCGCCAAGCTGAAACAAAAGACGGGGCCTGGACCACCACGTAACAGTGTAGGGAGAGGCCAAAGAACCACCCCCTCCTGAAAAACAGAGGGAGAGTTGTCTTCTCCAGAGAAGATTGGACCTGACTTAAGTCTACCAGGGCTTTCCAGTTCCAATTATTCATTCTTTTTAAGCCTTCCCAACCTGCTATCCTGCAACACTTTTGTTTTTGTCAATGACTAGTGTGCTGTCAATGATAAATTCTGAGCTTGTTCTTTAGTATCAACTCAAGGCAAGTGAAACATGGGAAGTGTTATTGACACTTAGAGTTGGCATTTCACCTCATGGATTTCTCCACAGCATTGAGGATTATAGCATGTTAATTAATCACATCCCTTCTTTCCTCTGGGTTCTGAACCAAGGGAGAAATAATACATGAGAATCAAAGATCACACTAATGGCATTATTGCCGGAGGCTGGTTTGAAGACTTGGCTTGAATCCAAGGTCAAAAGATAAGTCTTCGCCTTTTCCCTGAATTGAAGTCATGGCCAGTCATGGGTTGGGCAGTGCGAGGACACGTCCAGGCCTCCCGTCTGAGCTTATTACTTGGAGGGAAGGAGAATGGTACTGCCTGTGGTCAGGCAGAAAATGCTGAGAGAGGCGGGCTCCGTGCCCTCTCCCCCCTCTTCCCTAAGGGAAACAAGCGAGATGGGCTTGAACTGTTTCTCCAGCAATCCTCCTAGGCAAGGATGCATGGGGGGAGAAGTGTTCCCTCTTCTGCAGGGATCATGTGAAGTGGGGCAAATTATCTTCTCTCCCAACAGACGGCTAAAGCCAAAGTGAAACCAGTTGTCATTGATTCAACTCCGACCCATGGTGACCCCATGTGTGTCAGTAGAACTGCTTCATAGAGTTTTCAGAGGCTGATTTTTCAGAAGCAGATCACCAGGTTTTTCTTCTGAGATGCCTCTGAGTGGCCCTGAACCTCTTACGCTTAGCATTTGATTACGTTAACTGTTAATACCGCCCAAAGACTCCAGAAACAATTCAGAGGTGGGTTACAAGCCTAGTAGACACTCTGAGAAAGAAAAGCCAACCTGGGCTCTTGAATCAGTCACACAAGTGCCATCTTTCAACCGCCCCAGGTCTTGTCTTTTGTACCAAGAAGCTGACTAACATTGTAATTCTTGGCTGCATAGTTCAAACATATCAGCTTCTATTGATCCACACACATGACCTCTGTCTTCTCCATCCAGCGCTGATGGCTGCTTTTCCCTGGCCCCTCTCCTGCAAGCATTATGCAGCATTAAGGACAAGTTGATGCTTGAAGCATTGCTTTTCCTGAATTTGCTACACTCTCTGTTGTTGGAGGTAATGGATTGCCTGCTCTGTTTTCCTTCACTGCAGTCACAGGTCTGTTGTCACCATAGCCCCAGAATATATTAGCAGATTAGGCAGGGTGAAAATGACAGTGTCCTGGGTGTCACATGCTTTCCTGCTCGAAGTGGTGTTTTCCAATTTGCTAGCATTTCATAAACAAAACATTGTTTTAATTGTTTTTGGCTATGTTGATGGGTCAGGTTTTTCTCTGCCTTTTCCTCCTTAGCTCCAAACGTCTGTGCATTGTCATTGCGGTGTCTCCTGTAAGAACACACTTCCAGTTATAAGGAGCACCATGGGAGGCCAGTGGAAAAGCCCCACTGTTACCTTGCCTTCTCCCAGGACAGTGGAGCCTTAGGAAGCTGGTCTTTGCTTAATGCCACGCTATTGGGCTTGTCTGGCTGATATCAAGAATAACTCCCAGGTTTGATTAACCTGATCTTCTAACCACTGTAAATGACCTCTTACTTAAAATAGTTGGGCATTTTAAGCTGCCTGGTTGCCCAAGCAGGGTGAAATGTTCCAGAAGAAGTCACGTAAGGGCAGAGGTTTAACACAGCGGGTTCTGGTTGTGCAACGGCTCCTTCCCTGACAGGCAAGGCTGCTGCCGGGAGGAGTCAAGGGCAGGCAGATCCCACAAGAGCCAACAAGAATGTAGGCAAATATCCTGAGGCTGAATGATCACGATGGTATCTTGAATTTGTCTCACTTCCAAAGAACTCCAAGGAACAAAGGTGTATTTGACACATACGTGATCTCAGTTTCAAATATTTTTTTTTTTAATGAGAATATGTATTTTAAAGGGTCTCTAAACCACTCCTCAGCCCACCCAAGTTGAGGCCTTCACTGTATCTCACCTAAATTGGCCTTTGGTCATTCTCCTTTGTTCTTGATCCCGGCCACCACCACACTCCCCACCCCCACCTCCAGCTGCCAGCTTCAATTTCCAGTGCCCTGTTTTAATCATGTGTTTGTCTCCTGGTTAATACCTGTTGGAGCCTTGCCTTATTGACTTGAGTACAAGTGTCTCAGTCTTGGGCCAAGGTCTGCCATGAAGTAGTTGCTGACTTCCCTCTCTAAGCATTGCATGCTGTCCAGCACCTCAGCCTAATTAGACTGTCTGCTGTTCCCTGAACGTGCCTTTTCCCTAGGGCTGCCATAACAAAGTACCACAAACTGGGTGATTTATGAGAACAGAAGTGTGTACCTCCATAAACTACTACCCCATTTACCATGAGGCCAGAAGAAATGGATGGTGCCTGGTTACCATTACTGATTGATCAAGGACCCAATAGGTGAATCCTGACCAAAAGGAGGAAAAGTGTGGAACAGAGCTTCAAGTTCATATAGAAACCAGACTTACTGGGTCCATTGAGGCCGGGAAGAACTGCTGAATCTAATGCCTGGAAATCATCTTTAAACCTTGAACCAAAATTATCCCATGAAGCCATCCTTAATAGTTTAGCCTAATTACTAAAGAATGTTTGCCTTGAGCATAGCACTCTTATAAGGAATTATCTATATGAGCGTGAACTGTCCACAATTAATCTACAGCACAGATAAGAACTTTAAGGATCAGACAGTCTAAATTAATGATGAGGAAACAATACTGGGTAGAGATAGAATGGTGACACAATGTGAAGTATGCAACCAATGTTCCTGTAGAAATTGTGAATGGATGTGTTTGATTGTCTATACTGACACCAAAAATAAAAATATTAAATCTAAAAAATTAAGAAAGAACAGAAATTTACTATATCACAATCTTGGAGGCTAGGAGTCTAGAATCAGAGTGTCAGCCATGTTGATTCCTTTTGAGGCTCTGAGGGAGAATCTGTTCCATGCCTCTCTCCTAGCTTCTGATGAGGGCTGCAATCCTCGGTGTTCCTTGTCTTGCAGCTCTAGTCTCTGCCTCTGTCATCACATGGCTGGCTTCCCTCTGTGTGTCTCTCTCTGTATCTCTTCTCTTATACAACGACACTAGTCATATTGGATTAGGAGCCACCCTACTCCATATGGCCTCATGTTAACCTAACTGATAACATCCTTGAAGATCCTATTTCCAAACAAGATCATGTTCACAGATTCCGGACGTTAAGACTTCAATGTATCTTTTGGAGGGAACACAATTCAATCCATAACAGTGTCCCGTGCCACCTCTCCTCTGCTTCTCCATGAACGGCCCCTGTACCCCTTCTCCCATCAGAATCCTGCCCATCCTTCAAGACTATCCCTAAATGCCATCATCTTTGGGAACTATACCATGATCATTCCAGGCAAAATTACTCTCTTTGGATATCTGTTCTGTTCTCCATCCATTTGTATACTTGTTTCACCCTTCTCTTTGAGGGCAGTTTATCTGTTCATCTTGTCTCTCCTGCCACACATAGCACAGTACCTTACACTTAGTAGATGCTCAATAAATAGCATTTGAATTGATTTGGGGTCACAGTAGGTACTTGTGTTATCATGCATGCTGAATACTATTCTGCTGAATATTTGCTTTATTTTTTTCAGAAAGTATAATAGCCGTTTCCAAAACTGTGCTATTCAATTTTGAACAGTTTGTGCTCTTATTGTTCTATTTTAGGAAGCAGTGGGTGGCAAGGGGAAGGGGCAGAGCCTAGCAATTTAGCGAAAATCTCAAGGGCTTTGGAGTTAGGTTTGAGTCTCTGTTCCATCGCTGACTACTTGTATGTCCTTGAGCAAGTTTTTTAATCTCTCTGAACTCCAGGTTCTCATCTCTAAAATGGAGACAAAATAACCTATTTTACATATCGATCATGAGAATTAAATTAAAAAATTTCTATTAAGCACCTAACTCTGTACCTAGTACACAGCAGTGTCTAATAAATGAACATTTCCATCATCATCCTTATCCTCTCCATAGTTTATGTCAGAATTAAATGCTAAACTTTTTAATGAGTACATCAACTATTCCCCCGGCGTGCTACTGACTGTGGTAGGTGCAAATATTGACTATGACAAGGCCCCAGCACACAAGATAATGATCTGACTGAATGGACAATGTTAACACACAGGAGCATTTATTGAACTATGCTACAGACAGATGTTCAAATGCATTTTAAAAATAAAAAGGATTTACTTAAATCAAAGGGTAAAAAAAAAAAAAATTTTTTTTTTATATAAATGTGGCAATTAGAAGCCTCAGCAAAGCCTGCAAGCCATATCGCACAGGGCCCACCTCTCCCAATGCCGTCAACGGACTGAACCACATATTTATGTTACCTGCCTGGCCACTACAGGCAGGGCCAGCTTCAGGCCCCCCACACTTAGAAGGACTCATGCTTGGTTTAATGCTTTGCTTCACTACCTTGAAATTCTTAATAGTTTATGAGCAACAGGCCTGGCATTTTCATTTTGCATTGGGTCCCACAAATAATGTAGCCAGTTCTGCTTATAGGCATTGGAGTTTGCAAGCCCTGCGTGAGTGCCAACTCTTTGGAAAAAGGGATTATACTGAATTCTTTCTTTTGGTCCCATTGCCTGACACATTGTGTGCTCAGAAATATTTCTGGAATGAATGAGTCAATTTCACGTCCACGATCATGTGGGTGATAAATGGTTGTACGCTTACTTTACCTAGACTTTTACACTTAAAACTTACAGAGCGAGGTGTACTTGTACCTTAGACTTGGGACTTTTTAAACAAAATACAGCATGCGCCATGTTCTACAAAACCTGCATGCAGAAGAAATAAAGCAAGCAAGCAGCTGGATGACTTACTCATCTTAGCTGTTATTGCTCTTCTTCTCCTCTTCCTCCTTCCTCTTCTTCTTTTTTTGTTAATACCAGATACTTGATTGTAGATGAGAGGCAAAGACGTTAAGAATAATCATTAAAAAAGGAACTGAGAAATGACACATTCAAACTGTGTGCTTTTTTGCTGCCACCTGTAAATTGTGGCTAGTGCCAACATTTTAAGTACTAAAATACTTAATGGGATGGTCCATTTTCACATAATTTCATGACTATATCCTCCCCTTAGGTGCCTGGTGGTGCAGTGGTTAGAGTGCTCTGCCACTAACAGAAAGGTTGGTGGTTCGAACTCACCAGCCGCTTCATGGAATAAAGATGTGGCAGTTGGCTTCCATAAAGATTTACAGCCTTGGAAACCCTATGGGGCAATTCTCCTCCGCCCTATAATTCTGCTGTGAATTGGAATCAACTCAATGGCAATGGGTTGTTTTTTGTTTTCTTTTTTAATTTGATTGTGCTTAAGGGGAAAGTTTAAAGCTTAATTTCTCATTCAAACATGTATACATATATTGCTATGTGACATTGGTTACGACGGGTTTGGTTTTGGTTTGGGGTATCCTCATCTTAATTTTTAAAACAAGTGACCATCAATTTCAGTTTCAGTCATTATTTTTTGTTTTTATCAATTCCATAATGACCTGTGGAATATTGCATTTTCAAGAGACATCTTAGGGTTTTCAAGTTTTTTTGTAAACCAGAATCAATGAGAACTCAAAACTGCTTGAAAATGACATCTGTCTTTACAAGGGCCTGGAAATAGATCCAACTGTCAATAGAAAGGTCCCTGGGTGCCCAACACGGTTTGTGTCAGACTACTAACCCAAAGGTTGGCAGTACAAACCCTCCCAGTGGCAGCACAGAAGAAAGGCCTGGTGGTCTACTTTTGTAAAGATCACAGTGAATAAAACCCTCTGGAACAGTTCTCCTCCGTAACATGTGGGGTCACCATGAGTTGAAATCAACTCCACAGCAATAGGTTTGGTTTTGGTTATAATCAATAGAAAGAAGATGCTCTGGTGTTGCCCTTCTATATTATCACCAAAATCTAAAACTGGAAAAGGGTTATTAGGATAGTTTCCCTCAAATATACTCTGGCACACCTTGCCTTCTCCTGGCAAAGGAGCCACCCAGAAGTTTGCAAATCTCTATTTATTGAGGGAGAACGCTCTTGTGCTTTGCCCTGTCTCCACGATGCAATCCGATTTGTCTGTGACGTTGACAGATTTGGTATAGATTAGCTTCCTCACATTGTCATACAGTCCAGTGGCCAGCACAGCTTTAAGGGGGGCAATCTCTTGTAAGGAGAGGCTTTGCGAAGCTCTGTGTCCTTCACAGCTGTTAGCGGCTGTAGATGATGAAAACCCTGCCACTTTGACCAATCTACCTCAGTTCTTAGCACCTCAGTTTTACATGTTCTTTTTTATGTACATGATTATAACCCTAGATTCCACTGCACCCCCAATACACGTACATACACACGTGCATACACACATTTTCCTGACATTGTTTTGATATCAAGTGTGCACTCTCAAGTCAATGAATGTATAACATACATCTGAATAGCAATTCGAAAACTGATGGAGCCACAGTAGACAAGTAAAAGATACAATTGAAAAGAGATTCAGATAAATTTTGAAGGAAAGAGTCACATTATTCCCTTTAAGCTTTTCAATTTTAGAATAATATAACGTCGTTTTGAAGACGGGGGCTAATTTCTCTCATCACCAGGGAGCCAGCCAGCCCCTCTCTCCCACACAGCCTCAGAGGTCTTCTGTGATCACCAAGAAAACGTTGCCAGGAAGAAAGAAGATGACACCTCTAGAGATAAATCTTTTGCCAAACCTGGGTTTATTCATCAGTGTCTCAGAAATGTCCTTTCAATGCCCAAACGGCCAGCAGGAATGCTGGCCTTATGAAAAAGACACAGACGATAAAGGCCTTGTGTATAAGGCCTCATGTATAAAACTATTCCCAGAGATTGTTTCCAGGTTAACCCGTATGAGCCCCAAATCACGCTTCAGGCTTACAACGAAGCTCATCAGGAGGGTGAGATGTTGAACCTCTCTCTGAGCAAGGAAAGAAGCTTATTCGTATTAGAGCTTATGGTGTGTGGAGAGTAGAGGGGAGGAGAAGAGCAGCTGAGTTGCGAGAGTTGATATAAATACCTGGATCTATATTTTATCTGTTGTAGAACCTGCCGACCTTATTATCATATTAGAGTTATCCAAGTTCATGAAAAGCCACAATAAACCAAAAGCAATCAAAATATTGAACAGCATCTATGATGGTGCTTGAATGATATTTCTCCTTCCTTGTTCAGTCCATTTATCACATATTTGTACAGCGCCTACTATCCATGTTCCAGGCACCCTTCCAGTCACTGGGGCTGCAGAAGTGAGCAAGGTAGACAAAGGCCCTTCAGAGAAAGAGGTTATACTCTTAGGAGTGATTTTTGGGGCGGGGGAAGAGGGACAATGAGACAAACAGTAAACAAGCAAATAAATAAATAAGATCACTTCAGATTGTGGTAAGAAGTCCTATGAAGGACAGAATCAGGGAGATGCCATGTTGTTAGGTTGTTGTTAGGTGCCATCAAGTCAGTTCCGATGTATAGCGACCCTATGTACAACAGAACAAAACACTGCCCGCTCCTGCACCATCCTCGCAATCGTTGTTATGCTTGAGCCCATTGATGCAGCCACCGCGTCAATCCAGCTTGTAGAGGGTCTTCTTTTTCGCTGACCCTCTGCTTTACCAAGCATGATGTCTTTCTCCAGGGACTAATCCCTTCTTGCAATATGTCCAAAGTATATGAGACAGAGTCTTGCCATCCTTGCTTCTAAGGAGCATTCTGGTTGTACTCCTTCCAAGACAGATTTATTCATTCTTTTGGCACTCCATGGCACATTCAATATTCTTCACCAACACCGCAATTCGAAGGTGTCAATCCTTCGGTCTTCCTTACTCATTGTCCAGCTTTCCATGCATATGAGGTGATTGAAAACACCATGACTTGGTCAGGCTCACCTTAGTCTTCAAGGTGACATCATTGTTTCTTTTGTTTGTTTGTTTGTTTAACACTTTAAAGAAGTCTTTTGCAGCAGATTTGGGGTGTGGGGGAAATGCCAAAGTGGTGGTAATGGAGAAGAGGTGAGAGCAAGCCCCTGCCCACCAGGGCATCAGGGAAGGGTGTGCTAAGGAGGTGATACTTGAGCTAAGGTCTGAAGCTGAGATGAGCAAGCCATGTAAGGAGCTACAGAAGGGCAATTCAAGCAGAGTAACCAGTAAATGCAATGGCCCAGATTTATAAAGAGCTTGGGTGTTCAAGGAGAAAAGGCAGGCAGCTATGGCCAGATCAAAATGAACAAGGAACAGGTGGTAGAATAGGCAGGATCATGTGGGTGTGTGTAAAAATTGCCTGGAGGCAGTGTCTGACCTCCTCTAACTTCACAATGGAAAAGGGTAATACAAGATCAATGGCCCAATGCTGATTCCTATGAGGCAGAGGTCAGACATACCTCTCTCTGCTATCTTTACCAATTCTGACACTAACTGTTCCTCCCATGGTTCTCTCTACTTCTCCATTGGGTTCAATAACTCATTGCAATGGCCACACAGAACTCACAGACAATACTCACAGTTATGGGGTTTATTAGAGAAGTAACAGTTACAATTCAGGTTCAGGAACGCTCAGGATACACTTCTTCCATCAGGGCAGCCTCTTCCCAGCTGTGCTGCAGGCATGCCTCTCTCTGGTCCCTCAGCCTCTGCCTGCTCAGGCAAGTGCTACAAAGCTCTTTTAACTCCGCCGACAAGTGCCCAGAGGCACCCCACTCCACCAGCAAGTCTCCTGCCCAAAGGCACTTAGCTTTCTGGCTGGAAAGCCAACCACACCATCTCCTGCCAGTCTTCCCTGCTATAGTTTCTCTGCTACTGCTTCTCGCTGTCTTCAGTGTTACAGCCCTCTCTCGGTCTCCTGTTTCCAGGAGTTTCTCAGTACAGGGACCCCAAGTCCAAAGGACAGTCTCCACTCTTGGCCCTTCTTCCTTGGTAGTGGTGAGATTCTCTCTTTCCTGCCTCTGAGATGGCTCATTTCAAGTCCAGCAGGATAACAAAACTAACCAATCCCCTTGGTGGGCCACAACTACACTATTTGCACAGTCGCACCCAGTCACTTGGGTGGGAGTTACAGTACCATGGCAAGAAAGGCCACACAGAATTGATCCATTGCACTGCAGTGTGGGATTTTGACATTTATGGGAAGTCACAGGAAGGTAATAAGCAGGATAATGGTCTGGCTTACATATTTAGAAGAGTACTCTAGCTGCAGGGTAGAAAATGGATTGTGTGAATTAGAAAAATTTTTAAAAATATATTGTAACACTCTAAAAGGGGCAAGGTGGGCAAACCTCACCTTTATTATAAACTACATGGCAAGGATCAGCATGAACCCAATTCCCAACAGGAAGCGGATCCAGGCTTCACCTTCACACATCTCCATTCCTCATCACCAGCCACTTCTATGGCACTTTCTCTCTCACCCTAACCATCCAGAGTTAGGGCAGACTTCCTTCTCTGCCACTCTGAGCCAGGTCAAAACATCCCTGGCGACCCAACGCCAGGTCATTGGCTCAGGAGTCTGCACACTTCCCTGTACTTCAGACTAGCTAGCTTCTCTCTCTCCCTCACCCTTGGGGCTAGGTCACAAGCTAGAAGAACTCTGCCCTTCTTCATCAACTTCTCATGCAGCCTTTCTCTGTCCCCCAGCCATCCAAAGCTCATTCTTCATGAGTTAGGGCTCTGTCTTTACAACTGCCTATGCAGCCCTTCTCTGAATTAGCTACGCTGAGCTAAACCCAAATCTCATTGCCCCTTGTGGGTTCCTTAATTCTCTATAATGGTTCACAAAATTCATGAAGGCTATTATTTATACTTAAAAAGCCCCGATGGCACAGTGGTTAAATGCTTGGCTATTAACCAGAAGGTCAGAGGTTTGACTGCACCAGCTGCTCCTCAGGACAAAAGACCTGGTGATCTGCTCCTGTGAAGATTTCAGCTTAGGATACCCTATGGGGGCAGTTCTACTTTGTCCCATAGAGTCGCTATGAGCCGGAATTGACTCAATAGCACACAACATCACCCACCCTTTAGGAGTCCCTAGGTGCAAAAACGGTTAAGCACTCAACTATCAATTGAAAGGTTGGTGGCTTGAGTGTACGCAGAGGTGCCCTGGAGGAAAGGGCTGATGACTGATTTGCTTCCAAAAGGTCATAGCCATGAAAACCCTGTGGAGCACACTACTACTCTGCAACATACGGGATTGCCATGAGTCAGGATCGACTCAATGGCAACTGGTTTGGTTTTGCCCTTCTTCCCTGCCCCCCGCCTTCTTTTTTTAATTTTCCTCCTTCCTGCTGGATATGATAACTGGAATTGGAGCAGCCATCTTGGACCTTGAGATGAACATGACCTTAGGAATGGAGGTCAGGCACAGCAGGGAAACAAGACAGAGGGAGCTGTGTCCGTGGGGACTTCTTGTAGCAGAGCCTCCATGTCGACTCAGGAGTGCCTACCTCCAGACTTTCATGATAGAGCTTCTATTTTCTATCTTGTTTAAACCACTGTCATTTTGGATCTCTTACCTAATTAGCAGGACCTAGTTATTAAATGGAGCCCTTGTGGTGCAGTGGTTAAGTGATATTGTTGCTAACCAAAAGGTCGACTATTCAGATTCACCAGTCACTCCTTGGGAAAGCTCTCACTTTTAGCTGTTCATAAAATTCCAAACTCTGGAAACCATTACTCTGTACTACCCCTTTGGCCTTTAGCTTATTCCCCTGTGTCTCTAATGTATTTTTGCATCCTTGGCACTGAGCATGCAACCCCATAACTAGTAAGTGCTCAATGAACTTTGAGGAGGATGCAGCACCCAGAACTGTCTTGTTATTTTCATAATCAGTAATCATCATACCTCAGACGAAATTTGTAATGTGAATTGCATCCTGCAAAATAACTAATGCCTTGCCCAGTGGCACTCAGTCCAGGAGTATGAAGGAATAGGTAGGAGTCTCCAGCAGAATTCTGACCCTGGTTACCTCACCTGGGGACATGCAGCCTTGAATGCACTGACTCACCAGCTCCTAAGGGCCATGAGTTTTTAAATTTTTTTCTTATCACTTTGCAGCAGCAGGCCAAGGGAAGACAGCATCAAGATGAATATGGAGGAAAGTTGTGCCTGAGATTCAGGTGAAAGCTTCAGACAGTTCTCTGTTGCACCCTCTCCCAATAACCACTGTTTTCCCTTCGTAGCATTTATCTTATTTATAAACAGGTAATGTTTTCTCCAATTACTTGTTCAATATGTCTCTGTTACTAGACCACTAAAAACCAGTTGCTGCCCAGTTGCCTCTGACTATGGCAACTCTACATGTGACCCATGTGTGTCAGAGCAGAACTGTGCTCATAGAGTTTTCAGTGGCAGATTTTTGGGGAGGACTAGATCACCGAGCCTTTCTTCTGAGGCACCTCTGGGTGGCCTCAAACCTCCAACCTTTCGGCTACCATATGACCACATTAACTACTTATGCCTCCCAGGGATCCCCTAATGAGACCACTATGTACCATATCCATTGCTGTCAAATAGATTCCGACTCATAGTGACTCCATAGGACAGAGTAGAACTACCCCATAGAGTTTCCAAGGAGTGGCTGTTGGATTCGAACTGCCGACCTTTTGATTAGCAGCCAAACGCTTAACCACTGAGCCACTAGGGCTCCACTAGACCATTAACTCCACCAATATCAGCAACCAAGTCTGCCTTCTTTACCCTGGTTCCTGGCACATAGAAGCAGCTCAATAAAATACTTGTTGAAAAATAAATGGATAAATTGACTTTTTCATGCAAAGAGGAAAGAGATTAACAAATAAAGTCAAGTCAAGCTTTACATGGGATAACACTTTTGCAAATTTTAAATGAAATTCTTCTATTGATTGATAAGATTACGCGCTTGTGTATAAGCCCTGGCAAAAGTCTCAGTCCTGAGCTAGCTTCCTTAGCCAGATTCTCATACTCCCAGGTAACCTCTCCCTGTTAGCCCAGCTCCAGGAAATACAAATGATTTCAACATCCACTTAAGAAAAAAAAAAAAATGAGTGGTAAGTAGATTGGGGGCAGAGGACAGGTCATTCAAAGGCCACGCCCCAGGTCAAACAGAAGTGACTTTTAAATTATTCCCAGTATAGAACTGCAGGCACCTGTGGCTGAGGCCCAGGCTGAGAGAGCCTGGCCCAGGGCTGGGCTAGCAGGGGTTTACCCGGCGGGGAGATGTCACGGGAGAAGGGCGCCCTCTTCCGGGGGTGAAAGAAAAATGCGTCCGCACGTGCATCCTTAGTCCAGTTGGTCCTGAACCTCAGGCTTCTTCAAGGGATAAACAAACAAACAAACAAACAAAAAACCAAACCCGCTGCCGTCGAGTCGATTCCGACTCATAAAGACCCTATAAGACAGGGTAGACCGCCTCATAGCGTTTCCAAGCAGGGCCTGGTGGATGCGAAATGCCCACCTTTTGGTTAGCAGCTGTAGCTCTTAACCACTATGCCACCAGGGTTTCCTCGAGGGCTAAAGGTGGAGGAAAGGAAAAACTGACGCAGACTTCCGCCCAGGATGTTTTCGTCCCAAGCATTTTCCAACTCTCTCCCCTTCAGCTCCGAACTTCTCCCTTGGACAAGGGAAGGACGCGGTTTGCAGATGCCCATGGCCCTAATCTGGGAAAACGAGAGTGGTCCTCCAACTCCCCACCCCGAAATCCATGGGGAAAGAGATTACTTGAGGCGATCATAAGTGGTAGGTCCTAAGGGACCCACAGGACCCTCTTTTGAGCATGTCACCTTCCCCTTCCTGGGTTCTGGAGCGCACAACGCGGGGTGCCCTTGGGCTCCAACTCCGTGGAGAGGAGGCTGAGAGCAGTTAGGGCACCTGGAGCGGGTCCTGGAGGGGGGGAGGACACCCCGCCTTGCACCCCCCAGAACAGGCCAGAACATCTTCTAGGCCGAGAGACAGGACCCACCCGCGCCTCCCTGCGGCTACTAGAGGGTAGGGAGAGGCGCACGGACCCGGTAGGTGTTGAGCTGGGCTCTGCTCCCGCCCTTCGCAAGCCCCCAACTCCGGTTGCTCATCTACAAAATCCAGAGTCTGAATTAGGCCGTCGGGTAGCCCACAAACCTAGTAACTCCTGATTCTGTTGTCCTTTTTCAGACCCAGATTCTGTCAGTGGAGGATACGAAGAACAGCAGACGGTTCGGAGTGTGAACAAGCCGTCAAACCAGCCCCTTCACAAGGAAGGAGGTGAGGCTTCCTAGGACCCAGGTCTCTCGTTCTTGAATCGGGAGTGACACCTAGTGGCTCATCTGCCACACCATCACGACGGTGCTGGGTTTCAGTGGGGTTTTCAGGGGTCGCACCAACCTGCCCTCCAATAAAAAAAAAAAAAAAATTTATACAACTCACTGTTAAAAAGACTTGGGAGTACGGATGGCATTTCCTGGGATTCCCAGGAAGCGTTTTCTGTCACATAGCAACAGCCCTTCACATGCTTGTAGGCAACTCTTTAATGAAAATGCCCTTCTTGTCTGGAGAACTTTCTTGGACACATCACTCTCTGTCAGGCAGCAAATACTTACTAAGCCAGGTGATGTTTTAGGTTCTGGGGATACAAAGATGAACAAGGCCTGGTTCCAGCATTCATGAAAGTCACAGCCCAACTAGAGGGAAATGGGCCAGTAAAAAAAGTTATAATACCTTGGACAAATGTTATATTAAGAGTATTATTGGATGTTGTGGGGACAACAGGATGTTGTGGGGGCAACATGGATGGATCTAACTCTTTCTAGAGGCATCAAGGAAGACAATAACCCTTGAGCGGGGTTTTGAAGATTAGAGGGTATAGTTGGCAGAATTCTAAGATGGCCCCCAAGATTCCCAGCCCCTGGTGTACACACCCTTTCCCAGTTATTCAATCAAATACTAATTTAGGTGCTGTTGTGAAGAGATTTTGGAAATGCAATTAAGGTCCCAAATCAGCTGACCTTAGCACAGAGAAATTATCTTCGGTGGGTCTGACCTAATCAGGTGAGCCTTTAAAGGGAACTGGGCTCTCCTGGTAAAAGAAATTCAAAGCATAAGTAGAATTTGACAAAGGATTCTCTTTTGCTGTCTTTAGAAATGAAGGGGGTCACGTGGTAGGGAATACAGGCAGCCTTTAGGAGCTGAGAGTGCCCCAGCTGAGACACAGCAAAGCAACAGTGACTTTGTTTCTCTGTCCTAAATCCACAAGAAACTGAATTCTTCCAACAACCAGTGAGCTTAGAAGAGGATTTTGATCTCCATATGAGAGGATAGCCCTAGCTGACACCTTGATTTTAGCTTTGAGGAAACTTGAGCAGAGAACCCAGCCACACTGTCCAGACTTTCAACCCACAGAGCTATAAGCTAATAAATGGGTATTGTTTTAAGTTGATAACTTGGTAGTAACTTGTTACACAGCTATGGGAGCTAATACAGATGGTAATTTGAAAGAAAGGAACAGCCTGGGCAAAGGCTCAGAGGCATAAAGTAGCAAGGTGCATTTGGGGAATTGAAGTCATTCAGTGTAGCTGGACCATAGGAGACAAAAGAGGTGGCAAAATGTAATAGTTGAGAACTTGGCTTTGAATGAGAGAGATTGTGCCATGGGCTAGTTAACTTAGCTCTCTGTGCCTCAGTTTTCTCAAAGGTAAAATTAGGCTAATAATAGTAGTTAAAGCAAAAAGTTGTTGTGTTAATGGGACACAATACATAAAGAGGGTTTAACACAGTCTTGGAATATGTTAAGTGTTCAAAAAATGTTAGGTAGCGATGTTCTTGTTAATTGCCATTGAGTTGGCCCCTGACTCAGGACCACCCTTGACTCACGATGACCTCATGCACAATGGAACAAAATGCTGCCTGGCCCTGCACCATCCCTGTTATTGTTTGCAGATAAAACCATTGTGATCCATAGGGCTTTCATTGGCTAATTCTCAGAAATAGATTGCCAGGCCTTTCTTCCCAGTCTATCTTAATCTGCAAGCTCCCCTGAAGCCTGTTCAGCATCGTAGTTGTAGTAATTAATCATATGAGGAATGGATTTGAATAAGGAGTTGCTAAGTAATGTGGTCTGAGGACCACCTTCACTGGAATCTCTTGGGGACATTATTAAAAATGCAGATGGCTGGACCCTACCTTGGGAGTACTGAATCTGACTCTCTGGGGGTGAGGCCTGAGAATCTGCACTTGGAAGAAGCTTCCCAGGTGATCTTTATGAGAACCACTGAGCAACTTGTAGCTAGGTCATTTGAATAGACTCAGGCAAGAGTGACTGACAGATCTACCTGGGCAGTGAGAATGGGGAGGGACAGGTAGAATATATAACACCACATAACTGATCATTCAGGGATGGTGAAAAAGAGGGAGGACAGAGGATGACCTAGGAGCATTTTGAGAAGGTTGGGGTGGGTATGATGACTCAACTTGGATCTTGCAATCCCAGGAATCTGTGGGACATCCAGGTGAAAAGCCACATAGACAACTGGATGGACTAAAATTGAGGAGCTAAGCTGGGGCTGGAAATAAAATGTTGAATGTACGTGAGAGAGCTGAAGTCATGGGATGATATCTGCAGAATGAGAAGGTAGTCAAGAGCAGAGCTTTAAAATGTACCAATGTTGGGGCATTGTGCCTAGGAGTCTGAGAACGTCAGAAAGATTGGTGGGGTGCTGTGTGGAGTGCAGTCCAAGAAGGCAACCTCACCAATGTCCTAGGCTGTGGAGCAGTCAGAAGAAGAAAGTCTGAATGCATCTCTGAGCTCTGCCTACCAGCAGATCAGTGAGTGGTGGCATTTCACTGAGGTCCATTCCAGTCTGGTGAGGAATATACATATATATATAAAATATTTGATTATATATAATAAATATAATATTTGGTTAAATATGATATTTGGTTATATATAATAAATATGATATTTGGTTATATATATTATATTTATATCTGTATCTCATCCCTGATCAGGAATGGTGATCACTCCTGAAAGGATCAGTTATCTGGTTTTATATATTCTACCTGCCCCTGCCCTTCCCATTCTCACTGCCCCGGTTGATCTGTCAGCCACTCTTGCCTGAGTCTATTAAAATTAGCTGTTTAAAAATACATATTTATATATATAAAATATTTGGCTCTGCAGAGTGGTACCCAGGCAGCCACAGGGAGGGCGCCTGGCATCATGACGTAAGAACAATGAAGTGTCTGAGATTTTACTCTGTTTGCAAGCTAACAAGTGAGTCTGCCACCATTTCATAGATGCTGGTAGATGACACGAGACTCCTGGTCAGAGACAAAGGATTTATTGCTCACAACAATAGAAGTAGCCAGAATATCGGCATTTGTGTTGGTTCCCTGAGCTCAATTCCCACAGGGTGTTGCAAAGATAACTGCATAGAGTGGGCTGAATTACAGGAGAGAAACCCTAATTTTAGGGAAGCTAAATCTTTTGTAATAGGCAGTAAAGATGCCTGTCCTTTCCTCCAGAAGGGAACACTATCTCTTTCTTCTAAAGCTGCTCATTATGCAAATATCTCTGAAAAAATCATCTAGAACAGAGGCAGTCAATGTCTCCACTCACAAGATGTACAGAAGTGCATGAGGTGTGTGGAGAATTGTCTCCCATTGGCATGTGGTAGGAGTGATTATTATTAACACTATGAAAAAATGCGCTCATACTGCATAACTTTATTTCCTTCGATTACTCTGAAATTGACAGGAATTATAACGGAGCAAACCGGGACGTAGACTAAAGCAAAGTTACAAAGACTAATGGCAAGTCACGGAATTTGAATTAATGTTTGATGACAAGACTACCAAATGTGTTTCACAAATAAGATTCTGAAAATACTGCTATCAGCAATTGATTATGATATCGAGCAAATGAATTT
Organism: Elephas maximus indicus; assembly: GCF_024166365.1. Classification (NCBI taxonomy): domain Eukaryota; kingdom Metazoa; phylum Chordata; class Mammalia; order Proboscidea; family Elephantidae; genus Elephas; species Elephas maximus. The sequence goes on from NC_064822.1 coordinate 159,371,862, forward strand.
GCAATTTCATGATGAATGATCTACACTCCCTATCTCAGAAACTCAGGCACTCAATCTTTTCTGACAAGCAGCATATACATTCTATTGCCAGAAAGGAAGGCACTCGTCAAATTCCTGATTTTTCTCTTTGAAAAATTAACGTTTAACTCAAATGTAAGATCTAGAAGAACACGTAAGACTTTAATTACAAAGCACAATCCAAGATTTGCACTAATTAATAAGATGATAAAAAATTCATTGAAACTCAGAGAAGAACCAAAGGGGAGAATTGGCTAGTGACAGCACTGAGCTCTATAAAATGCTTAAGTCTATCCAAATAGGCAGCTACTCCATCATAATTGTAATTTAATCATTCAAATGATTATTTCATTTGAAAGACATTAGTTTCATATCAAAACTATGTGGAGAGAAAATTTCTTTAAACTTTGCAATTCCTAACAGTTATATACCAGCATGATAGAGAGTTTTGAAGAAGTTTGGTTATCCAAAATACATTGTTTTCTTTTTTTTTTTAAATGTGAGAGTTATTCATTTGAATCTGGCTTTGCTATTCCCTAGCTGTGACCTCCAGCAAGTTGTTTAAGCTCATAAGCCAGTTTCCTCATCTACTAAATGGGGATAATAATAACTCATGAGGCTGTTGTGAAGACGAATGGCTATTATTGTGAATTAACCACACTCCTCCGCCCTGCCAGGCTCTTAACCAGGAACCAGTTGAGAACTGAAATATAGTAACTGGTCTATTATTGGTACAGCTGGATTGGTGAATAAGATTATAAAAAAATCAGTTGCTGTCGAGATTCTGACTCATGGAGATTTCAGGAGTGTCAGAGCAGAACTGTGCTCCATAGGGTTTTCAATAGCTGATTTTTCAGAAGTAGATCACCAGGTTTGTCTTCCAAGGCACCTCTGGGTGGACTCAAACCTCCAACCTTTTGGTTAGCAGCATAACGCGTTAACCATTTGCACTACCCAGGAACTTCAAGTGAGATTATACCCAGGCTGAAATCAAGTTTCCTGCCTCCATCTTTCCCGCACAGCCAGCAACCCCCATCCAGTCCTGTGACCCAGCTGCGGGTGAGCTGGTTCTGCAGAGGGGTACCCAGGCAGCCACAGAGAGGGTGCCACGCTGCCTTACCTCCTGTGGGGAGCAGGAAAGAGCAGCTAATAAGAGGGTGAGCTGGGCCTGCTGGGTCCCTGGAACCAGGAGCAGAGAGAGAACTTGGGCCTCAGGTAGCAGCTGTGAAGGTAGGCAGCAGGGCTTTCTCCATGAGACCAGAGCTCTTCCTGGGAGGCTGGGGGTGGGGCAGAGTGTGCCTTTTGCCCCAATCCCACCAATCAGGCCAGCACCTCCACTCAACAGAAGGTGGTCAGCAGGACAGATGCCCCTTCTGCCTCATAAATGGTTTCCATTTCCTGAGCAATAGAGAGAGAAAAAATATCCTCCCCCCTGCCAACCCCCACCCCCATCATCCACCCTATTCAAGCCAGCCTCCACACTACCGTCATCTTTCCAGAGCAGAAATCTAATCAACATCCCATAGGGTACAGTATACCAGATACACCAAGGATTTTGCCACACGGGCTGGGTCCTGCCTTATTTCCCATATAACGTTCCCCTTGCCATCCTATCATGTCACCTCCCTTCCTACAGTCCTCAAACACACAATGCTACTTAGTACTTGTAGTCCAGTGGATTATTTAATATGGCCCTTCTGGCCATAGTTTTTGTAACTCCCATCAAATGACTGGGTAGGACTATACAGATGAGGTGCTTGTGGCCCACCAAGGGGTTTGGATAGCTTGCTAGTAATGTAAACAAGGTGCTTGACACCCTTGTGTGGGTGGGATCATGCAAATAAAGTGTATGGAACCCTAACTAGGGGATTGGTCAGTTTTGCCATCCCACTAGGCTTAAAATGAGCCATTCCAGAGGCGGAAAGGAAGAATCTCACTACCAACAAGAAAGAAGAGTCAGGAGTGGAGCATGTCCTTTGAACCCAGGATCCCTGTGCTGAGAACCTCCTAGATTCAGAAGAGAGAGAGAGCTGTAACTCCAGGCAGAGGTGGGCGAGAGACCGAAAGAAGCAGTAGCAGAGAAACAGCGGCAGCAGAGGCAGGAGATTGGCAAGAGATAGTACAGGGGACATCCCCACCCTCAGAGTGAGAGAACTAAGTACCTTCAGGCAGGATGCTTCCTGGTGAAGTGGGATGCCTCCAGGCACTTGGTGGTGAAGCTAGGCTCACCAACTCACAGAGTAAGATATCCGAATGCCTTTGTGTCAAGGCTTACAGGCAGAGTAGAGTACCTGCAGGCATGTATCGACAGATCTAAAAGAGCTTTGTGACACTTGCCTGAGCAGAGCAGAGGCTGAAGGGCCAGAGAGAGATGCGCCTGCAGACACAGCTGAGAAGAGGCTGTCCTGATGGAAAAATTGTATCCTGAGTGTTCCTGAACCTGAATTATGACCTTCTACTTCCCTAATAAACCACATAATCATGACTATTGTCTGTGAGTTCTGTATGGCCATTGCAATAGATTATGGAACACAAAAGAGAAGTAGAGAGTGCTGTGGGAGGGATGGTTGGTGTCGGAATTTGTAAAAAGATTGGAGGGTGGAGGCATGTCTGATCTCTGCCTCATAGGAATGAGCCTTGAGCTGTTGATTTTGATTCTCTTTCCCCTTTGTGAAGTTAGAGATCAGACTCCTCCACGCCGCCATTTTTATGGTACTCCATCCCTCTGTTTGAAATGTCCTGGCCCCCTTTTTCATTTGGTGAGCACCCACTCATCATCTAGGACCTACTTTGAACAATAGCTCTGCTGTGAAGGCTTCTCTGACTCCTACCTCCCTTACACGTTTGTGCCTCCTCTCCCCATGGTGCCTCAGTGATTCCAAACCGTTGTCCTTCCGAGTGTGCATACTGAAGCCAGCTGCCTGGATTCAAATCCAGTACTTGCGTGGTTTCTGCAAAAGACCTCTTTAAAGTTTTAAAAAGCAAAGATGTCACTTTGATGACTAAGGTGCACCTGACCCAAGCCATAGTCTTTTCAAAATCACCTTATATACGTGGGAAAGCTGGACAGTGAAAAAGGAGGGCAGAAGAAGAATTGATGCAATCAAGTTGTGGTGTTGGCAAAGAATATTGAACATACCATGGACTGCCAGAAGAACAAACAAATCTGTCTTAGAAGAAATACAACCGGAATGCTCCTTAGCATCTATGATGATGAGACTTCAGCTCGATTACTTTGGACACATCATCAGGAAAGACCAATTGCTAGGAAAGGACATCATGTTTAGTAAAGGAAAGGGTCAGTGAAAAAGAGGGAGACCCTCAACGAGATCGACGGCCGCAATAGCCACAACAATGGACTCAAACACACCAGTGATCCTAAAGGCAGTGCGGGACCAGGCAACAGTTCGTTCTGCTGTATAAGGACCCCACGAGTCAGAGCTGACTTGACAGCAACAAAACAACAACAACAACCTGTGTGACCTCAAACAAATTACTTAAGCACTCTGGTCTCAGTTTCTTTATTGGTAAGATACATATAACAAGAATACTTAATGGTGGTTGTAAAGATTATACAAAATAATGTATTTGTAAAAGCACTTACAAAAAGTACCTAGCCCAGCAAGGACAAGAAGGCAGGAGGGGACAAGAAAGCTGGTAATGGAGAACTCAAGTTCCAGAAGGGAAGAGTGTTGACATATTGTGGCGTTGGCAACCAGTGTCACAAAACACTGCGTGTATTAATTGTTCAATGAGAAACTAATTTGCTCTTGAAACTGTCATCTACACTAAAAAAAAGTACCTAGCTTATACTAAGCACACTACAAAGTGGTTATTATTTTTTATTATTACCATTATCATTACTTACCAGCTTTGTGATTTTGCCACATCCCAATCCTTCTTGGTCTATTATGTACTTAATATATAAATATTTTAAATAAATTTCACCAGTCTCCTAACCAGTATCTGGGAAATTATGGGTTTGAAAAGCTCGTTATATTGATATAATACGTGATAAAACAAACAAACAAAAAAATACTAAAGGCATAATTATTTAAAGAAAATCTGATCATATGAGGAGCCCCACAGTCATTTCCTCTTCCAACTCCCCCAGAGAAATGCTGTTTTATCTCAGTGTTTGGACCAGACATCCATCTGCCAACACTAGATTATCAGCTACATGAGGGCAAGGACCAGGCCTAGCTCATGTTGAATCCTCAGTAGTTTGCAAGTAGGGACAGTGGTGGTTCAGTGGTAGAATTCTCACTTTTCATTCAGGAGACCTGGGTTCAATTTCCAGCTCATGCTTGTGTGTTTCTGTGATGCTGAACAGGCTTCAGCAGAGTTTCCAAACTAAGACAGACTAGGAAGAAAGGTCTGGCAATCCACTTATGAAAATCAGCCAGTGAAAACCCCACTGTGCTTGGAGCATGGGGTTGCTATGAGTTAGGGCTGACTCAATGGCAGCTAACAACAACAACAGCTTGCAAGTACCCTTGGCAAGTCATACACCCTCAGCAATTGTTTGTGGAATGAATGAATGAATTTAATGGAATGAATCAACTTATGTTTAAGAAGCCAGAACATTCTACATGAAGGTCAGAAAATAACAGGCCAATTTTCTGAGCTGCCTGCTCCCACTCCCACGACTACTCCTGCTCCCCCAGCTTTTCCCCTTCCCTTTCCACAAATTAACCTCCTTGCTTATTTGACAGCATGTCAGAGGAGGTTTCAGGGTGGAATGAATCTTGCAGTTGTAATGAATCAGAAATGGGACAAAAAATCAGATGTCAGCAGCAGCAGAATACTTTCCTCTCACCATTTAAAAAGCACTGGTCCCTTAGGCTTGAAGAGATTAGACACTAATAATTTATACTGAAATCCAGTGAAGCCCTCCACAAAGTCTGATTGCTTGTTCCTGCCTTTTGACTGACAGGTATGAAAATAGAGACCGATTTGAAAACCTAGGGCTATTTAACTAGAGAGACATTAATTCCTCCATTAGAAACTAAGAAATGAGAGGGTGGGGCGGGTCCAGACGTCACAAAGAAACAGATGTTGCTGGTAACAGGCCACTCCTTTTTCCAAATGTGCAACTCACACCCACTCTACAAGCTCAAATTTGCTTTCTAAGCCTCCTAAACCTCAAATTGGCAAAAATAATTTTTTCCATGCTACTTAAAATGCCCTCAAGCTACAGTCATTAGATTTGCTGGACGCAGCAGCATTCTGATGTTATCGGCGCTGTCTTCCTGTTGTCATGAATAATGTATAAGAAGAAGCTATTAGAAATGGATCCTTCCATGGCTGACAGAATCGCCACCAGACAAGTCCCTGAGTTCTCAGGCATTTCATCTGTAGCTCTCACAGATCTCCCTGCTCACCTCCTGACTGCCTCCTGGCTTCCTGCCAGGCATGGAGATGCTGCCCAAGAAGCTTCCTTCTGCTTCCCCCAGAAAGTAAGGAAGTTGGGGGACGAGAAGAGGTACCCACTACCTTCCTTCCTTTTCCTTGTTGGTGCATGCCAGAGGAACAGCGCTGGAGCTACTGATGCCAATTTCATGGGTTTGATTCTTGGCCCTGTCCCATATGGGCCAGCTGGGATTGTTCTGTTCCCAAACTCCTGTCCAGAAAATGCTCGTCCTTGGCACAGGTGAGGCTGGAGAAGAAGCGTGCTAAGACTCTTCTACTCTTGTCAGGGTACCCGTCTTCTTCTGTATCTCTATATGCTGAACGATCTATTGTGTTTTTACCACCCCCCCCCCAAAAAAACCTTTCAGTCCCACACCTTCATTCACTCATTCATTGAACATGTTTTCACTATCTACGAGTCTTCCAGGGAAGGAGCATACAGCAATCAAGGATTACAGAAAGAAATACAACATATTTACAAGGAGCATGGATTGTGAGGCTGAATAATAGAAGGAAGTAGCTGAGTCAGTAAAGGGGATGTGAGGATTGAGCTATAAGCTGAAAGACAAGGGACCTTAAAGTAGTGTTTAGAGGTCCAGGCAGAGGGAACAGCATGTGCAAAGTCCCTGTGGCAGGAGGGGCAGGGTCCACATTGGAGGATAGGAAAGAATGCCCGAGAGGCCAGAGCACAATTTGCAAACAGGGACCAGAGCGTCTCTCCTCCCCTGACACTTGCCCACTCTCTTGTCTCTTGGATCCTCCCTCGGAGTCCAAGAACTGCTCAGTCTTGGTTTTCCTGCCACCTCTTGATGGTTCCTACTCTGGAAGGGGGGGATATACCATCCTCCCAGGCTCCTCTGCTATTGCCCCTAACTGTGGATGTGAACTCAGAGCTTTCCTCTCTCTCTGTGCCCCAGCATCAGGGGCAGTACCTGCCCCCTAGAAGGAATACGATGAAAGCAATGTGCGTATTGTTCTGAGTCCAAATTGCCAACTTGAAAACATCACAAATGCCCAATGTAACCAACCACTAGCCGACAAGTCAACTTCAACTCATGGGGACTCCATCTGTGTCAAGAGTAGAACTATGCTCCATAGGGTTTTCAATGGCTGATTTTTTGGAAGTAGATCAAACAGGCCTTTCTTCCAAGTCGCCTCTGGGTGGACGTGAACTTCAAGCTTTCAGTTAGCAGCCAAATGCTTAATCATTTGCAGATCCAGGGACTCTATGACCAATGCAGAAGTAAATAAACTACAGGGAATCCCCGACTTACAATGTGTTCGAGTTACAACGAACCATACTTACGACCATCTGTTTTTTGTCTATGTATGTACATCTTGGGAACCCTGGTGGCACAGCGGTTAAGAGCTATGGCTGTTAACCAAGAGCCCGGCAGTTCGAATCCACCAGGCGCTCCTTGGAAGCTCTACGGGGCAGTTCTAATCTCGTCCTATAGGGTCACTATGAGTTGGAATCGACTCAATGGCAGTGGGTTTGTGTATGTCTTACGTTTAGTAAAATGGTAAAAATAGACTATATACAGTATAGCAGCATGTAACTTGCTGATGTTATCATTCTCAGATGTTTACCTGTAGATGTTCAAAGATCAGATTTATAAAGATACTGATAATAAAAACAATAATGAAAACAAAAAAAGAGGTATCCAATTTACAATGGAGTCATTGGAATGGAACCCCATCATAAGTCAGGGACTACCTGTGTTTTACACCCACATATTGGAATGCCACACACTCATTAAAAAAAAATTATGTTTTTGAAGACTATCCAAAGCCTCTCATGATATAACATTAATTATTGAAAAGCACAATTCAAAATTCTTCATAAAGCATGATCTCAACTTTGTGTGGAAAAATGCATATGCAAAGAAAAAGACTAGAAGCAACTTCACCAAGATATTAAGACTGGCCATCTCTGTTGGCAGAATTATTAGTGTTTTTATTTCCTTTTCCATACTGTTGAATTTGCCTGCAAATGTATTAACACATCTAATTAATAAATAATTTAAATTGGCTAATTTAAATAGCTAATACTAGAGGACATCTGTTGGGCACATATTACATGCCAGGCACCACTGTAGCGACTGAATGATGCACAGAATGCAAACGTGGTCACTATCCTGAAGAATTGCTTTTATGATTCAAAAAACATAAATTTAACAATAAAAAAGGGGGAAAAAAAAACATGTTAAATTTAAAAACAAGATGGAAGAAAAGAGCCACCATCACTCCTGGAAAACAACTCAAAATGCCTGTGTCAGTAGGCAAGTTCCCTCCATCAGCATCTTGTTTCCAAAAAAAGGTGCCAGGGATTGGGCCTTGGTGAATGTCCATTTGTCATTTCTGCGCAAGGCAAGATGCTCAGAACAAGGACTTTTTCCTGTCAGCTACACTAAACCCCCAGCTTCTATGAATCTGGAGTGGAAAGTTCTTTGAACCATTCACTTTATACAGTTTCCTTCCACCTCTCTGAAAATGTACAGTCCTCTCCAGCTCTCCTGTGGGTACAGGTCCCAGAGTTTCTTCCCTGGGAATCAGCCCTTAAGGATTCAACATGACAATGCCACATCCCCAGGCGTCTGCATTCTGGCTCCCCTACTGCTGGTACCCAAAGCAGGGGCCCTGATTAAGCCACAAACCATCAGCCTGAATGAGTGAGAAAACAGCAGGAGCCCAAGAACTCCTGTGAAGTAAGAATCTGATTGTTTTTATGCAAATTGTTTTTAGTAGTAGGCAGATAACAGGCAAATGAAATATGGGTGATAAGCAGAGATTTTTCTAAACCAATGGAGGGGGCAGGGGAGTTCTTTAATAAAACCATAGCATGCCTTTAACAGTTTAACTATAAAGTTCCCATATTTCTTATCAAGTGGAATAGAATGTCTCTATATTGTGGCTCCTCCTCCCTCCTCTCCCAGCCCAGCACAATGGATCTCTTTCTCTGTTTCTCTAATGTTCCATCCGCCCTATCTGAAACAGTTTGTTTCAGAAGGGCAATGCTTCCTAATTACAAATGTATTGCCAGAGGATAATTTTTAAGTGGTGGACAGAATGAGCAATATTAATTCTACTAGTTGTCTAATTATTTTAATTTGCTTAAGGAGAACTGGAAATCCTGGTGGTGTAGTGGTTAAGAGCTACAGCTGCTAACCGAAAGGTTGGCAGTTCGAATCCACCAGCTCCTTGGAAACCCTATGGGGCAGTTCTACTCTGTTCTATAGGGTCGCTATGAGTCAGAATTGACTTGACGGTAATGGTTTGGTTTTTTTTTTTTTTTTGGTAGGCAGAACTGTGTCTAGCACATCAAACCCATTATTTTATTATGGGCTATGGCAACCTAGGAATTCGGGAGTGATTCAAATGGTTAAGCACTTGGCTGCTGATTGAAAGGTTGGAGGTTCAAGTCCACACAAAGGTGCCTTGGAAAAAAAGGCCTGGTAATCTACTTCTGAAAAATTAACCTTTGAAAACGTTATGGGGCACAATTCTACTCTGAACACACACGGGGGTCACCATGAGTTGGAGTCAGCTTGATGGCGACTGGTTATGGCTGCCTATGTTTTAAAAAGTTAGTTAAGACAGAGCAGATAAAGAAAATAAGTGAATCATGGTACATGTGGTTGCAAACATGGTAAAAACTGAATGGTGCCTACATGTCTGATATTTGAAAAATATGACTGGGAATTCTACACCAGATCCAACTTGGCTCCTGGGGAAGGGCCAGACAAATCAGCTGGGTCATGGCAGTAACTTAGATGTAGACGTTTGCGTTTGACTCTGGATCATCAGTAAGTCTTCCTAGTTCTGAATTCTGGAACCTCCTGAAGTCTAATATCCAAGTTTTCAAGCTAGAGGGTAGCCTTTGTCTCCAGCGGGGAGAGATGTTTTGTTTTTTAAAAATCAGGAAATTTCACATTAAATGCATGTCTCTTAATCTCTTTAAAAATGGGAAGATCTAGCACATGGGTCTACCTACCTGCGTGGCAATAACTGGGTCATCACAGGCCCCAGAATCCCCTACCCTCCAACACAAGGCTCATTCTGGCACTTCTGTGCCTGGCCGTGTAGATGTTATGTTGGGTGCCCTGGCTTATAGCTTCTACAGTGACTGAGACTGCACTGGGGACAAAGGGTGAAAAGAGGGCTCCTCTTCTCCAAAGACCTCTTGCCTCTCCACCTTCTTTTTTCCTCTTCCCTACCAATCCCTCTACACCCCAACTATACACATACACACACACACACACACAAATGTATAAATGCCTCTCGGAGGTAAATAGAAGAGTAAAACTTCCATCTTTCCCCACTGATTGCTTTGGCCATACTTGCCTGAATAGTGGCCCAAATTCATTGATACTTCCTAGGTAATGTTGATTGCCTTTTAGCCATTGACTCACAAATGAAATTTGAAATCACCTACTACATTCTTTTTGAGCAGGGTGTGAGGTTGGGGTCAAGATTCAATTTTCTTCCTTCTTACTACATTATTAGGACCAGTATAATGTAGAGGGGAAGAGTACACATTTTGGAGCTAGAGTGTCTGAGTTCAAATCCTGGTTCTCTCATCTTCTGACTATATGATCTTGGCAAGTTATTTAACTTCTCTGTGCTTCGTTTTCCTCGTCTATAAAATGGGGATAACACTATCTATAGCGTAGAACTGTAAAGATTAAATGAGTGAATATACATCTATACCTATTTGGATTTGATAGATATAACACTATGCCTTAGTAGAGAAGCCAGCACATAGTAAGGATTGTGTCTTAGTCATGTAGTGCTGCTATAACAGAAATACCACAAGTGGATGGCTTTAACAAACAAATTTATTTTCTCACAGATTAGGAAGCTAGAAATTCAAATTCAGAGCAGCAGCTCAAGGGGAAGGCTTTCTCCCTCTGTCGGCTCTGAGGAAGGTCCTTGTTCTTTACCTTCTACTTCCTGGTTCCTTGTTGATTCCCCTGTGTCTTGGCATCTGTCTTCCCCATCTCTTCTTGCTAGCTTGCTTTTAAGTTCTTTTATGTAGATTGACTCAAGATACACCCTGCACTAATCCTATCTCATTAACATAACAAAGACAACCCATTCCCAAGTGGAATTATAACCACAGGCATAGAGGTTAGGATTTACAACACATATGTTTGGGGGACACAGTTCAATTCATAACAGGTTGTAAAAATGTTACCTACTATGTAAGTAATATTTTTCCATTCTGTGATGGAATAAATCTCAACTCTGTACCCTGATATGATAAAATTGGTCATATTCTTTGTTATGCTGCAATCATTTATTATGCCATCAGATAAGTGCCAGGCACCGCACTTGGCACTGAGGATACAAAAACTAACAAAATGCCTGCAGAGACCTATTTTGGCCATTCTGATAGTATTTCATTCTCCCGCATATTGTAGAAGCTTGAACAAGTTAGGGGAATTTAGGCAATGGTTAAAGCTAACCAAAAGATCAACGGTTTGAAACCACCAGTGACACTGTGGGATAAAGATGTGGCAGTCTGCTTCTGTAGAGATTTACAGCTTTGGAAACCCTATGGGGTCGCTATGAGTCGGAATCAACTCAATGGCAGTGGGGTTTTTTTGGTATCTGCCTTCCAGAGTCTTTAATGGGCCATCCTGATACTTCTTATGTGTTCTGAGGGATCTTATTAATGGCACTCTTCTGCCCTTTGCACAACTCTGTTGTTGTTGTTGTTAGGTGCCATTGAGTCAGTTCTGACTCATAGCGACCCTATGCACAACAGAACGAAACACTGCCCAGTCCTGCGTCATCCTTAGAATCTTTATGCTTGAGCTTATTGTTGCAGCCACTATGTCAATCCACCTTGTTGAGGGTCTTCCTCTTTTCCACTGACCCTGTACTCTAGCAAGCATGATGTCCTTCTCCAGGGACTGATCCCTCCTGACAACATGTCCAAAGTATGTAAGACGCAGTCTCGCCATCCTTGCCTCTAAGGAGCATTCTGGCCGCACTTCTTCCAAGACAGATTTGTTCATTCTTTTGGCAGTCCATGGTGTATTCAATATTCTTTGCCAACAGCACAATTCAAAGGCGTCAATTCTTCTTCGGTCTTCCTTATTCGTTGTCCAGCTTTCACACGCGTATGATGTGATTGAAAATACCATGGCTTGGGTCAGGCGCACCTTAGTCTTCAGGGTGACATCTTTGCTCTTCAACACTTTGAAGTGGTCCTTTGCAGTAGACTTGCCCAATGCAATTTGTCTTTTGATTTCTTGACTGCTGCTTCCATGGCTGTTGATTGTGGATCCAAGTAAAATGAAATCCTTGACAACTTCAATCTTTTCTCTGTTTATTATGATGTTGCTCATTGGTCCACTTGTGAGGATTTTTGGCACGACTCAAAATGAGAAGAAACAGCAGCAAACATCCATTAATAATCGGAACCTGGAATGTACGAAGTATGAATCTAGGAAAATTGGAAATCGTCAAAAATGAAATGGAACACATAAACATTGATATCCTAGGCATTAGTGAGCTGAAATGGACTGGCATTGGCCATTTTGAATTGGACAATCATATAGTCTACTATGCTGGGAATGACAACCCAAAGAGGAATGGGGTTGCATTCATCGTCAAAAAGAACATTTCAAGATCTATCCTGAAGTACAACCCTGTCAGGGATAGGATAATATCCATACGCCTACAAGGAAGAACAGTTAATATGACTATTCTTCAAATTTACACACCAACCACTAGGGCCAAAGATGAAGAAATAGAAGATTTTTATCAGCTGCTGCAGTCTGAAATTGACTGAACATGCAATCAAGATGCATCGATAATTACTGGTGATTGGAATGCCAAAGTTGGAAACAAAGAAGAAGGATCAGTAGTTGGAAAATACGGCCTTGGTGTTAGAAACAATGCTGGAGATCGAATGATAGAATTTTGCAAGACCAATGACTTCTTCATTGCAAATACCTTCTTTCACCAACATAAATGGTGACAATACACATGGACCTCGCCAGATGGAACACACAGAAATCAAATTGACTACATCTGTGGAAAGAGACGATGGAAAAGCTCAATATCATCAGTCAGAACAAGGCCAGGGGCCGACTGTGGAACAGACCCTCAATTGCTCATATGCAAGTTCAAGCTGAAACTGAAGAAAATCAGAGCAAGTCCACGAAAGCCAAAATATGACCTTGATTATATCCCACCTGAATTTAGAGACCATCTGAAGAATAGATTTGATGCATTGAGCACTAGTGACCGAAGACCAGACGAGTTGTAGAATGACATCAAGGACATCATCCATGAAGAAAGCAGAGGTCATTGAAAAGACAGGAAAGAAAGAAAAGACCAAGATGGAAGTCAGAGGAGACTCTGAAACTTGCTCTTGAACTTGCACAACTCTAGAGGGCCCCATATGGGTCATATGCAGTGGAGAAGTATTATTCTAACAGATTCATTTCTGTCTTGAACAAACCAGGTTTTTCTTCTCATGCTTCAATGAAATTTGTTTTCATATTATTTTTTCTGGGTTCTCAGGTTAAGTATGTTAGGCCAGCGGTTCTCAATCCTAGCTACTTATCTGAATCTGTGGCACTTAAAAAAAAATGCATTTCAGGTCCATCCCTAGAGAAGCTGGGGTTGGCTATGAGTTTCTGCATTTTTTCAAAGTTCCCCAGGGATTCCAGTGCAGGTGGCTGAGACACAGTATAGTTGGAGCCTTAAATTCTGGATCCTGACATTCCCACGCACTGAGCCGGTTCCCATTCTGTGAATTGAAGACATGTATTCGGAAACCCTGGTGGCGTAGTAGTTAAGTGCTATGGCTGCTAACCAAAAGGTCAGAAGTTCAAATCCACCAGGCGCTCCTTGGAAACTCTATGGGGCAATTCTACTCTGCCCTATAGGGTCGCTATGAGTCAGAATTGACTCGACGGCAGTGGGTTTTTGGGGTTTATGCCTGCTCTACTTGTTTGAGTTTCAAGCATGAGTGTTTGTGTGAAAGAATTTTGAAAAGTAGCATATGGATTTACAGTAGGAAGTTGCTGGTGGCCAGAGTTCAGGTCCCACCTGCAAACAGGCCGGGGGTGCAATCCTTTGGTGACATGTGCACATGTGTTCTCCAGGCCTGCCTCCAGCACGCCACACTAAAAATGGGAAGAGAGTGGGTGGAGCTCAAAATACTTTAACTCAAGTGTAACCATGTGGCAGCTTCTACTTGATCTAGGTAATGCTGGACAAACGGAAGCCGGCCTGCGAGTAGCTATATTTATTTCCAAAACAGCTGGTGAATGCCCCCCAGGAATTTGAGAGATTAGATTCAGTTTTATCGGTTTTGAAGCCTTTAGGCTATGCGATTAGAAATCCCCAGGCATGAATCAGGAGACGGAAGTACATATCTTGTTTACTCCTAACCTTCAAGCTGATACTCAGGGTAAGCCCACAGCCATTTGATATGGAAACATTTTAATTTGGGAAGTGAAATGCAGGGAGGATACTGTTCCCTAATTTTCATTTCAAACATAACATACACACACATGCACACACTCACACACATGAGTTAAATGCCCAAAATTAGGCCACTATTGAACCCTGGCTGTATACAAATTACACGAATAGTCGAAGATGAACAAACTGATGTGTTTCATATTTGTTAGTTAAATTTTGTGCATTAACCATAGCGGGAAAGGAAATGCATTAAGGATCATGCCTTTGCAAAGGGCTGGTAAGGATACTGGGGAGAAGATGGTAAGCTTTCCATGGCCCTGATGCAACTATTTCAAACTTTTTATGGAGCAAATTAAACTTTCTTCCCCTAAGACAGACATTCTCAAACTCCCCTTCCTACCAAAATTACTCCCAGAAATAGATGTCAGGACCCAATCTGAGATCTAGAGAACCAGAAACAACTGGGTGGGGCTGGGGCATCTCCATTTTCTTACATGTGTTAACACACCCAGCCAAGCAGTGGCCAGAGCACTGTCCTAGGAGATGAGCACCTGCGGAGAACTGATCAGAGTGAGACATCACAATCCCCACCGTGGGCTCCACTGTGCTAAGAGACTGCTGGGCTGAAGGAGATCATGTCTTTGTCTTCCTGATAAATCACAGGTTGGGTACCATTGAAGCACATTAACCCATTGTCATCGAGTCGATTCCAACCAACAGCTACCCTATAGGGAAGAGTAGAACTGCCCCATCGGGTTTCCAAGGAGCGGCTGGTGGATTCCAACTGCCAACCTTTTGGCTAGCAGCTATGTCACTTTGGATTTCTAACAGGACGGCCCAATTCATTTGCATAGGTTGAGCACTGCACAAGAGCATCCCATCTAAAGAGCTGTCGTTTACAATAACACTGTCAACTTGTGTATTTATTACTTCAATTTTCTGGCGGATGGCAGTAATACATCTTATTCTAACAAGTCTGACCATGACGACAATTTTCCAACAGATGGAAGTAAACTGCCTTGAAGAAGGGGTGAGAGTGCCCTTTTGTAATTCGCACAGAGGTGGGTATCTTCCCTGGTCATCCCTGGCCTGGGGGAAAAAGCCTCAGGGCCAGGACCGCTGCTCCTGCCTATAGGGGGTGATGATTGAGGAGCAGGCAGACTTTCCCAACCCTAGGAGCCTCTCCACCCCTCCAGGGCAGGGCTCCAATCACATCACTGGAAAGTTGGCAGTCTGGCATCCTAGTGGTCAGTTTATAAGTGGGGCCATTTATTTTCTACTTTATCCTGCAAGAAGAGACACCCTCATCTCCTCTTCCTCTTTTGCCTTCCCTCTGTAAACTCCGTTTGTCGTGACTCTATTAATCCCAGGAGATCTGCTCTAGGATTCTTTTCCATGTTCTCTTCTTCTCCATATCTAGCTTTTAATTTAAAGACTTCCAAAACATTCCTATATTTTACTCTACGTGTTGTAGAGTACTGTTGATTCCCCAAAACTTTGAGGTTTGGGTATGTAGTAATATATATATAAATTTGATACTGCCTCCCCAGGAAGTATCAAAAAGGCAGTGTTTCTTGGTAGAAGGGTAGTAACCTGTTACTGTTGAGTCAATTCTGACTCATAGTGACCCCACAGGACAGAGTAGAACTGCCCCATAGGGTTTCCAAGGCTGTAAATCTTCACAGAAGCATATTGCCTCATCTTTCTCCGAGGGAGCAACTAGAGGGTTCGAAACAGCGAACTTTTGGTTAGCCTAGCACTTAACCACTGCACCATCAGGGCTCCTTAGAAGGGTAGTAGACCCTCAAATTCTGTCTTGCTCCCTCTACTTTCACATTCCAGGTGCTCTCCGGGTAACCTCCCCCTTCACAGTCGCCCCTGCCTCTGTGAGCCTGTTCAAAATGAGGAAGCGTATTGTCGTGGTATCGGGGTGGTTTAAACTTCTCTGGAGGTGGAACGCTCAAACCCTTGGATCTAGGAAGAAGTTGTGAGAGGATTAAAAAAGTTTCAATTACAATCTGGGGGCAGGCGGTGCATTATCTAAGTGCTGGTGTGCTTTTGAGAAGCAAGTGTCGTGAAGACCAGGGAGATGACATGCTGGCTGAGGGTGACCTTGTTTACAGCAGAAACCCTGATATATTCCTTCAGTCCTTTTGTTACAATAGGCACATGGATACAATATATTCCTTCAGTCCTTTTGTTATAATAGGCACATGGATACGTCGTTCATTGAGCACCTGGTGTGTGCCAGGCACTTTGCTAGGAGTTGAGGCTTCTCCATAAATTCAACCATTTCCTGCCTTCAGGGAGTGAATACTCCAGCAGTGGAGACGGACAATAGATAGATAAACAAATAATTACACACATCATTGCAAATGGTATTAAATCCTCTAAAGGGAAGACATGTTTAAGCAGGACTTTTCAGCTGAGACCTGAAGGGTGAGAGGGAACCAGCCATAAGAAGATTTGGGGAAGCTTGTTCCAGGCAGCAGATGCAATAATACAAAGAAAATCGTGAACTGAAAACTCTAGGATACAAGTTTCTATCCCCTTCTCGTTTTTCCCAAGCCCTGAGGTTTTTCTTCATCCTAGCTCGTTTATTGTTTTCACTATGAGATGAAAAGCACGGAGCACCATGCTGGGCTTATGTGATAAAACAAAACAAACAAAAAAACATTGCCATGGAGCTGATCCTGACACATAATAATTGCATGTGTTATAGAGCGGAACTGCTCCGTGGGGTTTTCGGGGCTGTAAACTT
Organism: Elephas maximus indicus; assembly: GCF_024166365.1. NCBI lineage: Eukaryota > Metazoa > Chordata > Mammalia > Proboscidea > Elephantidae > Elephas > Elephas maximus. Next base: position 159,388,501 of record NC_064822.1, read on the forward strand.
CATGGAAGCAGATCGCCAGGCCTTTCTTCTGTGGTGCTACTAGGTGGGTTCAACCACCAACTTTTAGGTTGGTAGACAAGGGCAAACCATTTGTGTCACCCAGGGAGCCTGGCATATATGATAACTAAGACTTATTACATGCCAGCTGCTATTCTAAGCATGCTATATACATTGACTCATTTAGTCCTCATAACGGCCCAGTGGTATAGGTTGAATTCCTGTCTCCATTTTACAGATGAAGAGGCTACACAAGTCAGCAAGCAATAACAGTCGTTTTTATTATTAAAATTAGCAAAGTATTCAACAACCACACATTGAGCATTTTCAGGTTCCTGGCAATTTAATGTTGTTCATTTCTAGCCTCTTCTCTGATGTGTCCACTGCCAATTTAGAGCCTCCTTACTAAACCCTGGTGGTGTAGTGGTTAAGAGCTACGGCTGCTAACCAAAAGGTCAGCAGTTCGAATCCACCAGCAGCTCCTTGGAAACCCTATGGGGCAGTTCTACTCTGACCTATAGGGTCACTATGAATCAGAATCGACTTGAAGGCGATGGGGTTTTTTTTTTTTAACTAGACTCGGTGGTTAAGAGATTGGCTGCTAACCAAAACGTCAGCAGTTTGAATCTACCAGAAGCTCCTTGGAAACCCTATGAGGCAGTTCTACTCTGTCCTATAGGGTTGCTATGAGTCGGAATCGACACCACAGCAATGAATTTTGGTTTTACTAGACTCTCTTCCTTTCAAATTTTAAAGTTGTTTTTTGAATTCACTGTTCATATTATTGGTAGGAAAGAAAAAAAAAAAACTTTTGACATTGCTGATCAGGCTTATAGAAAAATCATTTGCCACACCCTCCCTAGTCAGTAACACCTCTTTGAATTCCATTCAATTGAGCAAATCTTTGTTGGGAACCTACTAATTGCCTAGCATGGCCCTGGAAATGTTCGTGTTCCAAACGTTCAAAATCCAGGAAAGAAACACACATGTAGATGGTTGTAATATAATAGGGTATATACGCTCTGCTTGTCTTACAATCGCAATACAAATGAAGGAGTGATTCATTCTGTGGCCGCTGATTGGGACAACTATAACCTATAGCCCAGCAGGCACCACCCAGTAGGTATTTCTTAACCTTAGTTTACTGTTTTTAAAATAATAAGTGTGTAACTGATCAAAAGCCTTTTCAATATGAAAGAGTAACAAATCCATATTTTGGAGTTCATTGTCCTCATAAATCTGACTTGTCTGAGAATTGTTTTTCCAAACATCCAGATTTTTTTTCCTAATTAGATATACAGATTTTCCTACTGTCACACAGATTTTTACCTTTGTTGTCATGGTTGAAATTTACAGGTATGGAAACTAATCTTTGAGGATGTTCTTAATAAATGAAACGGTAATTATTGAAAAAGAATTGGTGCCTAGCATGTTATTTCTAAGATGAAAAGGAACTAAATTTTTGCAACAATCCAGTAGTGACCTGCCCTTCCTTGGGACACTTTCCCTTGTCCTCCTTCCTCCCCTTCTCATTTAGCTCAGTCCTGAAATAAACAGGAAAGGAAAACTGGCCACCACACTGTGAGCAACGGGCCCAATCAATTAGGATTAGAGCTTTGTATTTGTGAAAAGATAGATGAAAAATTATAGAAGTTCCTTATTTGTGTCACAATAGGCACAAAATGCCCCTTCCAGAAGGGTCTGGCTTTATCCATTTTCAGAGAGCAACTTCATGCAATGAACAGACATCCTGCTTCTCTAGACAGAGAGTTTGGATTTCCTCTTCCTGCCTCATTTCTTATAACTGAAATGCCCATATCTTAGGAGTCAAGAACACCACAAGAGGACGTAGAGGATCCAGCAGCTACTAAGTCAGCAGGGAACATAATAACACCAGTGTTAGAGAACCGTGCGCCAAGCAGAGTTAATGGGAATGAATTCAATAAAGGTCTATTCTGACCAGCAGCCTGGGAGGGCCCTTTTTCTCCTCCTGCTGCCGAACCCATCTAATGATCTATTATTTTTTTAAGGAACAGAACAGGTGGGAAATTACATCCTAGGTTTGTGTTCATTCTATTCATTTTTCAGGGAGGCCTTAACAAAGTACCACAAATTGGGTGGATGGTGCAAACAGTTAAAGGGCTCAGCTGCTAACCAAAAGGTTGAAGGTTTGAGTCCACCCAGAGGCACCTCAAAAGAAAGCCCTCGTGATCTACTTCTGAAAAATCAGCCATTGAAAACCCTATGGAGCACAGTTCTACTGTGATACAAATGGGGTGGCCATGGTTTATAAGAACAGAGATTTATTGTCTCACAGTTCTGGAGTCCAAATTCAGGGTATTAGCAGGGCCATGTTCTTACCAAAGGTCCTAAGGAAAGATTGGTTCTTTCTTCTCTCTCAGCTTCTTGTAGCCCTGGGCATTCCTTGACTTGCAGCTGCAACAGAACTCTGTAGTCACATGGCTGTCTTTCCTCAGTCTCTCTCTCTCTTCCCTTTTGTAGGACACCACTCAAATTGGATTAAGACTCAGCCTACTCCTGTATGACCTCGTGTTAACTGATAACGTCTTTGAAGACCCTATTTCCAAACAGAGTCATGTTCACAGGTACAAGGGTTTAGGACTTCAATGTAAATTTGTGGGGAACACCATTCAATTCACAAAACCAATCAATGGTAAAAAAAAATATATGCCAACCCTAGTTCTTAAGTTGAGTCCTCTGAACCTGAGATAGAAGAGCCTCAGAACAAGGGTTCTTAATCTGGATCTGTGAACTTGGATGATAACACAAAATTGCAACTTTACTTTCTCTACCCTCTAACAGGAAACCCTGGTGGCGTCGTGGTTAAGTGCTATGGCTGCTAACCAAAAGGTCGGCAGTTCGAATCCACCACGCGCTCCTTGGAAACTCCACGGGGCAGTTCTACTCTGTCCTATAGGGTCACAGTGGGTTGGAAACAACTCAACAGCAACAGATAAGGCAAGTACCCTCTTACTAAAATGTACCATTTCTTTCAATTACTAATGTAGACAACAGACTAGGGCTGTTTTTGCAGCACCTGTGACTTTGTTACTACCGAGAGAAATTATAGATACTTTCAAATCACGTGATGGTTGTTTCAGATACTATACCGATCGCTACTTCAGATCATGATTAAGTAATAGAGGTGCTCCTGGATCTTGTTATTTACAATGTTACTGAAGATGCACGTATGTTTCCATGTCCTAATTATTTTGTGATTGCGTTTCAACTGCTCCATGGGGTTTTCAAGGCTGTGACCTTTCAGAAGCAGATCGCCAGGCCTGTCTTCCTAGGTACCTCTGGATGGATTTGAACCACTAACCTTTTGGTTAGTAGTCAGAGCATTAACTGCTCCACCCAGGGATTTATTTTACACATTTAAAAACATTCTGAGAAGAGCACATAGACTTTACCAGGCTCTCTCAAAGGAGTCCATGACGCCCCCAAAAAGGTTAAGAACCCCTTTAGCAAACTCTCAGTATTGTCCCCATTGCTTTATAAGATTTTCAGTATTGCTCTGTTGCAAAAACGCTGCTTCCAACCTCTTATCCACTAGGATGGGTATTATCAGAAAAACAGAAACTAACACCTGTTGGTGAGGATGTGGAGAAATTGGAAACTTTGTGCATTGCTGGTGGGAATGTAAAATGGTGCAACCAATACAGAAAACAATTTGGCAGTTCCTCAAAAAGTTAAGCATAGAATTACCATATGTCCCAGCAATTCCACTCCTAGGTAAATACCCAAGAGACTGGAAAACAGGGACTCAAACAGATACTTGTATACCAGTGTCCGTTGTAGCATTACTCCCAATAGCCAAAAGGTGGAAATGAGCCAAATGGCAATCAACAGATGAATGGATAAACAAAAGTGGTATATCCATGTAGTGGAATATTATTCAGCCATGAAGAGACGTGAAATTCAGATACATGCTATGACAGGGATGAACTTTGAAAATATTACGCTAAGTGAAAATAAGTTAGACAAAAGGACTTACATGAAAGTGATTGATCCCACTTTTATGAAATATCAACAAGAGGCAAGTGCACAGAGACAAAAATTCATTAGAGGTTACCAGGGATAGGTGGTGGGGAAAGAGGAGCTATTGCTTAAGGGGTATTGAGCTGCCACTTGGGGTGATGTAAAACATAGAAATGGATAGTGGTAATGGTAATACAACATGGCAAAAGTAATTAATGCCACTGAATTGTACACTTAAAAAATGGTTAAAGTGGCAAACATTTTGTTATATATATATGTAATATAATAAAAAATTATGTATATATATAACCACAAGAAATTTTTAAAAGTTAAAAAAAAAAAAAAAAAAAGCTTCCATTCAGCAAAGAGCCTATTAAATGACCCATTTAGTGCATTTTACTGGGCCTTTCACAGTAAAATGAGATACCTCTATTCCAATAATGCACCTTAGCAATATCCTCAAATGCAGTACAATCATGAAAATATGGAATCATTTGATCTTCAAATCGCTGGCTAAAACTGCATCAGCTTTCAGCTATTCAAGAGCTGACTCTCTCAGCTGTGAATTTCCAAGATCCCCTTTTCTCCTGGTTTCCTCCTTAGCTGTTTGCCATGTGTTTTTTTTTCTTACTACTGGGTCACAGGTGCACTGACAGATAGGCAGGGCACCCAGAGGAAATGGCATTCAAATCTGACAATTTTCCTACATTACTAAGAAGTCAGGGTTGGGTGGGTTACCTGTGGGTTTTAATTGCCGTGCTCTCCCTGTCCCAATCTCTTCCTCTTCCCTGCCACTGCACTCCTGTAGCTCCCATGAGCCACTGATCAGATGCTATTTTGTATTGTTTGTTATCTTTCCGGTGCATATGTTCTTTGAGTTCACAGAATCTTGTGTTATCCTTCTCTTGTGTTGCCCATGGTGCTTGGCAGACAATAGACCCGTCATAAATATGTGTGGCTGAATTGAATAGCTGTCTAGTGTGCATACTTAGTGGGACTGCATGCTGGAAGATGCCAGTGCTAACATGATTATTTTCTATTTTGGATTTGTTTATGCAACAGCTATTTCCCAAATATTAAACACTTACTATGTGCTAGGCATTATGCCAAGCAGTAGAAAGATGAATATGACGTAACTACTTCTCCCAGGCCATAGGGACGAATAGACAAATAAATATTGCAATACAGAGTAATGAGAGCAAAATGTAGGGGGATGTGCCAGATATGGTGATGGGACCAAGGAGTGATGGGTCAATTGTGGAGAATTAGTGTCAGAGACAATGCTACAGTGAGAGCCTGAGGGTCAAGTAGGACTTAGACAATGGGAAGAGGGAGGTGGAGACCTTCCAGGAGTGGAGAACTACAGAGATTTCAGTATTGAAGTGGTAGACTGCATTCTTTACTGTCTTAGGCTGGGTTCTCTAGAGTGGCAAAAGCAGTGAAGTGGATACATAAATATATAAAGAGATTTATTCCAAGGAAATGGATCATGCAATTGTGGAGGCTGGCAAGTCCCAAATCTGTGGGTCAGGGGCAAACTGGAGGCTTCTCCTGACTCATGTGGTAGCAGGAGCTGATGAACCCAAAATCTGCAGCAGGCTGCTGGCTCATGTCCCAAGAACTGGGAGGATGACAAGGTGAATGCAGGATGGAGAGAGAGCAAGCTTTGCCAGAACATTCATATATACTGGATGTGGGCCACACTCCCAAGGAAACTCCCCTTTCAACTGATTGCCTACTCACATCAGATCACAAAATATAGGATGATTACATGTTTGCCAAGCCACTCAGAATCATGGCCTAGCCAAGTGGACACATAACCTTAACCATGATGTTTACCTACTCAGTAACTACGTCCTCTCTTGCCTTCTTTCTCTCCTTCCCAACTAAGAGCACCCTAGATTGTATATGGAGTGATCTCAAGGAAGATAAGCTCCTCCCCAAGGCTCATGACCCAATTATGAGCCAGTCATGGCCGTTCCTTTCTCTTTGCCAGTGGTTAATTTAACATGGGCAGGTGACTGGGTTCTGGACAATGAGATGTAAGGGGAAGTTGGCCAAGAGGACTTACTTTTGGAGACAAAAAGACAGAGCCTTGCTAGGAGAAACTCTTATCCCCTTCACCTTCTTGCCTTGAAAACTGATATGATGTTTGCAGCTGTGGCTGCCATCTTGTGACAGCAGAAAAAGAGCCTGGAGGATTCTTTGATGTAACATCTGTATTTAAAGAAATACAATGAGGACAAGGAGCCACTGAAAGAGACAGAAAATTGACCTGTCGGAGTACATTATCAGCTTTTCAGAGGTCAAGAACTGTGTCTTACTCATAACTGTTTTCTTTCTTCTCTCACCTTCTGGTACCCTGACCTGTGTTTGTAATCAACAAATGTGTATGGAATGAATTCATAAACACCACTCATAAGAAGTGGTGGGGATTTGTCAAAAGACCTGACAAAGACTGACATCCAGAAATCTGATTTGGATGATATGGGGGGGGGGGTATTTTTAGTAGCTGGCCACCAGGACATAGATATTAATAGATTCTCTGAAAAGAGCCAGTCTTTTTCCTGATTTGGATGAAGGCACCATGTCAGTTCGGAGCAGATAGTCACAGATGCTAATTTGATTTGGGGGAATGTCTCATGGAAATCAGGTGGTGTTGTCTGAAGGCGTATTCATCCTACTGCTCTGATCGAGGGCTAACTGTAATTTCATGCTGCATTTGCAAGCCTGCAGGCAGACACCTTAATTACTACGGATACCAGCAAGGAAGAGAGTGCTAATCAAACTTGTATTAATCGGTGACATACTTCCAACTTTCAGGAACAGATGCTAGAGGGGAATAAAGGCTTGTAAACCACAATACCTACCAGCTCCCATCAGGTAGTATATGTGTTGTTTTTTCCCTCTCAAGTACCTTTTCTATCCACTAGGGGGCATCTTAGTGTATGTCAAAGCTTGGTCTTTTCTATGCGTAGTAGACTGATACACTCAAGAAAACTTGGTTCTCCATTGATGGGTGAATCCTCCACTCGGACAGGACTCAGAGCGCTAGCATTTTGTCCTATTTTTCAAACAGATACAAGGATACCATTCAAAGTATGTTAAAGAGAACCATTGCTTAAATTCTCAGTGGATTGTGAAGGGATCCACTAACCATCTTAGATGAAAGCTCTTACTGTAAACAGAAGTTTCTCCGTGCAGAGAAGAATATTTATTTTTTAAAATCTTTGCTGATTAAAAATAGAAAATGCTGAATCTGTGCCCTTTCCATTTTGAAGAGCTTAAATTTAAATACCTGTTGGGCACTAGTGTGATCTTTATGCTCAGTGGAGTTCTTAAAGTATTATTGGCACTCAGTTGATAATTATTATAATTATTATAAGCTTGTCTAACATAATTACAGTATTAGACTCTTCCCTTTTCCACACAAAGCCATTTTCAAAGTCTGAAAGGTGCTGTAAATTAACAAATAATGCAAATGCAATGCTCAGACTTGCAGTTGGTGGTTGCTCCTCCATATTGTTAATAATATTTTCTGAGACTGAGTGTTGTTTTTCTCCTTTCATATTTTCTGTCTGTGCAGAGATAATTAATTCACTAATTAATAAATATGAGGGCAGTGGTGGCTCAGTGGTAGAATTCTTGCCTTCCATGCAGGAGACCTGGGTTCGACCCTCAGCCAATTCACCTTAATCTCAGCCACCACTTGTCTGTCAGTGAAGGCTTGCGTGTTCCTATGATGCTGAACAGGTTTCAGTGAAGAGTCCAGGCAAAGATAGGCTAGGAAGCAAGCCGTGATGATCTACTTATGAAAATCAGTCAATGAAAACCTAGGGATCACAACAGCCTGATCTCGTTGTACATGGGGTCGCCATGAGTCAGGGGCTGACTTGATGGCTGCTAACAACAACAACATTGTGCATACGCCAGGGTAAGTCTTTGTATTGGGGGTTGTGGGTAACTCAAGGAATGACCTCTGCCCTTAAGGAGTTTTCAGTCTTTAAGGTTGAGTTCAATTAATGTTCATTGAGCACTGACACTGTTCAAGGTCAAGAAAGCTGCACAAGGATGGACCGTGAGTCTTGCTCACTGTCACATCCTCAGCCCTCAACCCATGCTTGGCACATGGTAGGTTCTCAGGAAGTATTTATTAATAGAATAAGTGAGTAAATGAACAAAAAGCTTGAGGCATAAAGGAAGTTACAGAGATAAACTGAATGACATCCATAACCTCAAGGCAATTAAAACTGAGTGGAAAAGCTATATGCACTACTAATGTGTAACGTACAATGTAAACCACAAGGTTTAAATGCTAGCATAGACTTACAAGTAGAGTGCTATTCAAGGAGAGAGAATCCATAACCAAGTGGAAGGATCAGTTCAGATAAACAAATTCAACAGGTCAGTATTGAGTACACTGCTAGAATGGAGTCTGGCACTTAAGAGACACTCAGTACCATAAATGAATAAATACTTGTTATTCATCAGGCCTTGTGTTAGTTCCTAGGGACACAGAGAGGAATTAGAACTCAGTTTTAGAACTCTTGACCTATTTTTTTTTTTAAGGAGCTCATAGTCTCGTATAGAGCTTCAAGTAGACTGTCAAGAAAGACTCCCAAAAGAAAGTAGCTTTTGAACTGGGTCTTGAAGGATGAATAGGAATTAGCAAATCAAAGAAGAGGTGAAAAGTATATAGCATATGCAAATGTATGAAGGCATGAAAGGGCCTGGCTTGTTTGAAGAAATGTAAACATTCCATTGCTAAAAATGGAAGACAGTACCAAGCATATCCCTAGCTCTGGGAATAAACCAGTCACTCACCACTGAGTTGATTACAACTCATAGTGACCTCATTGTGTATCAGAATAAAACTGCCCCCTAGGATTTTGAATGGCTGAGTTTTTGGAAGTAGATTGCCAGGCCTTTCTTCTGAGGCAACTCTGGGTGGATTTGAACCACCAACTTTTCAGCTAGTAGCCTGGCATTTAGCCAGAGACTAGGTCTTACCATAAGGCCATACATACGGACATCCTTTAAAACTACTTGTTGGTTTTGACACTCATGGTGGTAAGAAGCAAAATACAAGCATAAGTTTTAGGTACGGGACAACTTTTAAGCTGGCAGAGTTATCCGGGTTAAGATCTGCTCATTGGGTCAGTTTATAGTCAGCAACTTCGGGCTTTGTGTGATAAGGCTATAGAACTCTCCATACCAGCTGGAGGGGCCTTTAGTACCAATCTGTTGCTGTGGGAAACACAGTCTATATAATGATAAGTGGACCAGAAAGGTGTTCTGCTCAGCGCCACAAGCAGCAGTGTAGCTCCTATTCCCCGGAGACACCTATTGCCATGCTTTCATGCTAACTGCACACGTCTAACGGGTGTTTGAGCTGTCACCCCTTGAGTCCCTCCTGAACCAGGTAAAATGAGGTTTCATAAGTTAGGTCTTGTGCTTTTGGTTTGATCAGTCTCATTCACATACAACCAACCATGTGTTTTGAATATCCTTCCTGTCTTGGTTATGTAGTACTGCTATTACAGAAATACCAAAAGGGATGGCTTTAACAAGGAGAAGTTTATTTTCTCACAGTCTAGTAGGCTGGAAGTCCAAATTCAGGGTGTCAACTGTAGGGGAAGACTTCCTATGTCGGCTTGGGAGGAAGGTCTTCGTCATTGATCTTCCCCTGGACTAGAAGCTTCTCTGTGCATGAGCCCCAGGTCCAAAGGACTCGCTCTGCTCCTGGTACTGCTTCCTTGGTGGTACGAGGTCCCCCTATCTCTCTGCTCACTTCTCTCTTTTATGTCTCAAAAGAGACTGGCTTAAGGCACTGTCTAAATCTTGCAGATCTCATCAATACAAACTGCTGCTAATCCATCTTATCTGCTTACATCATAGTGATAGGATTTAAAACACCGAGGGAAATCACGTCAGATGACGAAATGGTAGACAACCCTACAGTACTAGGAATCATGACCTAGCCAAGTTGACAGATATTTTGGGGGGACACAATTCAGTCCATGACACTTCCATTCTGAATTAAGTACAAGCATTCCCCTGATTACAAACGAGTTCCGTTCCTAAATCTGTCTTTAAGTTGAATTTGTACTTAAGAAGGAACAGTTAGGTACGCTTTGTATCTAACATTAGTCAAATGTTTGCCTTAGTATATAATATACAATGAACATTTCTCTGCATAAAAAACATTAAAGAAACTCAGATACACTAAAACCTCTTTCATATAATAATACGGTAATGACAATAACGTTTTGAGGCATATTGTGAAATAGCACCCATTTGTTATTACAAAGCATTGTATGAACCTCAAATAATAGGCTTTATGGGGGTTGGCCCAAAGCTACGGGTTGTATGCAAGTTGACTGTTCATAACTCAGGACTGCCTGTAATCTCAGCTTCCTAATATCATCAATAACTCAGATGCCCTTCTTTGAGAGGCTGAAAGTCTATCTACCTGAAAAGACAGGACTTGCATCTAAAAAAATAAATACCATTGCCATTTATATTCTTTGCTTTGCACTATAGCTATGGCCCTTCATCTAGTCTCTCTCTCTCTAACACACACACACACACACATACACTTTCAGCCGCAGTACCCCTGGAGTACACATCTGATGAACCACAATAGTGCTTTGATAATGAGAATGCTTAACCCCCAACACATCTATTCCAAAGTCTGACTTTTTCTATCTTCACTTTTCTTAAAGCATTGTACCCCACCTTTTAATTTTTCCAAAACAGAGATTCATCCCTTGCATAGAAGGAATATTCCCAAGCACAGTTACATCATCACCATCTGCCTTCCTGCTTCCTACCTTCCATTTGCTTCTGATATTTAAACCTCTGTGTTTTAAATCATATTCTCATCTCTTTTGAAGCATTTGCCCTGTGTCTACTGCTGTCCCTGCACGCACACCATCTCCCCAAAGCCCTTCCACCCTTCTCCCTGTTGTTACTTTTCTGCCCTGTGTCTTGTGCCATTTGGAAATCCCATATCCATTATAGATGCACAACTCGACTCGGCTCTGACCAGCTTATCCGCCAAGAACAGACGTGGATTTAAATGCAGTTCCGACAGATCCTGATAGATCCGGCAGCTCACCTGTTCTGGCTGGTTTTGATGTCTCCACCAGCCACTAATATACCCACTCTTAATGTCTGGGAGCATTTTTCTCATGAAACTCAGTCTGGTAGAGGCAACCAGTCCAGCCTGCAGTCGAGTCCGTTTCTACTCATGGCAAACCCCTGCGTGTCAGAGTAGAGGTGTGCTCCATAGGGTTTTCGATGGCTGATTTTTTGGAAGTAGACTGCTTGGCCTTTCTTCTGAGGGGTCTCTGGGTGGACTCACACCTCCAACCTTTTGGTTAGCAGCTCAGCAAGTTAACTGCACCACCCAGGGACTCCCAGGTAGAGGCAGGAGGCAGGTAAATAAATAGTTAACATACAGGGGGATAGTGGAATAGGTGAAGTGTGAACAGCAAGGACACCCAGAGAGAAGGAAGCAGTGGGAAGTCAGGAAGAACTTGGTGGAGGAAGAGAGTCTCAGGACAGAGTCCCAGCTCTACTTTAACAAAACAACCAGGGAAGGTAACAGATGAACTGTTATTAGCCGCTAACACCATACTGTGGGAGCTTCCATCAGCAAAATCTAATGGAGAAGCCATGGACTTGGAAAGAAGATGGAGTTCAAAGCCCAGCTAGGACTCGCCATGCTGTATGACCTTGGCAAGTCATTAAGCTCTCTGCACTTCAGTTTGCTCACCTGCAGAATGAGGTACTAATACTTGACAAGGTTATTCCAAAAAATAAATGAAGAATCCCAAGGAAGTGTGCTCAGTACTAGGCAGAAACATGTACCTAAGAAATGATGAGTTAAAATTCTTTCCTAATGATAGAATTGGAGATCCTTGGCATCTAATAATGGTAAGAGTAATATTATCATTATTATTATTTATTGAGCAATTACTGTGTGTCATTTTGCTAAATGATTATACATGTCAACTCATTGAATATGCATGAGAGCCCCATAAGGTAGATATTATTTCTAGTCTCTACAAGGAGGATGCTGACACTCAGAGAGCCCAAGGCCACAAGGTCTAAGTGGTGAGGCTTGGACTTGAACCCAGGCTTGTCTAGAGCCATTGCTAGCCTGCACAGCCTTTCTACAAAGAAAATGGTGCCGCTTCCTTTGGGCACACCTAGCCCCATGCCAGGGTGCAGGGCTTGGTGAACAGAGGACAGACTGGATTTCAGCCCTGCTTGCCCTCTTACTGGGTGCCCTTGTGCAGAGCTAGCCCTTTAAGATGACCCATTCTGGAGCCCAAGCTCTTAACCATTGTCTTGAACTCCCCAATGGGATAAGATGGCTAGGAATAACACTACCAAGGAAATAAAGAGATTCTGAGAGCTGGGAGTACATAACTCACCTACTTCGCAGTTGGGAATGAGACAGGTGGAAGCCCAGACTGGTAAGTTCTAGGTCCCGGGTGGGTGGGCTTCCGGGGGTACTATAGAATATCCACTAGGGGGCCTTGAGTCCACCTAATTCTAATTGGCCTCAGAACAACCCTGGCTATTTCCAGTCTTCGTTCAGCAGGAAATCCAGTTTTCTGGCATCATACCCCTAGGATCACAGTCCTGTTCTTTCACCCCCTTCCCTGCCCAGCTGGAGCCAAATCAAAGAGACTGAGAAATAAATCTTTGTCTATTTGACTATGAACATAAGTGTGCCCTTCCTCACAATTAAAGCTCCTGAATGTTCCAAATTTGCAGCTTTCATGGTGGAAAAAGAAAAAAAAAAAAGCCTCTGACGGTGTAAATATTTAATCACTGTTAAGAATGTCCAATAAATGAGGGGAGTCAGATTTCAAATTGGCTGGTTCAGATGATTAAAGAGCAGGAGTCATAGCAGGGTAAAAATAAAGTACCCTCTAAAAAAGTAACATCTTTAGAACTCAAGGTGGTTTCTATTTCTACTACACAGGTATTCCTTGAGCAATGAGGGAGCCTAGAATATCCAATTTACCTTTTAAATATTAGTGGGGGGTGGATGGGGTGAGGTCTGGAGATGAGGAAGTAATGGCAACCTCTTGATAGTCCTGTTTCGGTAATAATGAATAAAAATGGAATTTCTAGACTCTATTGAAGGGCCTGCTGGAGCACAGACTTAAGGAGAGATTTCTAAAAAGGAAAAAACCAGTATGTTCAGTTTTGTCTTTTATTTGAAAATATACTTCAAATGTTCAGCAGTATTTTAGAGATCATAACCACCACTGCCCCCTGCCACCTTCTGAACCCTTAGCCCCCAAGAGTTTCTGGCTTATTTTTAAGATTCTTTTGGTTTTATTATTTAGCTGGGGGGAAAAATAATCCTACCCAGTCAGGTTTCCATGTGTCTCTATTACTGGCTTGAACTCGATGTAGGAAAGTCTGTGCAAAGGGAATAAAAATATAGCTTTGTCTGTTGCCAGATTTTGGGGTACTAAACATTTGGAGACAAAGATTAGGAGTTCCATTGTGTCTAGCTGTCTTTCATGCTTTCTGCCAATGGATAAACAAAATGTAAGGGTCTAAGAACCAATTTAAGTCAGTTCTGGATTCAGGTTGAAGTCCCTGGGTGGTGCAAATGGTTAATGAGTTCTGCTGCTAACGCTACCTAGAAATACCTTGGAGGAAAAGTCTGGTGATCTATTTCTGAAAAATTAGCCATTGAAAACCCTATGTAGCACAATTCTATTCTGATACATGTAGGGTCTCTGTAAGAATCCACTCAATGGCAACTGGTTTTTCTGTTTGGTTTTGGATCCATGTTTGGAGGTGGGTTGGTTTATTAATCATGGTTCTGGCAAGAAAAAAGCAGGTGGCACTCAAATGGATACACTGATACAGGGACTAGGACAGAGGTGTGGGCAGGACAAAGGGAGACCAGCAACAACTATTAACAGCAAGAGTCACTGACTTTCCTAAGCCTGAAGGAGGAGGGTGAGGACATGGTTATTGAACCCAGAGAAGGCTGTGGCTATAACTGTAGCTGTGCAAGAGGACTGTCCATAGAGACGGTCCCTTTGAGAGGGATGCAGACACTGCCATCCTGAAGATCAGTGGGGAGAGAGCTGAGGGAATAAATATCTAGATTTTACCCCACCCATCCACTCCTGGTTCTTCTGTTGGGGCCACCCACTGGCTGAATCCAATCAGAAGGCAAAAATCAAGGGAGAAATCCATAAATGTCAAAATTCTGGGCATAGAGCAGGGTGGAGAAGAATGGCAAAAGGACCGTAGGAGAAAATGGAGAATACCCAGCATAGATGGGGAAGGAGAAATAAATAGGGAGGAGTAGGGAACAGGCAGAAAGGTGAGGTCACTGTTCAGTCTTCCATGGGACTCTGCTTTTGGGATTCAATGCATGACGCTGAGGATGCCAAGGGGCTGTTGGGACCCTGATGTTCTCAGTGTCTTCCCCAATGGGGGTGACAAGTGAGGTTATTCTCACCCTGGGGACCACCTGCCCAGCTTCCTGATAATAACAGCCCATGCTCAGAGTTGATGCTAGTTGCTTCTTACCCATCATGTTAGAGCTGTTTTCTAGAGAATGACAAGGGCATAAGAATGAGAAGGGGTGCCAGCTCAGTGGAGAGCACCAGACCCCTCACCACAAAGTCCAGCAATTTTATTGTCAGCTCGGAGCATCTCCTGTCCGAATCTAAAGGAAACGGAAGTACAAGTGACTGAAGTCATCTGTGTGTTTATCTTATCTTCTGCTATTCACTTCAAGAGTTTGAGCTATTATTAATATAAGGGCCCAGTTTCTAGAAGCTCTTCTCTTTGAATGGGTTTATGCCAAGCTGTCAGTTATCAGAGGAATCGGGTCTGGGATTACGCTGACAGGGAGCCTCCAAGCTGGGATGAGAGAGCAGAGACATGGGAAATGATATTGTATCAAAGAGCAGTCCGCATTTTGTGTCTAGTCCTTGATGCCCTTTGACTCCTTATCCCAAAAGAACAGCAAGGAAAATACTAGCAGGGACAGTCTCGAATCTTGTGAAAATCAGAGAAAAGCTGCTCAGTTGAGTTACAGAGATCCCCAAATCTGAAGAAGTAGTTACAGATGATTTTGTGGACTTCATGCAGGGTGAGCTCCAGCTGGTGGGGAAAAATACAATGGCTGATAAATTGCCATATTTTGCATTCAACTGGTAATGGTCTCAGACCTTTAACGTCTGGTTTGGTTTTGGTGAGCGCTTTGGAGAAAGGCCTCAAAAGAAACTTTGTGAGTATACTATCTGAAGAGTTGGGTATTCAGGGGCCAATGTGGTGTCTTAGATACCACAATCTCCTAAAAACACCTGACATTTGACATTCTTTGCACAGGCAATAGCTCATCCATCCCTAAAGCTGAGTAAAGACCCTTATTTAGCTTAAAGAAAGTCACTAAACCTTGATGTTATTGATTAAATTGTGCCTCCCCTCAAAAAAAAATCTATTGGAATTCTAACCCCTATACCTGTGGGTCTAATCCTGTTTGGAAGTAGAGTTTTCTTTGTTATGTTAATTATATCATTCCTGAGTAGGGCAGGTTCTAAATCTAATCACTTCTGAGTTATAAAAAAAAAAAAAAAATTAGACATGGAGACACACACACACCAAGGAAGACAGATGCCATATGAGGATCGCCAAAGAATCAAGGAATGCCCAGGGCTATCAATAAGGAGTGTCCCTGGGTGGCAAAAATGACTAAGCACCTGACTACCAGCCTAACGGTTGGCAGTTCGAACCCACCCGGAGGCTCCTCAGAAGGCAGGCCTTGTGATCTGCTCCCAAAAGGTCACAGCCTTGGAAATCCTATCGAGCAGTTCCACTCTGCACACATGAAGTCACCATGAGTTGGAATTGACTTGACAGCAACTAACAACAACAGCTACCAAAGAAGGAATCAACATGGTTGGAATTGACTTGACAGCAACTAACAACAACAGCAGGCAAAGAAGGAATGGACAAGGCTCAGACCTTGAATTTGGACTCCCAGCCTTCTGAACTGTGAGAATATAAACTTCTGTTCTTTAAAGCCAACCACTTGTAGTATTTCGATTACTGCAGCACTAAGTAACTAAGACACTTGAGTAAAGAACTGTTTCCTTGTATTTCCATCTACAGCTGTAGCTGAGCTCATGAATAACCGGGAGCCGTTAAGCCATGATGTGGGAAAAGGCAAAAACTGAGAAACCCCGGAGGCATAGCGGTTAAACGTTGGGTTGCTAACCAAAACGTCAGTAGTTCAAAGCTACCAGGTGCTCTTTAGAAACCCTATGGGGCAGTTCTACTCTGCCTTATAAGGTCGCCGTGAGTTGGAATCAACTTGGTGGCAATGGGGTTTGGTTTGGTAATTTTAAGAGTGAACTCAAGTTCCACCTACTGAAGGAACATCGCTGAGCCGTCATCACTCTCACCAAAGGCACCAGGGCACCATCACCAAACGTAATAATGCTCAAGTATGGCTAAGGTCCATGCTGGTGGGCAGAGAGAACACGGCACTAAGTTCCTCAGCCATATCTTAACTGTGCTCCATTTGATTGACTTCATGTTGACTGAACTACATTCAACTGGTCTCTCAGCATCAGTTCAAGCTTATCAAACAGCTCTTCATCTTATCTACTTTCAACCATCTACTCAACAGCAGACTAGAAGGGAGGTTGGCTCATTTTTCTTTTCTTGTCAGTTACGAAAGGTGGCTAGGAACTTTGATTAGGGCCTCGATGTGGAAGATCACATAGATTTGAGCAAAGTTGTGGAGAAGGAAGTGGCCTGTCTGAAGTCCTAGAAAGATAATATTTGAATCAGTGGGTGGTGTTTCCAAATACTGCCCAGGGGGTTGTAGCTACGTAGACAAGTAGAGAGAATAAGTTGATTATCAGAGCTAATATTCTTGGTTCTTGCAATCTCGTCCAGTCTAGTCATTTCTACAGACCTCTGACAGATATTTAAAAAAAAAAAAAAAAAAAATCAGAAAGAAAACTGAAGCTCCAGTGATAGCCATCTTGTGACTGTGACCAATTGCATACTGAACAGTTCTTAATGTCCTGAGCCTCAGCAGGAAACCACTGCATCTATAAAGTCCAGTCCAGTAGAAATGAGTCTGATTGTGGATGGTCTGGTTAACCCAGATTGCCTTCAGTGCCTGAGGGAGTTGATATTTTTTCATTATAAAGACTTTCCCATCTAGAGAATGCTGCAAATAAAACTGCTCAGAATCAGACCCAACTGCCTGTTTCCGTGGTAGCAGTCCTGTGTCTGGAGGATAAATCTGCACCATCTTCTTTTTTTTTTGGGTGTCAGCCAGTTGTGTTACAGGGAGTTCCAAAATGTGCTGTAAGTGACACCCAACAAGATGGGTTGGGTTAGTTGGAGAGGGAAGCTTTGTCCCTGGTGGGCTGTGCATCCTTGCACCACACGGCAGTGCCCAAGAGAAAAAGATCAGAGATACGGAGCCCACATGCCTGAATGTTTTTTTGGTTGTTCATGTTTCCCACACTTTGCAAATGTGAACTTGTGTCCTGAAGGTGGAGCTTTAGTACACAAGAAAATTGGGAAGGGGCAACCGTGTTTGTACAAAATGGGGTAGGAACGGGCAAGGAATATTTATATGCTTTCTAGTCTCCTCCATTCTGACTTTTTGCCAAAAAGTAGGCACAGATTCTGATTTTTTTTTCAATAGGAGTCTGCGCATAATTAAATAGGGGGTTGGGGAGAGGAAGCCTGCTCTCCAGACTGGGACTTAGAGTTCCAATAGAATGGCAAGGCACTGTAGCCACCAAAACCATTTATACTTCTTGCTGGTAGTATTTTTAAGATGATGTTTCTTTTTCAAAACGAGGCAGCAATGAATTGCGTAGTGATCAAAATGGCGCACCGTAGAGTGTGTTTAATCCAAATAGGTCCCAAGATGGTCTGCTACGGACGGTGACAACGCTACAGGACTTAGAGAAATTACTTGGTTACCAGTGAAGTAAAACTATCTCCGGAAGGGAATTGAACGGTTGCTTCTCAGCACATCACAACAACATTGCCACAGCCGACTCCTGACAGCAGTGAAGTTCATTGTATTCTTCATCATTCATGGGGAAAACTGCAAAATACCAGCACACAAATCCCCTACTATGCTGCAAAAGGTTCTGAGCTTTGGTAGATATTTTTTAGATACTATTTTTTTCAGTTTCCAGCAGAGTAATCATTCTTAAAATATTCCAGGCAGACGGGAATTGGGGAGTGAGGCCTGATTATTTTGAAGCCTATAAAGCATCTGATTTGCTTCACCTAAGATCTCCTGATTAGTGTCGGGCCTTTCCCCTTCTCCGTCCATTCTCTCCACTGACACTCCAACTACCACCACCACAACAGAAAGGGTGGCCTTATTTCTGCTGGGAAAGCATATGCTGCCTACTGGCAGGCAAAGATCAGGCTATTCAGTTTCCAATGAGGAGGTTATGAGTGGAAAGATGGCCACCCTTAGTTCAGATAGGACAGCCACTGCTGGGAGGATATGATCCTTCAACTGCGCATGGGGGGGGGGGGCAGGAACTCCTGTTTCTCCGCCTCTTTCTCACCTCACCCTTCTTTCCTTATCTTCTGCCTTATCTTTCAGCATTGGGGAGAACTTGAATCACTGTTGCAGAAGTTTAAAGCCTGCAACAGTTGCTCCTTCAGGGGGACTCACCATTTGGAGTAAGCCCACTCACCCCACCCCTTCTCAAAACATTCTATCCAGAGCTGGAGAAGCGGAGGGAAAGGAAAAAAGGGCAGCAAGCAATTGCCCTCCCTGGGGTCTCTGGCCTGGAAATCACCTAGGAAGGGACAGAGATTATTTCCCAGGGATGCATGGGAGTCCTTTGGACCCTCCTAGTGCACCCCTGTTACTTCTGCCAGACTTTGAGGGTGCCAGTGGATGCTACCGGCTGGCTGCCTCAGGTCCCCGGGGGGCACCTGTGCCTCCTCTGGAAGGCCCCCTTCTGAGAAATCTGGAAGGCCCCCTTCTGAGAAATCTGGAACGGATTTTCTGGTGTGCCATAATTTGCTGTGCCCCGGAAATTTTGGGGGACTTTGGAATAATCCAGCTGATATTCGCCCCCTGGGTGAGGTGGTGGTGCCTCAGGGGTTCTAAAAGGAAAGGAGACAGAAGAAAAGCCTGTGGAGAAATAAAGCTATCTGGCTCTAAGATCAGAAGATTGGGCTGGGGAGTGTGAAGCATACTGGAGCATTTAACTTGGGGAGGGGGTTCAATCCAGCCTCGAAGAATGACCTATGGGGATTACTGTAATGGCCACAGGTGTCACTTGGCTTGAGCAGCGTAGGTAAGCGGTCGCGCGCCAGATTCGGATTCAAATTCGGCTCTGCTGTTTACCAGCAGGAGGATTCCAGTAAGTTCCATAACCTCTCCACAGTCATTTTTCACGACTACTAAATGGGCATGACAGTAACAGTCAGTAATGAAAAGAATTGCTATGAGCATTAAACGAGGTTTAATCCACGTAGTGAATTTAGAACAGCGTCAGGGACTCAGTAAGTGCTCAATAAACGTTAGCCATGATCATTAAAGCGAGATGGTGAGCAGAACTTTCTAAGCGCTAGATTTGAGAGCCTGGGACCCCGTTGCCAAGGGAGATTAGAGAACCTTTTCAAATATGAAAGCTCCGGCTCCAGGGATTGTCCAGAAGGAGAGTCTTGGCGCCCACCCTTCTCCCACCTCACTTCCCCGGCCCGTGGAAACCCACTGCTTGCCACAGGGGCGCCTTAATCCCCTGATCCTGGGGCTCGGCCACATCTCCCGCGCGCCTCCCTCCCGCCGTTCCACACCTGTCAGCCGCCCTCGCAGCCTCCCAATGGCCTGAACCCCGGCCCTCCTCTCCAACCCCCTGGTGCCCTGGGTTTCCGCTCCTTGCGCCTCCGAGTGCCCCCGCTGCTCACGTAAACAAAACCCGGGCGTTGGGGCAGCCCCGCGGGCGGACGAGCGCGGGAGCCCGCTCCAAGCGCCGTTAGGGAGCCCCGGGAGCCCCGGGCAAGCCAAGGGGCGATGGTGGCGGCCGCGGTGGCAGCGGCAGGCGGCTCAGCTTTGTTATGAATAGATGAAAGAGGCCACCTACACAGTAACCCAAATTACGAGACTTCCCTCCTCCCTATCTCACCGAATCAAGAGGGGAGGGGAGATGGGCGTGGAGGGAGGGCGGGCGGGCGGACAGGAGGAGGAGGGCGGAGGAGGAAGAAGATGAGGAAGGGGGCCAGTTGCATTCCACTTTCACAATGGGAAAGTGAAACGCACAAGCGCACCCAACCTCTCCAGCCCTCCCCGCCCGCCACACTCCTCTCCTCCTGTCCCCTCCCTTCCCCTCCGCGTCTCCCCGCGAGCTCCAGTGCTGCACAGAGGAACTCTCGGGCGAGGAGGGCGAGAAGGAAGCGGCACTAGAGCGCGCAGGATTTGCCACCGCCGCCGCTGCACAGGCTGCCGGAGAGAGCCCGCCGCGCGCCGCCCTCCCAGCTCTCCTTCCCCGGCGAGCCGCCGGGATGGGGCGGCCGCTGGAGCCCGAGCGCGCGCAGGAGCCACCGCCGCCCGCGTCTCCGTCGCCGCGCGCCTGAGCCGCTGTCGCCGCGCGCCCTGCCCGGGGGCGGCCCCCCTAGCCCCATGGAGGTCTCTCGGAAGAAGGCGCCGCCGCGCCCCCCGCTCCCTGTCGCGCCGCTGCCCCTGCTCGCCTATCTGCTGGCGCTGGCAGCGCCCGGCTGCGGAGCGGACGAGCCTGTGTGGCGGTCGGAGCAAGCCATCGGAGCTATAGCGGCGAGCCGGGAGCACGGCGTGTTCGTGGCAAGCGGCAGCTGCCTGGACCAGCTGGACTACAGCCTGCAGCGCCGGCTCTCGCGCCTGTACCGGGACCAAGCGGGCAACTGCACAGAGCCGGTCTCGCTGGCGCCCCCCGCGCGGCCCCGGCCGGGCAGCAGCTTCAGCAAGCTGCTGCTGCCCTACCGCGAGGGGGCGACCGGCGTCGAGGGGCTGCTGCTCACCGGCTGGACCTTCGACCGGGGCGCCTGCGAGGTGCGGCCC
Source organism: Elephas maximus indicus (assembly GCF_024166365.1). Taxonomy (NCBI): domain Eukaryota; kingdom Metazoa; phylum Chordata; class Mammalia; order Proboscidea; family Elephantidae; genus Elephas; species Elephas maximus. The sequence continues at coordinate 159,409,601 of NC_064822.1, forward strand.
CTGGACAACCTGAACCGCAGCTCTCTGCGCAACGGCACAGAGGTGGTGTCGTGCCACCCGCAGGGCTCGACGGCTGGCGTGGTGTACCGGGCCGGCGACAGGAACCGCTGGTACCTGGCTGTGGCTGCCACCTACGTGCTGCCCGAGCCCGAGACGGCGAGCCGCTGCAATCCAGCAGCGTCCGACCGTGCCACGGCCATCGCGCTCAAGGACACGGAGGGGCGCAGCCTGCCCACAGAGGAGCTGGGCCGCCTCAAGCTGAGCCAGAGCGCGGGCAGCCTGCACTTCGTGGACGCCTTTCTCTGGAACGGCAGCGTCTACTTCCCATACTATCCCTACAACTACAGCAGAGGTGCCGCCACCGGCTGGCCCAGCATGGTGCGCATCGCGCAGAAAGCCGAGGTGCAGTTCCAGGGCCAGGCAGCCCTCGACTGCGGCCACGGCCACCCAGACGGCCGCCGTCTGCTCCTCTCCTCCAGCCTGGTGGAGGCCCTGGACGTCTGGGCGGGAGTGTTCAGCGCGGCCACCGGGGAGGACCAGGAGAGGCGCTCCCCTGCCACCACAGCGCTCTGCCTCTTCAGGATGAGTGAGATCCAGGCTCGCGCCAGTAACTGCCCCTCGGACTTTGAGACATCAGAACAAAACTGCGTAAGTCCTGCCTCCAGGACCCGGTGGGGAGCGCGCCGGTTGGGGAGCCGCGGCTGCGGAGGCAGAGCGGGAGGGAGACGGGGGTTGATATTTACCAGGTCCCGGGTACACACAGCCCTGGCTGCCGCCGGAAGGCCGTTCGCAGACGGTGTTCGAGACCTCTGGCATGTCCTAAGGTCTCCAGTGGGAGAATATAAAAGGCGGAGGGAGGGTAGGAGTTAGGCTCAAAACTCTAGTGAGTGCACCCTGGTGCAGCCCTTCTCGGTCCAAATGTGGACGCTTGTTTGGCGCTGAGCCTCCCCACGCAGCCCCTGTACCCTCATCGCGTCCCCAGGCTCATCCCCTGCCCCTTCTGTGTAGTCTCAGGAGGTATGTGGGTTTGATCCTTTTGGTCCATGCAGTTACCAAACACTGTGCGCTCCGCAGAGAGGCCTTTGAACCTAAAGGGCTTACTGCCACACCCCACTCTTTGTGCCCCACCCCCTACATACAGTAACACATGTGATAAGGTCTGAAGAGTTTACCATGCTGCACATGGGTAAATGCCAGCTTAGGAAAAAGGCTCAAGCTTGGTGGAACAGAACCCTCAGCATGAAACAGTGCAAGGGGGCGGGGCTGTAGCTCTGCAGAGGGTGTGTTGTGATCTCCAGCTGGGGGGAAAGGATGGGGAGGCTGAGGTGGCTTTGTGGGTGAAAGCCTCACCCTGGAGGGGAGAGCAAGGGAAAGTGCTGGAGGTGCTACAGGCAGTTCCTGAGCTGCAGCTTGGTGGACTAGATCCCGCAGCCCAGAGGAATTGTGCTTGAAGCGGGCGAACAGGCTTCCCCTGAGCTCCCAGGGCAGCCACAGCTTGAATCTTGAGATTGGCAGTTCTTTGACCAGAAAAGAAAGCTGCGGTTCAAGAGGGTCCAGTTGATGAGGATTATGGAGCTATTGTGCACTTCTCAGGAGGCTGTTTCCCTTCCAAGGCTGCTGGCACATCAACTCCACATATGGCTCCTGAGAGGGGAGCCTGCTGAGAGCCTCCTTTATAACTGGACAGAAATCACAGAGCAGAAATTAATGGCTACAGGTGTTGCCATTGTTTTGGTTTAAAATGAGTCCAGGAGGAAGGGGAGAAGTCTCTACTTGGAAAATGGGTTGTATTGGTACATTTATTGTAACCACACACAGGAGGTTTGGCTGTAAGATATATTAATATGTGTATAGAAAGACACCCCCCCCACACCCTTTTCTCTGCAAAGCACATTTTAGCAAATATTAGTCCTATTTTCCAGTCAGAAAAAAAAAGAAAAAACTGGGAGGGCTTTTGCATAGAATGGTTACTTGCTTCTTAACTGTGTGCTGGGACAGATGACACCTTCATTTAGTTACCGATAATCATTTAAAAATATATACAAATAACATGTATTGCCCCCTAAACTGACTTAGCCTTGTTATACTCATATAATTTGACATTTGATGTCTGTCTGTTTTAGATCTTTATAATCTAATGGCTCAAGTTTGGCAAAATTGCCATCTCCTTCTCTCTTGAAAGACTAAATTTTGTGTCAAGATTTAGGCACCCTTGGTCTCCAGGGCTAATTACAAGACAAACAACTCAAAGCCCCACAGCAGGTAATAACTTGGGAAGTCCAAGCTTTGCCATCTGACAGCTGTGTAGATATATGAAGCCAAAACCTCTCTCTTGACTGCCTCTCTCTCTACCCTTTGGGTCTTTGAGGACTTAGTTCCCTTCCAAACCCAGCTGGTGTCCTGAGTGCATTCAGAAGCCACCTCTTGGCTTGATCAGGTGTTCCTACTTGCGCCGGGATAGGGAGGGGAAGGGGAAGTGACAGAACTGTTTATCCATCTTCATGGGAGCCTTGGAAATCAAGCAAGGGGCACATGCATGCTGCCAGAAAGCTGGAATTGGAAAAATAAATAATGAAAACAGTCCCCTCCACAGCATTTCTTGCTGCTGTTATTTATCGAGCGCTCCCAGCGTGCTAGGAGCTGTATAGTCTGAAAGACAGGGTCGCTACCCCCCAGCTTGTCATCCAAGTTAAATAATGTACTCTGGTTCAAACAATAGCAGGCTGTGACTGCACAGGTGGGAGCTTGGAGTTTTGCTTTTTTTTTGAATTTAAGTAAATTCCTTGCTGCTAATGTGCATTAAAAAGACTTGATGAAATTGCATTTCAAGAAGGGTTTGAATGAAAAAAAAAAAGGTGGTAGTTTTGGTGAAAAAGCTGACAATTTTCTAACCTATTGAACAGGAGATAAGGTACTTAATTCAACAAATATTTGTTTCATGCCTGCTACTACGTGTGTAAGCAGTGTTCTATGCTAGGTGCCACCAATTTTGTCACCGAAAGGACAATAGCAGGTTGCAACCCTGTTTCTTGGGGTCATGGGATTGGTATGCCCCCAGTTGTCACTCAGAAGAATGATGTCATTGGATTGCATTTGTTCTGCATATTATTTTCAGGTCTCAAATGTGTTTTGGAAAAGGGTTGCTGAATTATAGGTGCCTAAAAAAAAAAAAAAAAAATTTTTTTTTTTTAAAAGAGGAGACATACTTGGAAGACTCTAGAGGGAGCTTCCAGAGATTCCCCCAGCAGTTCCTTCAGTGCAGACATGGGCGTTTTAACAGTATTCCACAGGCAGTGAGGCACAAGCAGCTAGATTTGCTTGCCTTTCTCCCTCTCCCACTAGATGAGTCTCTCTTATTTTCCATCTTCAATCAGCCGTGGGTCGGGAATTGACAGGACTGACTGGGTTGTTTTGGTTTTCTTCTTATCTCACTTTGGCGGGTTCTCCACCCCTTCAGCTTCTCTGCTAAGGATTAATTTACAAGATGCTTGTGCAGGGACGCTGGACTGTTATTTTTCTGCCTTGCCACCAACTTTGAGTACATTTTCAGAACTATAGCAGATTAACTTCAGCCCCCAAATGCCAAGCAGCTGATTTCTGTGGACCATCTCACGAATAATCCTAATGAGAATTTGTGGAGGACTTCCCTAGATATTATTTCTTTTAAGCCCCTCATCTCACCTGAGGTGGATTCTGTGAGGCACCTTCTCATTTACCAGATAAGGAAGTTCAAGACCAGTTAAGTGAATTGCTCAAGATAATAAAACAAGCTTCAGAGCCCTCCAGCTTGAACCTACATCTTCTGAAGTCTACTTCTGCATTCTTTCCCCTATCCTGGTTTCTCAAACTTTCCCTTAAAGTTCCCCTAACCAAACCAAACCCACTGCTATCAAGTTGATTCCAACTCATAATGACCCTGTAGGACAGAGCAGAACTGCCCCGTAGGGTTTCCAAGGCTGCAATCTTTACGGAAGCAGGCTGCCTTGTCTTTCTTCTGAAGAGCTGCTGGTGGGTCCAAACTACCGACCTTCTGGTTCCCAGCCGAGTGCTTTAACCACTGTGCCACTAGGGCTTCTTTCCCCCAACTAAAGAGATAGCGGATAACCACGCCCCACCACACACACTGCAGAATGTGGGGTTGAGGCTAGAGGGTGCCCCCTGAAAGTACTAGTGCCCCATCCTAGGGTATGTTTTAAAACTTCATGTGATTTTTTTTCGTACTACTCCATGATGTATCTGTGCTTGTGTTATTATAAAAAATGAATGTTTTGAATTATGTACAAGTTAATTAATTTAACATCCTATGTCTGTAAACTCCCAGTACTCCAGGTACATCAATGCTATGCCTAGAAAAGTGTTTGTACTCAATTTCGTGAAGTAGGATTGATCCAGATTTGTTTGGTTGCTGTAGTTGGGTCCTGGGTGTCACTGGGGTATAAACAAGGCTGCCCCCCACCTTGCAGAAGCTGAGGGTGGCATGTTTCCCTGTGGTGTTGGCAGACAGCACTGACTTCTCTAGTTCTTTCTGCCCCTTGTGAGGAGACACACCCCCTTCTTGCACACTCACAGTCTAAACCTTGATATAATTTAGCTGTCATGCAGACAACCACAAAATGCTCACATGCGCCCCAGCAGACAGCCTCCTAAGGCACATCTAGCTATTGTGTGCAGAAGTAACATCCCAGGACCACTGGGCAGTGCGGCCTGTTGACCTCAAAATCCACAATTTTCCTGTGACGTTTATTCTTCCTCTAGTTTGTGTTATAGGAGCCCTGCTGGTGCAGTGCTTAGAGCGCTTGATTGGTAGCCAAAAGGTTGGCCCTTCGAACCCACCAGCAGCTCTTCGGGAGAAAGATGAGGTTGTCTGCTTCTGTAAAGATTTACAGCCTTGGAAACCCTATGGGGCAGTTCTATTCTGTCCTACAGGGTCACTATGAGTCAGAATCGGCTTGATGGCAGTGGCTTTTTGGTTTTAGTTTCTGTTATAGTCCTGTCAAGCCATTTTACTTTGTTGTTAGTTACTGATTACGACTCGTGGCGATCCCGGGTGTGCAGAGTAGAACTGCTCCACAGTGTTTTCAAGGCTGTGACCTTTCAAAAGCAGATCATCAGGCCTGTCTTCAGAGGCCCCTCTGGGTGGATTCGAACTGGCAACTTTTCAGCTAATAGTTGAATTAGTAGTCAAGCGCTTAACCATTTGCTCCACAATGGTGGCTTTTATCCCCATAAACATTTGATATGCAAGGGTGCATTCAAACAGAGCAATGGCAACGATAGCACCTACTTAGAAAGAGGGAAAACCAACAAGAGGTCCTGTCCGCTGAATAGTCACTATGTGCCAGGCTCTGTACTAGCACTATAAATGCTTTATTTTCATTTGATTGTCATAGGCACCCTATGGTGCAAGGACTGTGATTGTTACGATTTTATAGATGTGAGGCCCAAAGAGTTCAATAAGTTTCTAAACAACAACAACAAAAAAACCTGTTCCTGTCAAGTCAATTCCGACTCATAGTGACCCTACAGGACAGAGCAGAACTGCCCCATAGGGTTTCCAAAGGGCAGCTGGTGGATTCAAGCTGCTGACCTTTTGGTTAACAGCTGAGGCACTAGGGCTTCTATCAATAAGGGTCTACAACTGGCAAATGACAGAAGATTTAGAATTCGAGTGGTCTGGCTCTAAGGCCTGAACTCTTAACCACAACCATGGACAGTCCAGCACCATGGACACTGGGTTCGGATTCCAACCCTATCCTGCAAGGAACAAGTTAGACCACCTGCAAGCTGGGCCCCGGATGAGAAGAGCTGCTTGTGGACAGTAAGACATACTATAGGACTGAGTATCCTTGGTTGTGAAGTAATTTCCTGGTTCTGCTTACTTGACCACTTGAAGTTCTGACTCTGGAAGAGTTATAGTTCTCCAGGCATCAATTTCTAGACAATGTTGGTATTCTTTGTATTCAGGCCTATAAACCTCAGAGAGTGGTCAGGGCTACAGGGCCTCTGGGGGCTGCTTCCTAGTTTTTGTTCATGGAGATAACCTAGCTCATAAACTAAATTCAGAGATCTCAGACTGTCAAATCAGGATTACAGACTGTCTTATGTGATTAACAGCCACAATTAAAATGTAAGTGCCAGAAGGTAAGGAATCTTGTAAAGTTTTGTTCTGAGTTGAACCCAGTACCTAGCATAGTGTCTGGTATGTTGTAGGGGCTTTAGAAATATTTGTTGAATGAATAAACAAAGAGTTTTGGTATATCACGTTGGGAAAGTTGTCTGTACTTGGTAGCAACACTTGCTTTAGTCAAGGCCCTTCATACTCTCTTAACCATTGTCCTTCTCTGATGTGTGAGAACCCTGATAGGAAGCAGAGCACCAGGATAGGCAGAAGGACCCCTTTCTTCCCTAGCTCTAGGCTGTCTGGCAACCTCCACTCCTCCCACTCTTCCCTTATATCTCCATTCATTGGAATAGACTTCTGGTCATGCTGACCTGGGAATTGACCTTGACCATGGAAACACAGGAACTTTGATGTTATAATTTAATAGTGTGCATGACCATGCCTTTTAACTACCAGAGAAAAGGGCTTTATGCCATAGAACAATGATTCTCAACGTGTGGTTTCTGGACCAGCAGCATCAGCATCATCTAGGAACTTGCTGGAAATGCAAATTCTTGAATCTCACCTCAGATTTACTAAATCAGAAACTCTGATTGGGTGAGACTGGCAATCTGTGTTTTAACAAGCCCTCTAGGTTCTAAATGAATAAATGCATGCTCAAGTTTGAGAACCACTGCTGTAAAGTAACAATGCCCCTGATTTTCCTTGTGATTCCAGCTGTGGCACCTGGGATAGAAATCTGTCCCACTTTTTCATTGCATTTTACTTATGACCATAGAAAGCAACCAACTCATTCTACTGCTCTTATATTTCTTATACTTTTTTAAATGCTCGACACCTGGAAAATACAGACTTAGCATTTTTGGCTTGTAGTCTGATTCCCGAGAAACTCCAGGTCTTTGTTTAATTGGCAACATTACATTTAAAAAAATATATATGTATTTTATTGTGTTTTAGGTGAAAGTTTACAGAGCAAACTAGTTTCCTATACAACAAATTGTACACAAAGTGTTCCATGACATTGGTTGCAATCCCCACACTGTGTCAACCTTGTCCCCATTTCCTCCCGGGGTTCTGTGTTTCCTTTCGTATGGTTTTCCTACCCCTTCCTGACTTCTAATCTATGCTTTTGGGCAAACATTGCTCTTTTTGTCTCGTATAATTGTTTGTCTATGGAGCATGTTCTTTTCAGGTGGTACTGTTTATTTTCTTAGGCCTATCTATTGCTTGGCTGGAAGGTAGTTTCCAGGAATGGCTGCAGTTCCAAGTCAGAGGGGTGTCATAGGGCTATAGTGTTGGGGGTTCCTCTAGTTGCTGTCAGACCAGTAAGCCTGGTCTTTTTTTCATGAGTTTGATTTTTGATCTATATTTTTCATCTGCTCTGGCCTGGACCTTCTATTCTGATCCTGGTCAGAGAGGTCAGTAGTAGTAGCTGGGCACCATCTAGTTCTTCTGGTCTCAGAGTCGTATAGGCTGTGGTGCATGTAGTCCTTTAGTCCTTTGGACCAATTGAACCCTTGAGTCTTTTGTTTTCCTCACTCTCCTTTACTCTGGATAGGAAGAGACCACTAGGTGTACCTTAGATGACCTCTCACAAGCTTTTAAGACCCCAGATGCTACCACCGAAGTAGGATGTAGAACATTGATTTTATGCACTATGTTATGACAATTGGCATAGATGTCTCCTGAATCTATGGTCCTTAGCCTTCAAGCCTGGTATCTTCATCCCAGGATGTGTTTGGTTGTACATAAGAAGTTTCCATGACTATGCCCCTTGTGTGTTCTATTGTCTATGTTAGTATACATGCAACATCTGTAAATAGGTATGTAGAGATAGCCACAACCTAACCTGTATCTGTAGGTGGGTGTGCTCCCTTGCATTCTCCCATGCCTCTTTAACATACCTATCTATCTGTATATCCCTTTGTAGATTATCGTTTGTTAATATTGTTGTTGTAGGATTGTCTGTTACAGTAATTGCCATAGTTGCCCTTTGTTCTTATGTTCATCTCAATGTCTTCCTTTGCCATTGACAGAGGAAGTATATAGAGTGTATTACCTTTCCCTTCACCAGTATTACCACATGTCCTCTACCTATTTAGTAATTACCCTCCCTCCCTTTCCCTTCCCTGGTAACCATCAAAGAATGCTTTCTTCTGTGTGTAAACCTTTTCTTGTTTTTTTTACAATAGTAGTCTCATACAGTATTTGTCCTTTTGTGATTGGCTTGTTTCATTCAACATAATTCATCCATATTGTGAGCTGTTTCATGAATTTGTCATTATTCTTTATCATTGGGTGGTGTTCTGTTGTATGGATGTACCACAGTTTGTTTATCCATTAATCCGTTGCTGGACACTTAGGTTGTTTCCATCTTTTTGCTATTGTTAATAATGCTGCAATGAACATGGGTGTACATATGTCTATTTGTGTCACGGCTCTTATTTCTCTAGGTTATACACATAGGAGTAGGATTGTTGGAGTGTAAGGTATTTCTCTTTCTAGCTTTTGAAGGAAGCACCGTATCGTTTTCCATGGTGGCTGCACCATTTTACATTCCCACCGGCAGTGTGTAAAAGTTCTGTCTCCCTGCAACCTTGCCAGCATTTGTTGTTTCCTGGTTTTTTTTTTGACTAGTGCCATTGATGTCAGGGTAAGATGGTATCTGATTGTAGTTTTAATTTGCATCTCTCTAATGGCAAGTGATCACGAGCATTTCTTCATGTGTTTGTTAGCTGCCTGAATGTCTTCTTGGAGAAGTGTCTGTTCGTGTCCTTCATCCATTTTTCAACGGATTGTTTGTCTTTTTGTTGTTGAGGTACTAAAGTTTTCCGTATATTTTAGAGATCAACCTCTTATCAAATATGTTGTAGCGGAATTTTTTTTCCCTGTCTGTAGGTTCACTTTCTACTGTTTTGGAGAAGTTCTTTTGATGAGCTTAAGTGTTTAATTTTTAGCAGGTCCCATTTTTCTACTTTTTCTTCTGCTGTTTGTGCATTTTTAGTTATGGTGGTATTCTATTTATGCCATGTATTAGTGCCCCTGGTGTCCCTGTTTTTTCTTCCATGCTCTTTATAGTTGTAGGTTTTATATTAAGTCTTTGTTCCATTTTGAGTCAGTTTTTGTGTGTGGTGTAAGGTATGGGTCCTGTTTCATTTTTCTACAGATAGATATCCTGTTTCGCCACCAGCATTTCTTAAGGAGACTGTTTCTTCCCCATTTAATGAACTTTGCTCCTTTGTTGAGGATCAGCTATCTTGCAGGTGGATGGATTTACTTCTGGGTTCTCAGTTCTATTTCATTGGTCTATGTGTCTGTTGTTGTACCAGTACCAGGCTGTTTTGACTACTGTGGCTATAGAGTAGATTCTGAGATCAGGAAGTGTGAGGCTTTCTACTTTGTTGTTCTTCTTCAATAATGCTTTACTTATTTGTGGCCTCCTTCCTTTCCACATAAAGTTTGTGATTACTTTTCCCATCCTGTTAAAGAATGCTGTTGGAATTTGGATTGAATTGCATTATATCTATAGATCGCTTTGGGTAGTATTGACATTTTCACAGTGGTAAATCAGTCTTCTTATCCATGAGCATAGGCTCCTTTATTCTTACATACAACTGACTATTTATGTTTCATTCCAGAATGTGGGAGGATTCCCAGAGTCTTCTACTCTGCTGCACACCAAAACCAATTCCACACACCGCCATTCTCTCCCAGGGTCTCTTCTGTACAACATCACCCCTGATACCGGTTTCTATCCTTGTCAGGCTCAGCTGGTTGCATGGAACAAAGATTTACTTAAGGAAGCACAAATAAGGGAGGTAGGGTTGAGTGGACAGAAACACGGGGAATCACATGGAAATCTAGGAATAGGAGCAGTGCTGTGTAAGTGGTTACACTCATAAACTCTGGAGCCAGATCACATGGGACCAGAGCTGCCACTTATCAGCTGTATGACTTTGGGCACATTATTGAACCTTTCTGTGTCTCAGTTTCTTCATCTATAAATGATGATAATAAACGTGCCTGCTTCATAGGATTATTGCCCAGATTAATGAGCTAATATGCATAGATTTCTTGGAATACTGCTTGACCCATAGTAAATCCTACGTAAGTGTTTACTATCATCACCTTCATGATTATTAATAGTAATGGGATGGGGCTCCTTGATAAAGAGTTGGAGAGTGGCTCTGGGTTCAGGGCAGCTTGTGAAGGGGCTCAGCAACAGGAAGTGATGGATGCTCAGTCTAAGATCTCACTGTTAACATGACTTAGCACTACTGCTTCCCTCTTCCTGCTCCCAAATGGCCTTCTCTGTCTCCTCAATCACCTGCCCCTCACCCCCTCCACCTGACTGCCTGAGCCTGCCTTGACCCCACTCTACCTCTCAATCACCTTTCATCTTCTGCCTCAGCTACTGACTGGCAATGGTTTTCTATGTTCTTTAGTACAAATTACCAGGAGAGAGAGAGAATCAGGTCCAGTGCATCTTTTCATACCAGCTTATGAGTCCTAGTGTAGGAATTTGATGCCCTTAGGGCAGGTCCTGATCCCTGGTCCAATTAGAAGAAGGGATCAAATGTGGCTGAGGGCCCCCAGCAGGCACTGTGAGTGGGTTCCCTTAGAATAGAATGGTGGAAAAGCCACATTCTGATCAACATCTTGACCACAATAGCATGGTACCATCTCTGCCTCCCCTGAGGCTTGATGACCACTGTCATCCCTGAATGTACACTGGCACTTGCTGGGAATATTTAGATGGTGAAGACTGAAGTCTGCTCTGAGAAATCCCAAAGTCTCCAGGGGGGAGGGGAGAGGGTGGTTTGTAGGCCTCCTGAGTCTAACATGTTTGTAGGAGCAGGGCCATGGCAGTGGTAGGTTTCTTTATGAAAAGTGCTCATAGTTTTCCTTTGCTTTAATACTCTATCTTGATGAAAATGCTAACTTTTATGCTGTCACAAAACAAACAGAACTATGACTGGTGTTTCAGAGTTTCTATCATTGATTTTCATATAGGTTTGACTTTTCTATTCAATAGTTATACATATTGTTTTCCTTGGAGAAGTTATGAGGGGGATTTGACCCCAGCAATCCCCAACCACCCGCCTGGCCAGTGCTGTTATGCAGGGGTCAGTAAATGTTTTCCGTAAAGGGTCAGACAGTCAATATCTTTGCAGGCTTTGCAGACCACATACGGTCTCTGTGGCAGTTACTCACCTCTGCTGCTATAGCACAAAAGCAACCATAGATAGTACATAAGTGCGCAAGGCTGTGTTTCAATAAAACTAATTTGTGGACACTAAAATTTGAATTTCATATAATTTCACTTATCACAAAACATTATTCTTTGGATTTTTTTCCAACCATTTAAAAAAGGTTAGTTTGTGGGCTATACAAATTTGGCCCACAGGTAGTAGCTTGCCAACCCCTGCTGTTATGGAAAGACTGAGCATAAAACAGCAGTACAATACAGTATGGTACCGGTTGTAATACAGATTTAACAAAAAGGATTCTGTTGAAGCCCCAAGGAATGCCGTCAGACTCAGCCTGTGAGTTTCTAGGAGGCTTTAAAGAGGGGATGCTTGAGCTGTGCCTTGACGAACATGTACACATCAGCCAAGTGGAGAAGGCAGGGAAGAAAGTTCTGGAGAGAAACAACAGCTTGTGCACACATGGGAAGTTGAGTAAGCTTGTGAGCTGTAAGTCGCTCACTCTGGCTGGAGGGTGTCCAGAAATGAGCGTGCAGGACCAGATGGTGAAGAGCTTAATGGGAAAGGCAAAGGTCTTTGGATTTTATTCTGATGGTCAGTCATTTTCAGACTTTCCAAACCCTGACTTTAAAATAAATCTTAACCAGATGCTCCATTTGGGAAAAAGGTTAGCAAGTCATCATTGGCCTGCTACTCTGGATGAGACCACTGCCAAGTGCTGGGGATAGAGGAGTTATAGGGTTTGGGATGTCCCCAGAACCCTACAACTTGTGCCTTCCTGTGCCTGTCTCAGAGACATCTCAAAGGAACTGCTAGGATCTGCTGAGCATGAGTGTGAAAGTCATGGCTATTGTTGATGGGGACAACGTCAGGGTTATAAACAGACATGAAAGATTATTCAGAAGATGGATTGGAGAGGCAAGACTAGAGGCAAAGTAACTGATTAGGACAATCATTAACTCAAACGAATACACTTTTTGAGCTCCTATTCTGTGCCAAGTATTGTGTGAAAATGTTTTTATCAGTGGTAATTAGAGTAGACAATAACTACTGTCTTAGTTATCTAGTGCTTCTATAACAGAAATACTACAAGTGGATGGCTTTAACAAAGAAGTTTCTTCTCTTACAGTCTAGTAGGCTAGAAGTCCGAATTCAGGGCATCAGCTCCAGGGGAGGGCTTTCTCCCTCTATCCGCTCTGGATGAAGGTCCTTGACATTGATCTTCCCCTGGTCAAGGAGCTTTTCAGCACAGGAACCTGAGGTCCAAAGAATACGCTATGCTCCTGGTGCTCCTTTCTAAGTGATATGAGGTCCCCATGTCTCTGCTCACTTCTCTCTTTTATATCTCAAAAGAGATTGGCTTAAGATACAATCTAGTCTTGTAGATCTCATCCATATAATTGCCACTAAGCCATCTCATTAACATCAAAGTGATAGGATTTACAACACATAGGAAAATCACATCCGGTGACAAAATGGTGGACAGTTACACAATACTGGGAATCATGGCTTAGCCAAATTGATACACATAATTTTTGGGGTTACAATTCATAGCAAACACATAGCAAATAATTAAAGACGCTATTTTTATATTAAAAAATGATAGCTATCCAACAGCCTTTTTTGTAGAAATGGAAGAGCTGATCCTCCAGTTCAAATGGAATTACAAGGAGCCCCAAACAGCCAAAACAATCTTGAAAAGGAAAAACAAAGCAGGAGGACTCACACTTCCCCATACAAAATGTATTACAAAGCTACAGCAATCAAAACCGTGTGCTGCTGGTATAAGAACAGATATATAGATCAATGAAAAGAACTGAGCATCCAGAAATAAACCCATACATCTATTACCAATTGATTTTTGACAAGGGTGCAAGGTCCGTTCAATGGCGAACAACAGTCTCTTTAACAAATGATCCTGGGACAACTGGATATCCATATGTGAAAGAATGAAGTTGGACCCATACCTCAATACACATATGAAAATTAACTCCAAATGGATCAGCGACCTAAATATAAGAACCAAAACTCTTAAAAAAATATATAGAGTGTCTTACGCTGGGTTCTCTAGAGAAGCAAAACCAGTAAAGCATATAAATATATATAGAAAAGAGATTTATATCAAAGAAACAGCTCACATGATTGTAGAGGCTGGAAATGTCCCAAGTCCGTGGATTAAGATAGAGGCTTCTCCCAACTCACACAGATGCAGGGGCTGGCGAACCCAAGATTGGCAGGTTGGAAAGCAGGGCTCTTGCTCACAGGCTGTGAATATGACGAATCCCAAGATTGGCAGGCAAGACTGCAAGGCTTCTCCTGAATCATGTAGCTGCAGGGGCTGGCGAATCCAAGATTGGTAGGTCGAAGAGCAGGGCTCCGCTCACAGGCTGTGAAGATTGATGAATCCTGAGATCAGCAGATAAGCTGATAGCTCAAGTCCCAAGAACCAGAGTTGGCCGCAGGATCCAGACGAGCAAAAACCCAGAACATCTGCTTATATTCGGATGCAGGCCATACCCCCAAGGAAACACCCTTTCAACTAATTGGCTACTCACTGCAAATCCCATTATGTGAGTGATCACATATAAACACTGAGAATCATGGCCCAGGCAAGTTGACACACAATCTTAACCATCACATAGTGGTAAAGTTTTAAGATCTTGTTTTTGATAGTGGATTCTTAGATATGATACCAAAAACTTAAGCAACAAAAGAAAAAAAAAATAGGTAAAGTGGACTTCATCAAGATTTTGTGCATCAAAGGATTTTATCAAGAAAGTGAAGAGAACCCACAGAATGGGAGAATATATTTTGTAACCACATATCTGATAAGAGTTTAATATAGAGAATGTATAAATTGCTCCTCTAATGCAACAGCAAAAAGACAAACAACCCAATTAAAAAAAATCAAAGGACTTGAATAGACATTTCTCCAAAGAATATGTACAAATGGCCAATAAGCGCATGAGAATATGCTCAACAACATTAGTCGTTGTTGTTGTTATTGTTAGTTGCTGTAGAGTTGACTCCAGCAGTGACCTTGTGTGTAACAAATGAAACGTTGGCTGGCCCTGTGCCATCTTCATGGTTATCGGTATGTTTAAGTCCATTCATTAGTCTCTAAAACCCATTGCCATCTAGTTGATTCCAACTTATAGTGACCCTATAGGACAGAGTAGAGCTGACCTATAGGGTTTCTAAGGAGTGGCTGTTGGATTGGAACTGCTGGCCTTTTGGTTAACAGCTGAACTCTTAACCACTACACCACCAGGGCTCCATTAGGGAAATGCAAATCAAAACCACAATGTGATACCACTTCACATCCAGCAGGGTGGCTATTATCAGAAAAATAACAAGTGATGGTGAGGATATGGAGAAATTGGAATCCTGGTGCATCCCTGGTGGGAATTAAAATGGTGCAGTCACTGTGGAAAACAGTTTGGTATTTCCTCAAAAGGTTAAATATAGAATAGCCATATGACCCAGCAATTCCACTCTTAGATATATACCCAGAAGAATTGAAAGCAGGGACTAAAACAGATACTTGTATGTGAATGTTCATTTTAACATTATTCACAATAGCCAAAAGGTGGAAATAATCCAAATGTCCATCAACAGATGAATGGATAAACAAAATGTGTTATACACTTACAACGGAGTATTATTCAGCCATGAAGAGGAATGAAGTTCTGATACGTGCTATGACATGGATGAACCCTGAGAACACTAACTAGTTAACCAGTTGCTGTTGAGTCAACTCTGACTCATGGCAACCCCGTGTGTGTCAGAGTAGAACTGTGTGCCATAGGATTTTCAACGGCTGAGCTTTCAGAAGTAGATCAGTAGGCCTTTCTTCGAAGGTGCCTCTGGGTGGATACTTGAACTTCCAGCCTTTTAATTAATAGCCAAGCACGTTAACCATTTGTGCTACCCAGAGAGATACTGTTTGAAAACATTATGCCAAGTGAAATAAGTCAGACACAAAAGAATAAATATTGTATGATCTCACTTACGTGAGATACCTAGAATAGGCTGATACATAGAGACAAAAGTAGATTAGTGGTTACCAGAGGCTGGGAGAAGGGGGAGTGGGGAGTTATTGATTTAGGGGTACAGAGTTACTGTTTGGAGTGATGAAAAACTTTTAGAAATAGATAGTGGTTATGGGTGCACAACATGATGAAAGTAATTAATGCCACTGAATTGTACACTAAAAAATGGTTAACATGGCAAACTTCTGTTATATATATTTTACCACAATAAATTTTTTACAAAGAATGAGAAAATATGATAAGTAATGATAGATAACACTTATGCAGTGCCTACTGAGTACCAGGTATTATACTAAGGGCTTTACCAACATTAACGCATTTAATCTGTACCACAGTCTTACAAAGGGGGTAATATTGTTACTTCCATTTTACACATAAGGAAACTCAGATTGAGACTGGGGCTTTAAGGGAACAAAACAGGTACTATGACAAGGTAAGGCCATTTCAGGTAGGGCCCTGGGGAAAGTTTTCTTCAAGAAGGTGATATTGATGAGGATGAGAAAAGGTGGTGGTAGGTGTTCCCACAGAGAGCTGGGGACAGAGCACTCCAAGTAGACTGGAGAGCAAGTACAAAGGATCAAAGGGGAGAAGGGATTGGTTGGCTTGAAGAACAAAGGGTTAGTGTGGTTGAGTATAAGGAGATAGTGAGAAAGAGTATTTTTGAGAGGAGGTTGGGGAAGGAAGCGGGGACTCGATCCTACTGGCCTTGTAGGCTGTAGGAAGGAGTTTGAATTTTATTCTCAAAAGCATAAGGGAGCCTTTGAAGGGAAGTGAAATGATTGGATTTGGATTCCTAAATAATGGCTGCCTGTGGGAAATGGGTGAGAAATTGGGCACAGTGGAAGCAGAGAGACTTGCAGGAGGCTACTGTAGTAGTCCAGGCAAGAAATAATGTTGGTTTGGTCTACAGTGGTGGTGACAAATGTGGAGAGAAACAGATGGGCTCTGTTGATTATAATTATCCAACTGAAGGATATTGAAGACTTGAACTGATGTTGTGACAGTGAGGGTGGAGAGAGGGATTAAATGAAACAGCTTTTTAAGATGTAGAATTCAGAGGTGTTGGTGATCAATTAGAAGATGAATATAATTTTTGTTGATTTTTAGATGCCTTTGGGGCATTGTTATGGATTGCATTATGTCCCTCCAAGATATGTGTTGAATTCCTTTAGGCCGTCTATAGACTGAGATGGTGAGAGATTCAGAAACTGTCTCTTACAGATTGGATGTGATCTTGTTTGGAAATAGGATTTTTCTTTTGTTATGTTAATGAGACCATGCTGATGTAGGGTGGATCCTAAACCTAATCACTTCTGAGTTATAAAAAGAGCAGAATAAACACAGAGACACACATACAAGAGCAGATGCCATGTGAGGAGCATCTACAAGCCAAGGAACCAAGGAATGTCTGGGGCTACTGAACAAGGAAAGAATTGACACATCCAAGACGTTGATTTGAACTTGTAGCCTCAGAACTGTGAGAAAATAAATTTTTGTCCTTTAAACCCACCCAATTGTATTTCTGTTACAACAACGCTAGGTAACTAAGACAGACATCCAGGAAGAGCCACAAAGTAGGTAGTTGGAAAGCGAGTTAGGAATCCACCTTTCCTAATACAGAGTGACGACTTTGTGCCAGACTCAGTGTTGGGGCCAACACAGTCCTCTTTGGGCTATATGTGCCTTAAGGGGAATGGCCAGGTCTGACTGGTCTTTGTTTCCCAGGCATCTATAATGTGTCCAACATATAATAATTTGTTTGTTGAACTGGAAAGAAGGTGTGTTCCTCCACTTAGTGGAGAAGACAGATGGGAAGATTGATGATTATAGTACAGTAAGATAAGAGGTATAATGGGCTGGGTATATGTGTTTCCAAAGGAGTCAATACTTGAGCTATAGGAAGAGTAAAAGCCAAGTAGCCATGAGAGAAGAGTGTTTTCCTGTCAGTCCATGACCAGTGAGGCAAGATCCTCTGCCATTCTTCCATCTCCCCCACAACCTGGTCTTGGAAGAGTCCTCTTGAGAAGTTTGTTATCTAACACACCAGCTGTTACTGATTACTGCTCATTGACATTCTCCTGAGGCTCCTTTCTCCCTCTCTGTGACCACTTAAAAAAAAAAATCGATTCCAAATGCAGACCCTTGCTTCTCTGAGGCAGTAGGAGAGGGCTAGCCTAGAGCAGTAGGTAGTTGAGGTGTCACTGAGTATCAGCCTCCTCTGCTTAGCAATATCTCTATGTACTCTAACCCAGAGCTCCTGAGCTTGTGGAGCTCTTGTGCTATGGACTTTTGTTGAAGCCAGTAGATCTTTTCTTAGAATAATGTATTTAAATATATAAAATAAAAACATTGGATCGCAAATTAAGCCACTATATTAATATACAGATACATAATAATACTTTAAAAAATTTGAGATATGGTAATATATCCTAACACATTAAATAGCAAGATCTAGCAGCAGAAAGTACCATAATTTCAAAGTAGAAAGGGGCATAAATGATAGTTTGAGATATCTACAGTGATTAGCACCACTCATCTGTCAGTTTGGTATACTGTGGTGGCTTGCATGTTGCTGTGATGCTGGAAGCTCTGCCACCAGTATTTCAAATACCACCAGGGTCACCCATGATGGACAAGTTTCAGCAGAGCGTCTAGTCTGAGACAGTCTAGGAAGAAGGACCTGGCTGTCTACCTCTGAAAAAATTAGCCAGTGAAAACATTATGAATAGCAGCATAACATTGTCTGATATAGTGCTGGAAGATGAGCCCTAAGGTTGGAAGGCACTCAAAATATGACTGGGGAAGAGCTGCCTCCTCAAAGTAGAGTGTACCTTAATGATGTGGATGGAATCAAACTTTCGGGACCTACGTTTGCTGATGTGGCACAACTCAAAATGAGAAGAAATAGCTGCAAACATCCATTTATAATAGGAATGTGGAATGTGGAATGTATGAAGTATGAATCTAGGAAAATTGGAAGTTGTCAAAAACAAAATGGAACGCATAAAGCTCAGTATCCTAGGCATTAGTGAGCTGAAATGGACTGGTATCGGCCATTTTGAATCAGGCAATAATATGGTCTACTATACCTTAATGGTATGGGTGGATTCAGGTTTTCAGGGCCTTCATTTGCTGAGGCAGCATGACTCAAAATGAGGAGAAACAGCTGCAAACATCCATTAATAATTGGAACATGAAATGTAGAAAGTATGAATCTAAGAAAACTGGAAATCATCAAAAATGAGATGGAACCCATAAAGATTGATATCCTAGGTATTAGTGAGCTGAAATAGACTGGTGTTGGCCATTTTGAATTGGACAATCAGGTGGTCTACTATGACAGGAATGACAAATTGAAGAGGAGTGACATCACATTCGTCTTCAAAAGAACATTTCAAGATCTATCCTGAAGTACGGTGCTTTCAGTGATGGGATAATATCCATACACCTACAAGGAAGACCAGTTGATAGGACTATTATTCAAATTCAAGCACCAACCACTAAGTCCAAAGATGAAGAAATTTAAAACTTTTACCAATTTCTGCAGTCTGAAATTTGATCAAACATGCAATCAAGATGCATTGATAATTACTGGTGATTGGAATTAAAAAGTTGGATAAAAAGAAGAAGGATCAATAGTTGGAAAATATGGCCTTGGTGTTAGAAATGACACTGCAGATCACATGATAGAATTTTGCAAGATCTATGACTTCTTCATTGCAAATATCTTTTTTCAGCAACATAAACGGCAACTATACAGGTGGACCTTGCCAGATGGAATACACAGGAATCAAATCACCTACATCTGTGGCAAGAGATGATGGAGAAACTCAATATCATTTAATCAGAACAAGGCCAAGGATTAACTGTGGAACAAACTATCAATTGCTCATATGCAAATAAAGTTGAAGCTGAAGAAAATTAAAACAAGTCCACTAGGTCCAAAATACAACCTTGTGTATATTCCAACTGAATATAGAGATCATCTCAAGAATAGATTTGATGCATTGAACACTAATGACCAAAGACCAGACGGGCTGTGGGAATGACATCAAGGATATCATACATGAAGAAAGCAAAAGGTCATTAAAAAGACAGGAAAGAAAGAAAAAGATCAAAATGGATGTCAGAAGAGACTCTAAAATTTGCTCTTGAACATCGAGTAGTTTGTGAAAGAAGAAATGATAAAGTAAAAGAGTTGAGCAGAAGGTTTCAAAGGGCGGCTTGAGAAGACAAAGTATTATAATGGCATGTGCAAAGACCTGGAGGTAGAACACCAAAAGGAAAGATCACGCTTGTCATTTCTCAAACTAAAAGACAAAAATGTGTGTGAACTTGGCTAGGCCATAATTCCCAGTATTGTGGGACTATCCACTATTTTGTCATCTGATGTGATTTTCCTACATGTTGTAAACCCTATTTCTATGATGTTAATGAGGTTGGATTAGTGGCAGAACTAAATTTATAAGATTAGGCTGTGTTTTAAACCAATCTATTTTGAGATATAAAAAAGAGAAGCAAGCAGAGAGACATGGGGACTTCCTACCATCAAGAAACAAGAGCCAGGAGAATAGTGTGCCATTTGGACCCAGGGTCCCTGTGCTGAGAAGCTCCTTGACCAGGGAAGATTGATGACAAGGACCTTCCCCCAGAGCCAACAGAGAGAAAGCCTTACCTTGGAGATGGCACCCTGAATTCGGACTTCTAGCCTCCAAGACTGTGAGAGAATAAGTTCCTCTTTGTTGTAGCTGTCTACTTGTAGTATTTCTGTTATGGCTGCACTAGATAACTAAGACAATGCCCATGGAAACAGCAGTCAAGAAATCAAATGACGTATTGCACTGGGTCAAATCTGCTGCAAGAGATCTTTTTAAAGTGTTCTAAAGTAAAGATGTCGCTTTGAGGACTAAGGTGTGCCTAACGCAAGGCAATTTTCAATTGCCTTATATGCATGGAAAAGCTGGACAATGAATAAGGAAGACTGTGGAAGCATTGATTTGTTTGAATTATGGTGTTGGTGAAGAATATTGAATACTGCCAGAAGAACGAACAAATCTGTCTTGGAAGATGTGCAACCAGAATGCTCCTAGGAAGCCTGGATGGTGAGACTTCGCCTCACATACTTTGGACATGTTATCAGGAGGGACCAGTCCCTGGAGAGGGATAGCATGCTTGGTAAATTAGAGGGTCAGTGAAAGAGAGGAAGACCCTCGATGGGATGGATTAACACAGTGATTGCAATGATGGGCCCAAGCATAACAACAATTGTGAGGATGGCACAGGACGGGGCAGCGTTTTACTCTGTTGTACATAGGGATGCTATGAGTTGGAACCAATTTGAAGGCACCTAAAAACAACTACAACAGCAATGTAACAGGGTTGCCTGATGAGATATTGACTTAAAGTATTCAAACACTGATCCAGGTATTTATTCTTTCAATAAATGTTTGTTGACAGCCTACTGCATGCCGAACACTGAGGTTCATGCTGGATTCAAAGTGTAGAATAACTCTTCTAGAGTTTATACTCTACCGGCAGACAGACAATAAATTAGTTTTAGAAAAGCAATAATCATAAGAAGTAGTTTGAAGGAAACAAATGGGATGCCATATACAGAACAGCAGCTGGTGTAGGGATGGGAGAACTATGGTCATGTGTTCATGAGGAGGTGACATTTAACTTGAGACCTGAAAGATTAAAAGGAGCCAGCCTCCTTGTGAACTAGAAGAAGTAGCATGTGTAAAGGCCCTTAGGCCAAAATATGGTAATATTTCAATAATCTGAAAGAAAGTCAGTCCAGGAGATGAAGTAGAGTGAACAAGAAGAGTAGCAAGGGATGCATTTGAAGTAGGCAGGTACCAGCTCAGGTAGGACCTGGGAGGCATTTGGACTTGATTCTAAGTGTGATGGGAATCCATTGAAGAGTTACAGGCAGGGAGTCACATAGCCTATTTTCTGTTTTAAAGGATCGCTCTGGTTCCTGGACAGAGAACAGATTGTAGCATGAAATGGAGAGACTGAGATCAGCAGATCAGGAGCTAGTGCTCCTTATTAATGGGTGGAGATTGTGGAGACTGAGAAGATGGATTTGAGATAGGTTTTTTTGGAAACTGCTGGGATTTTCATGAATTAGACTTGAGGAATAATGAAAAGAGAGGAGTCGGGGTGGTTCTAGTGGCATTTATCACGATGGGGAAACTGTATGAGCCCCAGACACCCTTTTAGCTCAGTAATGAAGTCACTCCCTTCATCCAAAAATTGGACAGGGCCATGAAACAAAATGAGACTAAAGGGGCACACCAGCCCAGGGGCAAGGACTAGAAGACAGGAGGGGATAGGAAAGCTGGTAATAGGAAAACCCAAGTTCAAGAAGGGAGAGTGTTGACATGTGGGGTTGTTAACCATATCATAAAACAATATATGTACTGTTTAATGAGAAACCAGGTTGCTCTGTAAACCTTGTCTCTGTAAAGAACAAACAAACAAAAAAACCCGTGCAGCACAGTTCTTCTCTGACACACATGAGGTCGCCATGAGTTGGGCTGGACTTGAGGGCAAATGGTTTTTGTAGGGGGAGGCTTTTTTTGCAGTAATCAAAATGATGGTGGGCATTACTGGTATTTTGTGGACAGGAGTCAGGGATGCTGAAATTCTTGGATCATGCAGAACAACCCCTCCACCCGAAATGAAGAAATATCCCACCCAGAATTCTAGTACCTCCCCTGTGGAAAAACATTGGTGGATTGAGTCTTCCAACTCTACAAATATAGCAAAGCGCAGTTTTTACACTGTCACCATTCATATCTTTTTTGGGAATTATTTTAGTAGTCACTGAGTGGTACAAATGGAACCCAAAGGTTGGTGGTTCAAACCCACACAAAGATGATTCAGAAGAAAGGCCTGGTGATGTGCTTCTGAAAGTCACAGCCTTAAAAACTCTATGGAGCACAGTTCTACTCTGTGCACATGGGATTGCCATGAGTCAGAATTGATTAAATGGCAACTAGTTTGTTTTTTTGGTTTTTCTCTTTTTATAAATCATTGACTGAAATTAGCCATAGAGTGGGGGTGGGGGGATAAACCGGGATGGGGCCATTTGGATTGATGGGTAAAGCAGAAGAAAGAAGTATACATTTCGGAGAGTGGGACTTTGGCAGTGGGTAGGCTTAGGGGTGCAGTGGTTAAGCACTTGGCTGCTAACCAAAAGGTCAGTGGCTTGAAACTTTCTGCAGGAGAAAGACCTGGTGATCTGCTTCCATAAAGATTATAGCCTACTCCATCCTATAGGGTCGCTGTGAGTGGGGATCGTCTCAACAGCCCACAACAACAACAGCTTTGGGAGGCTGGTGGGCACTGAGAAGGTCCAAGAGGAGGAGGCAGGATGTTAAATACACACTTCACCACTTTGCATATTTCCTGCTGCGCATTGCCTGGTGCAGAGGCCGCCCAGCCATGGCCTTAAACTTCCCTTCTCTGCTCCTCTTGCACACTTTGAGTTTTTCCTTTTGATCACTTGCATCCCCAATGTAAATTCTTCCTTCAGATGATCAGAGAGATACCATAAACTTAGAACCTGATCTATGCCCTATACTCTAGAAGAATAAAGAAAAGCAACAGGACCCTTAATGGCTAATAAAATCACCATCTAACTTGGGTGAATAATGATTCCTCTCATTTCCCTAGTTTGACGAAGATAGTTTTGTAATTATTTTCACACAGGTTATTTCATTTGAGCCTCACAGCAGCATTGAGAGCTAGGTAGGGCATGTAGTATTATTGCCTCCATTTTTCAGATACACTAATTGAGGCTCATGGACTTAATTTGCCAAAATCAAGCAGCCTGTGAGGGTCAGAATGGGAACCAGAATTCAGGCACAGGGCTCCTTCTGTCTGCTAACCACAAATGGGCCCCTGCGTAAAGTAATAGGAAATGATGAAGAAACTGCTTCAAGATAAGTTTATCCCAAAGAGGAACCAAAATGCAGAATTAAAATGCTTCCAAAAGAGACGCATTTCATCAATGTGGAAGAAATCAGTAGGCATCTGGTGGGTGTTTGCCCTCGCCTCAAGGAAAAATAAAATAAGGGAGTCCTCTTAGTGCCTTAGAGTCCCTGGATGGTGCAAAAATTTAACTTGTTTGGCTGTTAACCTAAAGGTTGGAGATTCGAGCCCACTCAGTGGCACCGCAGAAGAAAAGCCTGGTGATCTACTTCCAGAAAAACAAGCCATTGAAAATCCTATGGAGCACATTTCTACTCTGGCACACGTAGGGTCACCATGAGATGGCGTCAACTGAAAGGCAACTGGCTTCTGGTTTTCAGTACCTCGGAAGTAAAATACTCGACTCTTGCTTGGTCCTCAACACTTGATGTCCCACTTTTATGTACGTTTCCTCATGCTGTTGCCATAGCAGCTGCAGCATGGACGTGCACACGCTGCCAGAACCTCCATGAGTCTGGGTAAACCTATGGCAGGGCCACCGTTCACATGGTAGGGGCAGGGTACTATGTTGCTCAACTCTGGAAGGTGCCTTTCATACCCTAGAATATGTGGCTGGCGCCCCCTGGAGTCATGCGTGCACAACTAAAAAGCCTGTTGCCCTCGTGTTGATTCCGACTCATAGGACCCTATAGGACCCTATGAGTAGAACTGCCTCATAGGGTTTCCAATGAGTGGCTGGTGGATTTGAACTGACGACCTTTTGGCTAGCTGCTGATCCCTTTATTGTCAATGAAAAATACTATGGAGAAGCATCAAGATTAAGCTCTTTCCCTTGTGATATGCTCACTACCCCCCTAAACACACACGCGCGCACACACACACACACCAGCACTCACCCCTCCTCAGTAGCCTTCGCCCCAACTTCGTATGCTGGGGCTCAGTTCTCTCTTTTTTCAGCCCAAACATTCTTTGAGACAAGGTAGCTTTTTCCTCAACTGAAAAAAAGTTTCCCTCTCACAGCTGGCTAACGTGTAGGTGTGATGTTGTGGTTAGACATGGCAGGCAGGAGAAGGAGAATGACAGCTCTGAGGGAACCAAGAAAGCCCAAAGGGGAGACAAGGTTTAGAGCTAAATCAAGATTGGATTTTGTCATGAAAGGCAGAACTGGCAAAAGCATCATTACAAGGCATTAACCTTGTTACACACAGATGAACAAGCAGAGGCTGGGATTCAGAAATAAATTACACATAATAAACTAGACAGAATAGGTGAGAGCAACATTAGCGATTATGCCCTAAGGGGAGAGAAGGGCAAGATAGAAAATAAGCCAAAAAAAAGAGAGTAAGAATAATATCTGGACACAGGGTCGGCTGCACTATTTCCCCCTTTTTCTGCATGGTTCCCTAGGTATTAACTCTACTTTTGTGAGGAGGTTTCTGGGGAGCCTGTCTTTCTTTTGTTTTCATTTGCTGAAATGAGCCTAAGAAAGCCATTCAGAGGACTTATTTTTCCATTCAAGAGGACCTGTCCCTTTCTGCGTGTTTACACACAAAAGAATCCATTTCTATTCAGCTGGAGCAGGCCCTAGAGTTTGCATGAGGTCCAAGCCTCCTTTTTCCTACTTTCTTCCAGGCCCACTTTTGTAATTGGCTATAAAATCCTGCCTGTGGCCAGGGTGGTCCAGAGTGGTGAGAGGAGCAAGCCCGTACCCAGTTGTTGAGGAAAAGTCAGGGACTAATTCTCAGTTCAATGAGTCGTGACTCATTTTTTATACTAAGTGACTTGCTTTTAGCTGCAAGAAACAGAAAACAACAGTGGCTTAAACCATGACACTTATTGTTAACTTAATAAAAAGTTTACAGGTTGGAGCTTCTGTGGCTCAGTGTTGTCCTCAAGAACCTAGGGTATTTCCATCTTTCCTCTGCACCAGTCTTAGCTGTTGATTTTCACCCTCCGGCTTCATTCTCATGGAAGCAAAATGGCTGCCACCATTCCCTCCCTTTTGGCTTCATACACTGTACTCGAAGGGAGGAAGTGAAGGAAGAGGGCAAAGAGGCTATCCTAAAGAGCCTCCTCTTATCAAGGAGAAAGCTGCTTCCCAGAAGCCCCTCCAGCCATTTCCATTTCTTACATCTCACTGGACAAAACTGGGCCACACAGCCACCCCGAGTTCTACCACCACCACTACCAGTTGTTGCTGTGTCAGCTCTGACTCATTGTGACCCCATGTGTGTCAGAATAGAACTGTGCTCTATAGGGCTTTCAATGGCTGATCCTTCAGAAGTACATCTCCAGGCCTTTCTTCCAAGGTGCCTCTGCCTGGACTCTTTCAGTTTAGTAGCCAAACATATTAACTGTTTGCACCACCCAGATCTACGGGATGGAAAAACAAGTATCTGACAATGGGGAATGAGATTACCATTTGGCTTGGACCAAACATGGTTTCCCTCAGGCCTGAAACTCATTGCTACCTGAACGAAGTTAAATTTCTTTTGGCAAAGAAGAAGGCATAAATAACTGTCATGAGTGCGGCAGCAACTGTTT
The DNA here is from genome assembly GCF_024166365.1 of Elephas maximus indicus. Classification (NCBI taxonomy): domain Eukaryota; kingdom Metazoa; phylum Chordata; class Mammalia; order Proboscidea; family Elephantidae; genus Elephas; species Elephas maximus. The sequence goes on from NC_064822.1 coordinate 159,435,466, forward strand.
GTGTTTCTAATAAGGTAATGATAACAAACATGAATTGAGTGCTGCTAGGTGCCAGACGATGTTCTCAGCTTTACATGTGTTCTAATTCATTCAGTCCTCAGAACAGGTCCTTGGGAGTGATGCTGTTATCATCACTTCCATTTCATAGATGAGGAAACTCAGTTACAGAAATAATAAATAATGGGCACAAGATTACTCATCTAGTAAGTGACAGACCCGGGATTCAAACCCAGGCAGCCTGGCTCACTACCCCTATACTGCCTGTATTAGGTAAGATGGTGAAATACTCCAGGTAGCACAGTAAGCTCTCAGTGCATGTTAGCTGGTATTCTACTACTGCTGCTATCATTGTAATTTTCATCTCTTCTTCTTAACAACTGTACCAATCAAGCATCATTGTCTTGCCCCCCTTAACAGGATTAAATAAATTGCCCAGGCCACCCACTGGGTGAGAACCAAGCTTGAATGCAAACCTAACCACTCTGCCTCCTAGTCCCAGATAGTTTGTACCCTACCAGCGGCCTTTCAAGTTTGGAAATAATGACTTAATGTCTGTACTACTTACCTAAGCGATTGATCTAGGACTTAATTTAGAAAGCTACAGTTACAAAGGACAGTCATAAGTCAGGGAAGGGTGCAAGAAAGTGTGAGGTGGTAAATTAGAGCCAATGTCCTCCTTGTTCCCTTTCGGCTTTTGAGCTGCCTCTGTTTTTTGGAGCCAGTTTTTCACAAACAGCGTATCTCATCACACCTCAGCAAAGGCCACCTATGGCATCATAATTCTTGGCTGACCAGAAGAGCTGCAGTTACTAAGCACCTACCATATATCAGACTTGTAAACCCTGTAGTGCAGTGGTTAAGAGCTACGGCTACTAACCGAAAGATTGGCAGTTTGAATCCACCAGATACTCCTTGGAAGGTCTATGGGGCAGTTCTAATCTGTTCTACAGGCTTATTATGAGTTGGAATCGACTTGACGGCAATGGGTTTTTTTATGGTATATCAGACCTGGGAGTACACTGTCCCATTTGGTCCTCGTGGGTGATCCATAATCCATGGACATTACTCTTTCTGTGTCATGGGATGAGCGGAGAATGGAGTCCTCCAACCAAAGATGGTGGACGTAGAACATTTCTGTTGCCCAGACAGAGATTATGCCCAATTCTTTAAGTTGGCCTCTCTGGGAGGTTCAAATATTTAATAAAAACGATGAGCATGGTCAGCCGATCTTAAGTCTGAACAATCCTTGTTTTATTTTAAAGCAAAATGTGTGCTGTGGTTTTTTCTACTTTTTTTCAGTCTAAAGGTCACTCGATTTTTCTTTTTCTGCTCATAGTCATGAGGTTTCCTTATCTAAACAGTGATCTATTGTTCTTTCCGATCCTTAGACCCATGGAGATTTTTTTTTTTAACTTTGATTTTAACAGGACAGCTCCTCATCTTTCCCAATTGCATGAAAAGTTATCTTTTAACTGGGAGAAAAATACCTTTAATGGGCTTTCCAAAAATTTTTTTAAACTGGGTTTGCTATAGAATATTTTATGCAAATAAGTCACTTTTTCTTAGTTATGACATCATTTCCTTGAAAAGTGATCATGGCATTGGAGGAATCCTTGCTAGCTTATCTTTTCCTCAAAGTGCAACTTCCACAAAGAAATACAGATGACGCTTTAAAGGCTTCAGAAATCAATTTAGTCCATGAATCCGTTTAGTTTAGGTGTTAATGAAACTTGGTGGGTTTTAAAATAACGAATATTTAATAAGACATAAATTGAAGACATAAACACTTTTGGCAATAATATAATGAAGTTAATAAGCCTCATTCTCCCCCCATGCCCACCTCCCCTCTCCAAAAACAAGGCGATTTTAGGAGTTGTTTACTGAAGTTTGCTGGTTCTCCCATTGGCTTAAACTTAAATGTGCCTTTGAAAACCTTAATACAGTTGGGAACTGAGCTCTGGCAGATAAAGTATGCTATCACACTGTGTTCAGTAGCTACAGACGGCAACGGCTCTTTCTAGCTCCATATCTTTTAGAGATTTGTGTTACAAACTCAGTTTCCTGTCGTTGAAGGCAGGAAGCAGCATGAAGCACTTCATTCCTTTAAACAAGAAAGAAAAAGACATTTTGGTCGACACTCTCCCTGCTCTGGGTTTAAAGAGGGGCTTTATTTAATGATCAGGAACAAGCATGTGATTATCTGTGCTCAAAGCCTCAGACAATTTAAATGTCTTGGGGTTGAGAGTTACGCTTTTCATTTCCTGGTCAAGAGCATCAGCATCAGGTTCAGACCTTTTGCTTGGTTCCTCTTTAGCTCTGTGGCTCTGTCTTACACACCACCCATGACCATATTTTCCCCTCTGAATTAATTACCCTGTCTTTGGGCTTCACCTTGGACTCCTCTTGTCTAACCAGGGTCCCTCCTCTCTGCCATCACACCCATTAGGATTATCTGTCTCACATCTTGGGAAATGACTTGTGTTTAACCTCACAGAAACCAAAACCGAACTCAAATGAATTGCAGCAGGAACCTGCAAACAGCCAAGAACAAGACTGTCTCCCTCCCAATTCAGCAGTGGACTCTCTCCTAGCAATAAAGTGGAAATCAGCTTCGCATCATATGAAGTGTTAAATGGATGGCTAGCTCACTGCTGGCAGTCAATACATGTTAATACATAGTAAACAAATGGCTTCCCATGGGTTGGGCAACAATGGTGACTTTGCAGATAGCGGCATTGAAAGGTTGCTCTTGGGGATCTTGTTTAAGAAAATACATTTGGTGCTCAGGAATGGGATCCATCCTAGGAAGAGATGAGTGACATTTGATCATTATAATGAGAATTATTGCTGTTAAAAATTATCTCTTTTTTTTTTGTGTGTGTGTGTACGTTTGTGTGCATGTTCAGAAAGACGGGAATCAACCCGAAAGAGTACAACCGATCGCATCATCTACATTGATCCATTCCGACCTGACATCGGTTTATGGCACCGTGGTCATGAACAGGACTGTTTTATTCTTGGGGACTGGAGATGGCCAGTTACTTAAGGTTGGTTTCCTGTGCCTTCTTCAATATCTATTTTAATAATGATTCTTTTTTTTTTTTTTTGCTTTTTTCTCTTTGTTTATTGCTTCTGGATTATACACAAGACTATACGAATTGCATTGTGAATTCCTCTGAGACCCCAGAAATGCCCTGAAAGAAATTCTGGAAATGTGTACTTAATAACCACCCTAGCCATGGAATGAAACACCAGCTACTTAGTGTTCTGCAAGAGTGCCAAGATATTTTGCCTTCTTTACTCATACGCTCCCTGGGTGAAGTAAATGGGGGTCTGGTCCCTACCCCATCCCTGACTCACCGTCCTAAGACATTTAACCTTTCGGTTCTATCTTCTTTATAATGGAATGTGCAAAGCACCTGATTTCTCACAACTTCAAAGAAATGAGAGATTATAGGGCTTGAAACGAAGACAAAACAGGTGTTCCTTCCCTCTAGCCCGCTTGCCACCCACAGAAGGGGTTTGTTTTCTGCCCTTTGTACCCACACACACCACGGAGAGGTTAGAGATCTGAAACCCTTTGAGACTTCACTTGACTTTTATCTCTGAGGACTGTTTTTTTCCCACTGTATGCATAGGCTCTTACCAAGTCAAGATTTTTATTCCTTGACAGGAGAACGGGGAAGAAAATAAAATCAGAGATACCAAATAACTTGTCCAAAATTATGTAGTGGTCATTGTGTTATTTACCAACGATCATGATGATGACACAGGCATGGACGGCATTTTGTCCTGCTATACATTAGGCTGCCATGAGTCAGGTGCGACTTGATGGCAACTAACAACATTTTATCATTATCATCAGCATGCATCTGTTGTGGTCTTCACCAGTGGTCATGGTTGGGAACCACACAAATTCTGTCTTGCTAGACTGATAACTGCTTTGTCGTTCCGTAGCCAGTCAATTTACTATCAGCTCAGATTCTTAACTGAATACTGATAAATCTGTTTCCAAACTGATCTGCCACTGATAACTAGCTGTGTGACTTTAGGTGCATCACTTAACCTCTCTGGGCCTCCATTTCCTCATCCATGAAATGAGATTGTACTAGACAGCCTAGAAAGCCCCCTTCTACTCTGATAGTCTCTAGTTCCATCCCCCATCCTAGCCAAACCTATTTACTTGCTGTTCTCCAAATGTGCGTTGCGTGGCCCTGCTTCTGTATCTTTGCTCTTACTGTACCCCCTGCCTGGAATGCTTACTTTCTGTCTGCTTCACTGACTCCTATCTAACTCTCCACAGCCCATCTGTCAGTTTGCTGTACTGTGGTAACTTGTGTGTTGCTGTGATGCTGGAAGCTATGCCACTGGTATTTTAAATAGCAGCAGGGTCACTGTGGTGGACAAATTTCAGTGGAGTTTCCAGATTAAGACAGGCTAGGAAAAAAGGCCTGGCAATCTACTTCCAAAAATTCGCCACTGAAAACTTCATGGGTCTCAACAGAATACTGTCCGATACGGTGCTAGACGATGAGCTCCCTAGGTTGAAAGGCACTCAAAATGCACAGTGGGTGCAACAGTGGACTCAAGCATACCGACAATCTTGAAGACGGTGCAGGCCCAGACAACGTTTTGTTCTGTTATACATGGGTCGCCATGAGTCAGAACCAACTTGATGGCAACTAACAACCACCACCTATCTATGCTTTGATTCTGCTCAAATGTCACCTCTTCTTTGAGGGCTTCTAAACCTTAAATGATCTTGTTTTCCCCTGCTTTCCTACAATACTCGTTATCTGTATCATTCTTTTGGCTCATTACAAATGCCTTGCTTTGGTACCTCACCCTCTCACTTGTATTTGACTTGCCTTCCCAACTGAATTTTAAGTGTCTTGAGAAGAGGCCACGAATTCCCATAGCCTGATACGGTGCTGAGTGCCTGGTAGGCATTTGATTTAATCTGTTTTCTTTGGAGGAAACCCAGTAACATATGGGAGGGTGTTTGTATACATATTCTTTTAAAATATACATTGATCATCTTTCCTGTTGCGTTGGCTTTATTTCCTGGGGATAGGTAAATACCCATCAGTCATCCTATACAAGCTGCTCAGTGCCACAAGGAAACATCTGTAGCTTCACCAACCTGGTCAGGCTGACTGGACCCACAGACCTGGCAGAAGTCTCCACCAATCCTAACTGGGCCTCCTCACCAATTATCTTTTCAGATTTGGGATATTTTTGACAAGTGTTTTGACAAGAACACTGTTTCCCCAAAGCCAAGCCAACCAAACTGTTACATGGTGAGTTGGAGGTGCAGGAACACTCAGCTATAAATAGTCCCCTGTGGGAAGGCCTGGTTTCGCCTGTCCTGTTTGTTCAGCCCAGCAGTTTGTGTGCAGCTGGCCAGCGTTTAGTGATGTTGTGGCACGAGAGGAACAGGGATGCACTACAGCCTTATGCTGCTAGGAGGAGGGGGCTGACTATGGTCTTGCTTTCCTCAGGATCTGTATGGGCTACCCCTTCAAAGGCCACAGCAAATAACAAGGGCAGGTTTTGTTTGTTGTTGTTTGTTCTGTTACTGCTAACAGTCACTCTATGTGTTTTAATCTTCATTTAATCCTCTCCATAACCCCTTGTTGTTGTTATTGTTAGCTGCCATTGAGTTGCCCCTGACTTGTGTTGACTCCATGCACAATGAAACAAAACACTGTCCAGTCCTCTGCTATCCCCATGATGGTTGAATTTTGGACTGTTGTGATCCATAGGGTTTTCATTGGCTGATTTTCAAAAGCAGATTACCAGGTCTTTCTTCCTAGTCTGTCTTAGTCTGGAAGTGCCACTAAAACCAGTTAAGTATCCTAGCAACACACAAGCTTCCATTGACAGAGGAGTGGTGGGTGTGCGCGAGGTGCATTGGCTGGAAGTCAGACCGCCGTGTCCCGCGTGGAAGGTGAGAATTCTATCACTGAACCACCACAGTCCTCGAGGTAGGTGTACTACTCCCATTTTACAAATGAGGAAACCGAGGTCCAGAGAAGTTGCATAACTTGCCCAAGGTCACACAGTGTCAGAGCAGGGATTTGAACCTGGAGCAACTTCATGGACTGCGCTATTAACCCTCATGCTATGCTGACTTTGTAACCTCTGCCCCAAGCACAGTCACCCCCTGAGAGGTGGGCGTAGGCATGCTGATTGAGGTCTGTGGTGAGTAGCTGATGCTCCTGGGGTGGGTTAAGGAGTCTAGAGGCTCAGAGACGGATCCCAGCTGTGGAAGGAGAAGGTTGACCATCTGACTGAGGGAATACATGGTGGTATTCTTGGGAATTAATTCCTCCTCTCAGAGATTCAGAAACCCTGGTAGCGTAGTGGTTAAGAACTATGGCTGCTAACCAAAAGGTTTGCAGTTTGAGTCCACAAGGCAGTCTTTGGAAATCCTATGGGACAGTTCTACTCTGTCCGAGTCGGCCGACTGGACAGCAGTGGATTTGGTTTTCTTTGTTTTTTGTTTGTTTCTCAGAGATTCCCTCAGGAAAATTCCCTCCTGCAGGAGGAGGTTGTGAGGGATGAATCTGAGCTGAGTTGGCCCCACCAGGCTCCCTAGAACAGCCCATAATTCCCGAGAGTCCCTCATTTATCCTGTGTGCAGATTCTTGGATGCAGCCCTGAAATTCCCCAGAGTACTGAAGCCCAGGGATTGTACAGATGATATGCGAGACACAGATAATCCCAAATCCTTTTATTCAAAAGCTTCAAGGTTCTTCCTTGCCACCCTGTCACCAGAACTGTTAGAAAAGACAAGCATTGATAGACACAAGTTTGGCTTCCTAAGCCGCAGAGGTACTAATGAGCGGCGCAAAACAAAACCAAACCCAAAGCAGACGCTGGGAGGAAGAGAAGAAAGAAAGAGAGCTTGGATCTCCCACAGCCTGACTCATCAGTTTCCGAGTGATCAAGAGTTGACGGCATTTTGACATATGCTGGGCACCGTAGTATATGCCTGGTTGGATGAGAGGCAGATAACAACAATTGGGGGCCAACAACAATAACAGAAAAATTGACCTCTCAAATCTCTGAAAGCCTCATGGAGTTTTCATATAATTTGATGCAGCTTTAAACATCATTTTATTAAATTTTTTTTTCTTGCTGTAAAAGTAATGTATGCTCACATAGAGAGTTGTAAACTAGCAGGGCTGGGGAAGGCAAAGAAAAAAATACCCCTAATTCCATCACGTAGAGGCAACTGCTGTCTACACTTTGGTGTGTTTTTGTTTTATTTATTTTTTTTTACATAATTGAGGTCAGACTCTATGTACAATTTTTTATCCTTTCATTAAAAGGAAATGCTTATATTAAAATATTTTTGCAAATTCTTTGTAACAGCATTTTTATTCGCTGTTGTAAGGCACCCTAGTGGTGCAGTGGTTAAAGTGATCGACTGCTGATTGAGACATTAGTGGTTTGAAACCACCAACGGCTCTGCTGGAGAAAGATGTGGCCATCTGCTTCCGTAGAGATTTACAGTCTTTGAAACTGTAGTGGGTCACTATAAGTTGGATTTAACTTGATGGCACTGGGTTTGGTTTTTAGGTTTTGTTGTTGGTTGCTACAGATTCGGTTCCGACTCACGGAGACCCCATGTGTGCAGAATAGAATTGCTCCATAGGGTTTTCAAGGCTGTGATGTTTCTGAAGCAGACTGCCAGGCCTGTCTTCTGAGACGTCTCTGGGAGGCTTCAAACCGCCAACCTTTTAGCTACTACCTGTGGAAAGATTATGTGTTGAATTTAAGCTGAGACATTGAATCACTTTTAACGTGTTGTTAAAGACATGCATGTCTTCCAAGGTAAGGTTTTAATGACAATCTGTGAAAACACTGAAGACTTGATAGTATGTTAATACCTTAGCTGCTCTCCTTCTCCTGCCTCTACTCCTAAATCCTTTTGTAAGGTTTCAGAGAAATTGAAGGAATTTAGAGCTGAACGGGCCCTTTGAGAGCACCTAATCTGCCTCCTTATTTCATCGACGTGTGGTTCTAATGGCCATCAAACAAGTTATGTCGACTTTTTTCCCCAGTTATTTCCCCATTTTACTTCCTTTCTGAACATGATTGCAAGCTATAATTTTTCAGTTGTCAGCGTCTCCTCCGAGATCAGCTGAAAAAATATGGTCACTCTGAACTCAGCATTTGGGAATTCACAGTGCACGTGGTGTCCAGCAAGCACATTGCCAAGTGTGTGCATGCCTATGAACACACAGCACGTCTTTCTCCAGATCCCACAGCAGCCTAGCCTGTGGCTTGGATCCCTTTGAGCTGACTCTGATGTGTAGAGAAAATTGTCCTCATTTCAAGGGTGGAATTGAGTATTTTGAGCTTTTCCAGGTGGTAAAATAAGTAATAAGAGAATATGCATGAAATTTGAAATCTCTAACTTTATGCATGCCCATTAACCGTTCTTGTAAGCATAAAAGATAAGAAGACAGAGGGTGAGGAATTATAATAGCTAGCATTTCTGAGCTCTTACTATATGCCAGGCATTAGAACCAACGTTTTCATGGGTTAACTCATTTAATCCTTACAGATAGATACGGTTACCACCTCACTTTATAAATGATAAAACCTGAGGCTTAGGAAGGCTAGAGAACTTCCTCAAGGTGATTTGAACAGAAGCAATCTGTCCTCAGAGTCCAAACTTTTAACCCCCAACATCCTGGGTGGCACAGTTAACATTCTCAGCTGCTAACTGAAAGATTAGAGGTTCAGATCCACCGAGAGACACCTTGGAAGAAAGGCCTGGAGATCTACTTCCAAAAAACCAGCCATTGAAAACCTTACGGAGCACAGTTCTACTCTGACACACATGGGGGTCAGCATGAGTGGGAATTAACTTGAAGGCAACAGTTTTCAAGCTGCACTAACAATTAAAATGTAAAAGCAGCCCTCGTGGCCCAGTGGTCAAGTGCCACTCCGAGGGAGAAAAGACCAGGCCATCTGCTCCCATAAAGTCTAGGAAACCGCATGGGGCAGTTCTACTCTGTTATATAGGGTTGCGTGAGTCAAAATCGACTTAATGGCACACAACAACAAAAACACAATTAAAATGTAGTCTATAGAGCTTGAGAGAGTTTGTGGAATTGGTTTTTTTTTTTTTTTCTTATTTTCTGTTTAATATTTGGGGTGTTTGAGTAGATACCAAGATGCAACTGTTGGGAGTTTCATGAGAAGGCCTTATGGCTTCTGTAGTTTCGGGAAAAGCCTCTTGGCAACCTAATTGAGTGCAGACTTCTGTATTAGAAGAAGGAAGAGCCTTCTCCTCTGGGAGCTTCAAGTATCACTTGGAGCCTTTGAAGCCCTATTGAGATTCCAGCTTTTCCTCACTGGGCTTCTTTGGAGCAAAGGTAGGTGTTCTGTGTCCAAGGTTTTTGAGTGGCTCCTGATAGATAGGAGGCCAATGTTGGGTTTCCCCAACATCCTGGGACTAAAGTAGGGTTCAGGAAAAAAAAAGAAGAAAAGCAAACCCACTGCCATCAAGTCGATTCCGACTCATAGTGACCCTATAGGACAGTGTAGAACTGCCCCATAGAGTTTCCAAGTAGTGCCTGGTGGATTCGAACTGCCAACCTCTTGGTTAGCAGCCATAGCACTTAACCACTACACCACCAGGGTTTCCAGGGCTCAGGGTACAGGAATCTAAATCGTGTTCCTTTCCCATACCCAGCAAATAGGCACTTCTCATTTGCTTATAGTTAGGGCTTCCTACCTACGTGGCCCTCAAAATTCAATCCCCACAAAAAGCTTTCATTTATCCAAATCATGGAGTGAAATTAAACCCAGTTCCAGAAAGTTCTTCCTGCATTCAAACAGAATGATACCCAAAGGATCTGTCTTGACTCTGCTTATTAAAGTTTTCAAGTGAAGGTAAGAGAAAAAAACAACAAAAAATTAAATCTTTATAAGGACAGGCTCTATTTATACTCCCACAGAAGGTTCCAATAAGGAAAAGGAGGCCTTGAAGAACCCAGGACAGGACCTGAGGCCAGATGTGGGGTGCGGTGAGGGTGGGGGACACTGAGCTAAGGTAATGAACTAAAAAGTAAAAGCAGCAGGAAGTGTCACAACTTGGAAACGGGCTCATGTTTAGCTGTTTAGAATGTCATATGAAGCCTGTTTCAAGGTTCACCCCCCACCTCATTCCTTCCAGTTTGTGGGTTTGCAGGGACTCCCCAATTTAGAACGATTACTCCCACGTAATCCACAAATTGAGTACCTTTGGCTCAGGCTGTATGCATCTCTTATTACTTACATTGAAATGAGTAGATTGGAAACGAAAGAGGAATTTGCCTTAATTTTTATATTTCATCTTTATTACTCCTAACTACTGAAGCATATTAAGCACTACTGGATGTTCACCTTGCTTTCTTTTGTATGTGTGACTGTCTGTGGGGGGGCTTACATCTCAATGTTTCTTTTATTTATTTATTTATTTTAGTGTTTCTTATAAATTGTTTATAGAAAAAAAATGAGAAGGGTTGATTTGTTTACCTTTCAACTAGTTAGCCCCATAGAATAAGGCATATTGTTGTGTGCTGTCAAGTTGATTTCCACTCATAGCAACCCTATAAGACAGAGTAGAACTGTCCCATAGGGTTTCCATGGCTGTAATCTTTACAGAGCTCGACTGGCACATCTTCCTCCCACAGAGCAGCTGACGGGTTCGAACAACCGACCTTTTGGATAGCAGCTGAGTGCTTAAGCACTGCACTACCAGGGCTCTTGAATAAGGCATAAGAAAATTAATTTGGTGTAGAATCTTGTAGCTTTTTGAGTACCCATCGCTCTCCTATTTCATAGTGAGAGTAAAGGAAAAAAAAAATGGACTTTTGTTTAATTCTTCTCCGTCGTCCCACTCCCCCCCCCCCCGTTTCCTTCACTGTGGTGTCCTGTCTGTGGATGGTACTGAACTTGTAATGCAAGGGTCTGGTGTGAAAGTCTGTACTTGGTTACTTTCAGGACTGTAGCTGGGGAGGGTTTTTTGTATGCAGCAAAAATCCCAAGGCTAGTTAATCAGCTACCATGAAACTTCAGGAAGATGTCAACAGAAGCAATATGTTGACATGTGCTGAAATCCTCCGTCGGGGAAAATTTGTTTTCTACACAGCCTTCAGAAAGAAATATCTAAAGAGCCCTATGAAATGGTGAATGCTAATACAGTCATTTGTTTTCTTTTAATAAATATTTACCAGGCACCTTTTATGTGCCAAGCACTGTTCTAGGTGCTGAGAATATAAAAGTGAACAAAACAGGCAAGGCCCCTGCTCCCATGGTGGGGAAAGAGACTGAAAACAAATAAATGGAGAAATCAATGATAAAGTCATTTCAGATAGTGATAAGTGCTATGAAGAACACAGAGTGATGGAATAGAGTAACCACAGGGTGTGGTAGACAGGCAATCAGGGAGGGCTTCTTAGAGGAGGTGACATTTAAGACCCAAAGGATGAAGGGGTATATAAGAATATACAATGGCTATACATGGAGGTGGCTCAGGTTGACTTCAGAATAACCTATATTCAAGTCATACCCTGGAAGCAATAGATAAAAATCCACATCATGCCCAAGGGTGGGGGTGGGGGGCGGTGTGTGAATTGGATGAGGTTTCTTTTATGCAAAATTCAATCAATTTTGGGGCTCTGTGATTCACTCTTAATACTTGCATTGTCTTACTGATCACGCTCCTTCTCCGAGGCTGCCTGGCTAAACCCAGCTGAGGAAGAAACGTTTCCCTTGCTCCAGTCGTGCTGGCTTCCTCTGCTGTACTGATGTTGTCAAGAATTTTGCAGTTAGGAGGTCCAAGTGCTCTATTGGTGCCCCTGGGCTGGGGCTGGGCTGGGGGTGGATGAGGAAGAGGTGATATTAATAGGAACCTGGAGGAGGAGGAGAGGAACCATCTCTTTCCTGTCCCGTAGTCATCTGAGAGAGATAGACTCTAAGGATTACAGAAGCAGGGATCCCTAACCGCTCCTTCTAGCACATATGGGTCCCTTATAATAAAACATTTAAACTCCCTTCTTGTTCTGTCCTCAGGGTTATGATGATCATTCGCTGCATGAGCTAGCAAAAAGAAAAAACAATTCTCCCATTCATCCTCAAACATGGTAAAAAATTAAATTGTATGTATTTTATGATAATTACATTGACATAGTTCAAAACTCAAAAGAACTCAGTATAGTATATGGTGAGAGTCACCCATTCCTGACTTCTGAGGCAAACAATGAGATCGGTTTCTTGGGTATCCTTCCAGAATTATATATATACGCATACACACATAAGCAATGGAGCGCTGGTGCTAACCAAAAGGTCAGCAGTTCAGATCCACCAGCTGCTCCTTGGAAACCCTATGGGGCAGTTCTACTCTGTCCTATAAGGTTGCTATGAGTCAGAATCGACTCAACAGCAATGGGCAAGGGGCTCTACAAGCAAAAACCGTAACCACCAGTTACTGTCAAGTTGATTCTGACTCATGGCAGTCTTGCATGTGTTAGAGTAGAACTGTGCTCCATAGGGTTTTCAGTAGCTGATTTTTTGGAAGTAGATTGCCAGGCCTTTCTTTCAAGGAGCCTCTGGGTGGACTTCAACCTCCAGCCTTTTGATTAGCAGCCAAAAACATTAACAGTTTGTACCACCCAGGGACTTCCTACAAGCAAAAGAGGAAGATATTCTTTCTCTCTCGTATTAAATAAATGTTGTTGTTGTTAGCTACCATTGAGTCAGTTTTGACTCATGGTGACCTTCTGTATAACAGAATGAAACCTTGCCTAGTCCTAAGCCGATGTTCATGATCACTGGTATGTTAGCATACTACATATGTTGTTTTTGCTTTTTTCATATGAGATAATATCTTAGCGTTTATAACATATCAATATGTGAAGAGTTTTCTGATTATTTTTTGTGGCTAAATAGTATTACATTATTTAACCAGTCCCCTATTGTTGAATACTGAGATTGTTTTCAATCTTTTGTTGTAACACATGATGCTGTAATGAATATTCATATACATATATCATTTCACACATATACAAGAGGCTATGGGACCCAAGAGTATGTGCTTTATAATTTTGATAGGTAATTCTGAATTGCCTTACAGGGAAGTCCCATTCCCACCGTCAATGAAACTTAACAATTTACACCCAGGATCAATAGTTGTCAGGACAAGCTTCAGTGTAGGCCACTCTAGGTAGCTTGATCTGGAAACTGGTGGGTAAACTTTGGCACACAGTATACTTTGGTAATTACAAAAAGGAATGAAGAAAGAAAGGAGGGAGGGAGGAAGAAAAGCTACCCTGCCATAAATCAGAGTTCTAGAGTGACTACTGATGCCTCATCTCCAAGGTGTCAAATAAATGCATCAGCACTACACAAACTTTCCAGCTCCCACCTGTCTGCATCAACCACACTCTAAGAGCAAATGAAATAAGCCCCCAATAAAAATTGCACTGCAGTTTTAATTCATTTAAAATGTTCTATGCGGCAGTGTTTTGTGAATTGTTTTTAGTTGGTTGTTTTTGTGTAACCATCACCATTATTTATTTCCAAAACTTTTCATCACCCCAAACAGAAATTCTGTACCCACTAAGCAATAATTCCCCAGGCCCCTCTTCCCCTAGCCCCTGGTGGCCACTAATCTACTTTCATCTGTATGTATTTGCCTATCCTAGATATTTCATATAACTGGGGTCATAAAATATCTACTTTTGTATTTTAAAGCAAATCCCAAATACTATGTCATTTCACCCTACATATTTCACTATGCATCTCTAAAAAAACTATGGCCATTTTCTGACATTACCATAATGCCCATTATCACACCTAATGAAATTACCGGTAATTTCCTAGAATTATCTAATATCCAGCCCTTATAATTAAATTTCCCTGATTGACTCAAAAATGCCTTTTTTTGCAATTGTTTTGTTCAAATGGGTGTCCAAACAAGGTCCTCAAATCACATGTGGTTGTTCTGTCTCTGTTAATTTACAGCAACCCTCTTCCTTCATTTAATTCCCTGCCATTGACATATTAAAAAAATGAGATTCTTTGTTCTATAGAATGTCTCACATGGTGGGTTTGGCTGTTTGTTTTCTTGTGTTGTCACTTAGCTTGTTCCTCTATCCCTTCTGTTTTCTAATGCTAAATGGAGCTAGGAGCCATGGTGGCTCAGTGGTTAAGGCTCTCAGATTCTAACTAAAAGGTAGGTAGTTCAAATCCACCAGCTGCTCCGTGAGAAAGATGTAGCAGTCTGCTTCGATAAAGATTTATAGCCTTGGAGACCCTATGGGGCAGTTCTACTCTGTCCTATATAGGGTTGCTATGAGTCAAAATCGACTTGATGGCAGTGGGTTTGGTTCTTTTTGTAAATGGAAGTTAGCACTAAAGGATTGATGAGATCCGGGCTCAGCTTCATTGGCAAGAATACTTCATAGGTGGTGCTGCCAAGTGATGCTTTTGACGTGATGATTTCCTCAAGAGATACCAGGGCAGCAGGCTTTCTTCTCTGGAGCCTCACTTGAGAATATTTTTCTTTAAACTAGCTTCCTGTTTCTCCTCTTCTATACAACCAGGAACAGGATCAGCTGTTTGAATATTAGCTGATTAATAAAGCTGATGAATCAGAGATGGAAAGACAAGAACCTGGCAAGCCCACACCTCAGTCAGTGATTGCCTGATGGCTCCCTTCACTCATAGTTTTCTATAGGATTGTGCTGTCCAGTAGAATTTCCATGATGATGGAGATGTTCTATATCTGGATTCTCCAATATAGTAGCCACTAGTGACATGTCGGAAACCCTGGTGGCATAGTGGTTAAGTGTTATGGCTGCTAACCAAAGGGTCGGCAGTTCGAATCCGCCAGGTGCTCCTTGGAAACTCTATGGGGCAGTTCTACTCTGTCCTGTAGGGTCGCTGTGAGTCAGAATCGACTCGACGGCACTGGGTTTAGTCATATGTAGCCAGTGAGGACTTGAAATGTGGCTAGTGTGACCCAGGAACTGAAATTTTAATTCAACATACATTTAGATAGCCACATGTTACAAGTAGCTACCATATTGGACAGTGAGGTTCTAGAGTCATTTTTAAGTTACTTGAGGCACAGATTTTCCCACCTTCCTTAAGACCAAACTACTTCTGTTTTTGTTTTTAAGTCGTATTTAACATATTTGGCTAGTGAAATTGACTTTTGCAGAGCTGCTACTAAATTTGGTAGCAGTTTGGGGGCTCCAAATGAGCCGCTAGTTGCACCAGATACACTTAGACTTGACTCAAAGTTGATAATAGAAGGGAGTCACTGACTGCAGGGCAAAGCCAGACTCAGGCCCAGGTCCTGAGAGCGAGGGTGAGTGCAGAGAGATTGCCTGTGTGCCAAAGTGATAAGGAGCCTCTAATTAAAGAGCGAATTTCTAATTGTCATCAGGATATGCAAGTAACAGTCATATTACTGATCAATAGATAGATGAAAGTAGACTTTGTCTGCAAAGAATCTCACATGCCAATTTTTTCTTTTCAAACCGTGTGCCAAAGTAATTGATGTCCACAGAGGTAAAGATGTGTGTACAGATATTATATCTGATGTGTTCAAACTGACAATGTTGGGCACCTTTAAGGTATTATATTGGGCAAAGTGATAGGTGGAAAGATGACTAAGATGACTAAGGCATGGTCCCTACCCACAAGGAGTTTGCAATCTAGTAATAGATTATTATCTATTGAGTGTTGATTATGTGCTGAGCATCTTTCAAAATTCTCATTTGATCCTTACAATGACTTTACATAAAAAAAAAAATAAATAAATAAGGAAGGCATTATTAGCCCCATTACAGAGATGAGGAAATTGAGACCTGGGAAGGTTAATCAAGTTACTAGTTCAAAGTAGCACAGCTACTTAAATGGTAGAATCAAGATGCAAACCAAGCCCAAGCCACCATTATATCTTTCCTGGGTTATTGTAATAGTCTCCTGACTCGTCTTCATACGTATGCCTCAAACCCTGTTCTATCACAGCAGCCAGAGTGGTCCTTTTAATTCATAACTCTGATCTGTCAGATCAATGTCATTCCTCTGCTCAAAGCTCTGCATGGCTCCCTCTCTCTCACTTAGAGTAAAAGGCAAAGTCTGCACACAGGCCTACAAGACCCTATGTTATCAGCCCTTCTTACCTCTTTGACTTTGATGTTCACTCCTCTCTACTTCACTGGCTCACCTTAAGCCACGCTGGCCTCCTCCCATTTCAGGGCCATTGTACTGGTGGTTCCCTCTTTTAATAACATGCTTCCTCCAGATATCTGAATGGTCGCTCTGTCACCTCCTGCAAGTCTCTGAATAAATGCCACCTTTTTTTTTCTCAATGAGACCTGCCCTGAACATGTGTTCCCCACACCCTCACCCCTCTTTGTCTTGTCCCATATCACTTATTACCTTCTAGTATATTTTATCCACCACCCATCTGTCAGTTTATTGTGCTTCAGTGGCTTACGTGTTGCTGTGATGCTGGAAGCTATGCCACCGGTATTTCAGATACCAGCAGAGTCACCTACAATAGACAGATTTCAGTGGAGCCTCCAGACTAA
The DNA here is from genome assembly GCF_024166365.1 of Elephas maximus indicus. Lineage (NCBI taxonomy): Eukaryota > Metazoa > Chordata > Mammalia > Proboscidea > Elephantidae > Elephas > Elephas maximus. The sequence goes on from NC_064822.1 coordinate 159,452,076, forward strand.
GACAGACTAGGAAGAAAGGCCTGGTGATCTACTTCTGAAAATCAGCCCATGAAAATCCAATAGATCACAACAGATATGGTGCTGGACCGGGTAGCATTTTATTCTATTGTGCATAGGGTTGTCATGTGTCAGAGCCAACATGACAGCAACTAGCAAAACAATGGTGTATTGTATAATTTACTTATTTTTTAAACAAATTCATTAAGCTGTTAATAATTTTATTGTTAATAACTATTTTTTTTTTTTAACTATTACACCCCCCCTACAAGAATGTAAATTTTATATGGGCAAGAAATTTTTTTTCTTTTTCCATTTTCATCACTTCCATTTTTCAAACACCCAGAACAGTGTCTGATACATAGTGGGTGTTCAGTAGATGTTTGTTGACTCAAGAAATTGAAACTCAGGTATGTCCAGTTTCGCAGTCACTGAGTCACACTTGTTTACACTTTATATGTAAAAACATACCTATCTATCTATACCTGTTAAGTTGTCCTGGATACTTTAAAATGCGTGACCATGTAGAATCATGTAGGAAAATCAGAGTAACACATGCCTATATATTCTGAGCCTACTTCCTTTAGTTTTAAGGTCACTCTTGGCTTTGTGTTAATGAAACTATCATCTGTGGCTTCTGATAGGGCCAGATGTGGTCTGTAATTGTGGACAGTGAGCTTCCACAGGTGAGACTACTGCCCCAGCATTTGAAGAGTGGCTTTTGTGTGTGTGTGTGACATTGTCCCCTACCAAAGCAGAATTACTGTGCTTGTTATTACCAGCCTTGTTGCAACCAAGGCACAAGAGGATGAATGAGAAACATGGTACCTTAGCCAATAATATGCAGTGAGTAAGAAAGGGTGTGGTTTTAGAATCAAGCTATGAATTTTGCCATCTGTCAGCTATTCAAAGTATTTAATAGAAATCTTATTTCTCTTTTTGAAAAAACAACCAAAAAACAGGTTATTCTTGCTGAGAATTTGACTTCAAATTGTCCAGAGGTTATCTACGAAATTAAAGAAGAAACACCTGTTTTCTACAAACTTGTTCCTGACCCAGTGAATAATAGCTACATCTATCTAACAGCTGGGAAAGAGGTATGTGGAAATAGTAGTTATTGCTTCTGACTGATGAATAAAAATGGTTTAATTGATGTCATTAACCAGTAGTGAAGCTTTTCCTTTGAGCTACCGAGTTTGGGCACTGCCGCAGGCTTGGAGGAGACCCATAGCGGTGCACAGGCATGGAACTAAAACCGTATGTCAGTAAGTAAGCAAAAAATATTGCCTATTTAGACGATTTTATTATTGGCTCTATTTCCAGTGCCAAGTTTTTCAGAAGTGGGTGCGCTTGCAAATGGGCGCGTAATCAGCAAGGTAACTGAATTTCCACATTTGTCGTGTGGGCACTGAATGGTTAGATGGATTTATGAATATACCCGGTGAGACTGGGCTTGGAATTTGGGGTTAATATCAGGCCACCATCTCATACACATTCATGAGCCAGGAAATATATGGCCCTTGCCCTCCCTCTCTTAATTTATCTGGCTGTTTTAGTTTTTCTTCTTGCTTCTGCTTCCTGAAATAAAAAATAATACCTTTTTACATTTTATTCATCTATATAAAGTTCTTTTACCAAGGGAAGGGGAGAGGAAACTAATTTTACTGAGTCCCTACTGACTATGTACTAGTGACTGTTCTAAGCATGGTCTCTTTCGAGATATATAATGTCTGAATATATATGTATATATATATATATGTACACACACAGACGTACATAATAAACAGCGTTAATGAAATATATTAATAATTTAATGAGATGAAGTTACTCTTGTTTTATAGATGAAGATTCTAGGACTTGGAGAGATTAAATAACTTACTCAAGGACATACAGTCAGTTCTCATTATTTGCAGATAGTATTTGCAAATTTGCCTGCTCACTAAAATTTATTTGTAACCCCAAAATATCAATACTCGAGAGGCTTTTGCAGTCATTTGGCAGCATGCATACGTCCAGAGCAGCCAGAAATTTAAGTTGCCAATGCACACATTCACAGCTAAGGTCGAACAGGGCAGCACTCTCCCTTCTTGTTTCAGCTCTCTTACTGTTAACAAGTGTCCTTTTTGTGGTCTATTTAAGCACCATGTTTTTCCCGTTTTTATGCTTTTCACTGGTGACTGCACTGCTTAAAGTGGCCCCCAAGCCATAGTGCTGAAGTGCTGTCTAGTGTTCCTGTGCACAAGAAGACCGTGATATGTTTTTATGCCTTACAGAAAAAGTACATGTGATAGGCAAACTTCATTCAGGCATGAGTTACAGTGCTATTGGTAGTGAGTTCAATGTTAATGAATCAACAATGTATATTGAATAAGGTGCCTTTAAACAGAAACACATACAAAACAAGGTTATGTATTGATCGGTTTATGAAAGTGTTGTGACCGGAGGCTCACAGAGACCTCCCCTGTATTTCCCCAAGAGTAGTGGTTTGGTATTTGCTAATTCAGTGTTCGAGGAGACTTTGTAGAGCATAACTACTATAAATAATGAGAACTGACTGTACCTAAGTTAGGCCTTGTCAGAATTAGAACTTAAACTCTGCCTTGATGCTAGAGCCTATGCTAAATGAGATCAAATCTCGAATTTGTGAAAACAGGCCATTCTGGCATGGTGGTTTTGACGCAGGACTGTTCGAACATCCACAGTGCAAAGAATATAACCGAGACTTATATAATGGATGCAACCAAGGTCCTCAGCCCGATTTTCTATTCTTTTTCTCTCAATCATTTGATGGAGAATATGATAACATCAGTCTACGTCATGTGTTTTTTAGAGCCACAAGTAGGTGTGCAAACATTTTGTAGCCTCTGGTATTCCTTAAATGGCCGTATTATATCCTTTGCCCTTTGTCCATTGAACAATGAACACGCTGAGATGGCTACATCTGAATGTTACGTACCTTGGTAAACCCGCTCCTCCCCACACGGAATCTTCTTGGCCACCTTGGCCACCTTACTTTGCTATTTTAAACACTTTTTTTTATGTTTGTTTCCCAGGAATCCCATATTTGAAAGGTTTGTGTCTACTCAACACATTGTATGTATCAAGTAATGATTCCCATTCCCAGGCTTTACTTATGAAAGCACATCTCAGAACTGCCAGTCAGGGTACAGACGGTGCTACCCCACAGAGCTGATAAAATTCCAGCCAAAAGCAAAGAAACTTGAAGTCTTGCTTATCTGTGCATGTTTTCCATTTGGCTTTTTGAAATATTGCAAATAACTCGTAAGTCCTCATTACTACTTTTATGGGCCCCCAGCCCAGGACCTTAGACTGGAAATCAATGTGAGAGCCACCAGTGTCAGCAAGTCCTCATTTATTGGAAGGTAAAAAGTTCTGGGCTCTGATCATTCAAAGCCTGAAGTCCTAAGGAGAGCATTTAGGATTCAGCGAATCCTGCATTTAGGATTACTGCGAAACCCCATTAGTAAGACTCTTGTTGTCCCTGAATTCATACCCAGTGTAACCTCTAGAGAGACAAGACCCAAAGAACATCCTTTCCTAAACTCTTGGGGATAGACTGACAGTCAAACTAACCCATAGAACATCCTTAGAATGTTACAATATGTAGCCTTTAAAAATAACAACATGGAGATATGTCAGCCGATGTGGAATAATCACTGTGGTGTGTTAGTAAATAGAGAAGCAGGCCTAACGCACTATTTATTATGTCCTCTCTTTTACATAACATGACGTGTTTGTATGTTTAAATGCACTGAGTAGTAGTCATCAAAGAATGTTCTGGAGACTCATATTCCACTAGATGTCCTGAGCAAAAGTGGTCCTAGGACCAGATGTTACTTACTATAACCCTCCCTGGAGTGTCACGGTGTTCAACATATTCCAACGGTCTCAGAGCCTTGTGCTAAGGAAACTTCTTTAGCTTTTCAGTCTATGGTTTCATACGTTTATTGGACCACAGTACACTTTTTTCACATAATAATAATAGCCAAATATTTAAGGATTTAGTATGTACCAGACAATGTTTGTATATCCCAGTGAAGTCAGCACTACCATCACCATTTTATAGATTAGGAAACAAGTTTAGAGAGATTATGTGACGCTTATTAAAATTGCCCAGAATTTAAAAAGACGATTTGTGATCTGCAAGGAAGTATCCACATTCTGGTTAATTCTGGCTCAGGTTCATTGCCTACCCAGTATGTCTGTCAGAGCATCAAGAGCTGTGAAATGGAAGGGCATGGTCATCCTCTCTGTAGTCAGCTTAGAATTGAAGGATATACCTCATTTTCCTCATAAACCCCTTCTAGAGCTGTACATTTCCCTAACCTTTTTAAGAAGTTACTTATACTTTCTAATGTGTACAACTTCTTGGCGTAATGAGTTCCACAAGTGTCCTTACTACCCGCTGTGTGACTTTGCCTGCAGAAAAGGTGCCCTGCCATGCTCAGGCCCCTCTCACCACCCTGCTCTGAGGCTCTGACTGAGTGACCAAATGCCTCAGATGCCTGAGTCTGCCCAGCGTGGGTGCCAGCTCTGTGGGCTGCTGTTTCCAGACAACTGGAAGAGGCAATTCTAGGGGCAGGAAAGTGACTTAGTACTCCCCTGTTTCTTTTATTCTCAGTTTCAGTGGAGGGAGTGTGATCAAGCAAGCCAGGAGCTGAGGTGACGGAGCCACCCCTGACAGAGGTGTAAAAACAAAAAACCTGTTGCTGTTGAGTCCATTCCAACTCATAGTGACCCTATAGCACAGAGAAGAACTGCCTTCCTGCCTCTTCCCATTTCCACATCTGGTGCTAGCTTCATGCTAACGCTCCTGGGGCAGAACCTCTTGTATCCCCAGATACTTACTCCCAAGGTACCACTAACCACACGTTGACAGTTTCTATATGCAAACCGGGTGACCTGATTCTCTGATCCCTATAGAAATTATTAGCAGATTGGAAACCTGATTGCACATCAGACTCACCTGAGAGAGCTCTTGAAAATACAGATTCCTAGGCCCCACCCCCAGGCTTCCTAAGTCAGAGTGGCAGAGGGTCGGGAAACATGTACAGATCATTCTGATACATCTGCTTCAAACCTTAGAACTTGAGAACCACTGCCCAATGTAATTATGGAGGCATTAAGAGTTTGAGTTGGTAAATATGCCCTTTTTGGCTCTTCATCTGATAAGGTGTTGTAGTTTTTTTGGGTGTTGCTTATAATTCTGTCTGAACCACTACCATCTTTACTTTTAGGTTAGGAGAATTCGTGTTGCAAACTGCAGTAAACATAAATCCTGTACGGAGTGTTTAACGGCAGCAGACCCACACTGCGGTTGGTGTCACTTGCTACAAAGGTATTTCCTGAACCCGTTTCTCACTAGCTCACATTTTCCAAAAAGTCTCAGACAGGGAACACTTGTTGCCCTACTTAACAATCCATTTCAGTGACCTGAGGGAACTGATCTCCTCGCTGACTAAAATATCATTGTGTAATCCTAATTAATTCTCGAAGATATTCCAGGCCATGTCATTTCTACTAAATTGTTGGACCTGGGCCACACAGAGTTTAGCAATCTGGGGGGTGGGGAGGGTGGGGGGAGGTAGAAGAGGGGACATGTGGCATTAAGAGGGTCCGTTTTGCTTTTACTTTCTAGAGTTCCCCAAGACTCAAGAGAGAGGCAAAAGGTTCTCCCTCAGAGAAGAGAAAAGAATAGGGATGTGTGAAAATTTTCAAATGAATTCTTATAATGTCATGTATCCTATTGATTCTGTGGAAGCCTGATTATTGATGGTGTTGTCTCCGAATAGGCGGTATGGCCCTGGGCCTGATGTACAACCTTGGTCAACTGGCAGAATATGCCCAAACTGGTCTTGAATTACAATGTTCATGACCCATCTAGGCTCGGGGGCGACTTGTATTGGCTTCCTCGTCATAGCAGCTCCTAGCAGCTCCTAGTGTAGCTGGGGCCTGGTTGGATTCGCTGTTGCCATGGCAACCCAGTACACCGGCTCTTGCTATAGAAGCGAGGAGGAGAGAGCCTTAGCTGCAGCTCAGGCAGGAAAAGAAAAAAAAAAAAAAAAACCTAACAGTGTCTGTCAGTTTGGTGCTTTCAGTTTTTAAAGGTGAAAAGGATAAGAAAGAGCAGATCAGGTGTAGAGAAGCTGAAGGCTGAACAAGGGGCAGTTTGGGGATAGAAAAGAGGACTGGAGAGAGAATTGGGGAGCGTGGCAAGGGGAGGAAGCCAAGTGCAATGAAGGGAGAGGAAGAAATACAATATAATATAATCAAGAGGTTCAGAAAACAAACTGAAAATATGGGGATGGAATTAAGTAAGAGTTCATGGAGGAAGTCAAAATCCAAGAGGCAGCAAGACGCATAATTGCCCTTGCCTTTTGCTGCGCTTCCTTATGGGCTGTTTGCATCAGAGTCACTGGCAGACAAAAGAAGCAGGGCCAGGAAAATTCTCATGAATAATTGTAATTGGGTAGGAACGTTTTCTTCTTGTCACTTGCTGAAGACCAGAGTTTGAGAAATTAACTGATCCTGAAAAGCGCTTTATCGTTCCACGCCCACTAAGTGGTTTGCCATAATCTTTCAGATCCAGTCCATTCATGTAGGTTCTTTATTTATGGTGCTACATGCAGGACAGGAGACCCTTGTGGCGTAGTGGTTAAGTCCTATGGCTGCTAACCAAAGGGTGGGCAGTTCAAATCCACCAGGTGCTCCTTGGAAACTCTACAGGGCAGTTCTACTCTGCCCTATAGGGTCGCTATGAGTCGGAATCGACTCAACAGCGCTGGGTTTTTGGTTTGGACATGCAGGAGTTAATTCAGCAACAGTTGTAGTGATGATGATGGTGGTGATGATGAGGGTGGCAGTGGTGATAATGGTGATGGTGATGGTAACGGTGCTGATGGTGGTGGTGGTGGTGATAGTGGTTGTTGTTGTTGTGTGCCATCGAGTCGATTCCAACTCATAGGACCCTATTGGACAGAGTGGAATTGGTCCGTAGGATTTTCTAAACTGTAATCTTTACGGGAGCAGATTGCCAGGGTTTTTTTCTCCTGCAAAGCAGCTGGTAGGTTCAAACCACTGACCTTTCCGTTAGTAGCCAAACTTAATTAACCACTATACCACCAGGGCTCCTTGGCGATAGTACCAGTTGCTGTTCAGTTGATTCCAACAGTGGTGATTAAATAGCCATGTGTAGGTAATAGCTACTGAATTGGTCAGTGCAGGTCTGGGGTTCACGGGTAATGTCCAGGCTGGTGATATGAATCGGGATTTGGTAGTGTTTGTTGTTGTTGTTGTTGTTAGTTCCCATCAAGTCAGTTCTGACTCATGGCAACTCCGTGTACAACATAATGAAAAGTTAATCAGTCCTGTATCACCTTCATGATCATTGGCATATTTCAGTCCATTGTTAATTCCATTGTATAGTGCCTTCTAACCTGGGGGCTCATCTTCTAGCACTATATTGGAAAATAGAGTTTTCATTGACTAATTTTCATAACTAGATTACCAGGCCATTATTCCTAGTCTGTCTTAGTCTGGAAGCTCTGCCGAAACCTATCCAACATGGGTGACATGGTAGTGTTTAGATGGTACTTAAAGAAGTCTTAAGACTAGACAAGGGAATGAGTGTAGATTGAGAAGAGAAGAAGTTTGAGAACTGAGCTTTGAAGTGCTGCAATGTTCAGGGGTCAGGGAGATAAAGAGGAAGTAGAAAAAGAAATGAGGAGGCAGGAGTTAGAAAGGGAAGAGAAAAAACTGGAGAGAGTAGTTTCCTGGAAGCCAAGGAGCAGGGAACGATCCACTGTGCCAGATGCTGCTAGGAGGTCAAGAAAGAGAAGGGAATTGATTATTGGACTTAGCAGGTGGTCATTGGTGACTGTGACAAAGGCAGTTGTGTGGAGTGGTGCTGAAGCCACAAGAGGAAATGGGAAGAGAAGAAGACAGTGAGCAGAGACAACTCATTAGAGGAGTTTTCCTGAGAAAGACAGCAGAAACATGGAGCAGATGCTGGAGGAGAAAGTGAAGTCCAGAGAGTTTTGATTTTTCAAGATGCATGAAATGACAGTGTGTTTTTGTGCTGTTGGGAAGTTTCCAGTAGAGCGGGAGAAACTGATGATACAGGGGAGAGAAGAGAGAGTTGTGGAGTGTTGTCTTTCAGCAGGGAAAGAAAATATGACCTACTGTGCCAGTGGAGAGGGCAGCCTCAGACAGGAGCATGGGCAGTTCATTCTTAGTAATGAGGACAAGGTGAAGAACATGGGCCAGGACCAAGTAGGTGGTGAAAGGATGTGCAATGCCTTTTCATATTGTTTATGACTTTCTCAGTGACTTGAGACACAGACTTGAGGAGGAAGAATTGGAAGTTTAAGAGAGAGGAGAGAAGTGTGAAATAGGAGAGTGGGAGAGAGAATCGATTAGAGAAGTAAAGAATGAGTGCCAGGCTGCAGTGGGCCCACTTAGGTTCGTGGTCTTGCCTTTGAATTGAGTAATAAGCATGATTTTGCTTTTCTTAAGCCATGTTCAGCTCTGTTAGTTTAGGCATAGAATAGGGGAGAGTTGGATTTAACCACAGTTGGGACTTTGCTAGGGCCCTTGGGTCGTGCAAAGAATTAACACACTCAACTACTAACCAAAAGGTTGGAAGTTTGAGTCTACCCAGAGGTACCTCGGAAGAAAAGCCTAGAAACCTAGTTTCAAGAAATTAGCCATTGAAAACCCTGTGGAGCACAGTTCTCCTCTGACACACATGTGTTCGCCATGAGTTGGAGTCAACTCGATGGTAATTGGTTTTTTTTTTGAGCTTTGCAAGGAAATATATCAGGAGGGGAAAGAAGGACAAAGGAGCTGAGATGTATGCCAAGACTGACTTTAATGATCATTTTAATAGTGGACCCTGGACTCTAGGCTGGTTGAGGAAGGAAGTGGGGACACAAAGGAAGTGAGGATGCAAAGAGATGGTAGAATCAATGCATTGGAGTTGGCAGTTAGGTTTAAGAATTGTTAGAGCTGGGGAACTGGAAAGGCGGGAGGTAGTGGGGACTTGAAATTGAGATCATGGGCGGAGTGGAGTTATTGGTAATGACAAGGTCTAGGGTTTGATTGTGTCTCAGAATTAGGATGGAGGACAAGATCATTGGCAGAAAGAAGGTCAAGGGACTGAGGTGTCAGAGGATTAGATTGATTAATCATCTCTGTGGAGATTGAAGTCACCAAGAACAATGATAAGAGCAGTGTTGGAGAGAGTGAGGAGGTCAATAGTCAAGATGAGGGTAAGTGATCAGGACGTCTGGAGATGATGACAACAAGGAGGATTGCTGGGTAGTGTAATCTAGCGGCATGAACTTCAAAGCTGGGGGGCTTTGAAAAGAGAGAAGAAGAATCATCCAGAAGAAGCAGTAAGACACAAGCAGGACATCTATGATGGGGAAAGGAAGCAGTCAGCCCTTGAAAGGGAAGCTGCGTCCTCAGGGGAGAGGACTGTTGTAGTTGTTGTTAGGTGCCATCGGGTCAGCTCCGACTCATAGCAACACTGGGTGCAAAAGAACGAAACACTGCCTGGTCCTGCACCATCCTCACAATCTTTGCTGTGCTTTAGCCCATAAAAAGCCACTGTGTCAGTCCATCTCGTTGAGGGTCTTCCTCTTTCTCTCTGACCTTCTACTTTACCAAGCATGATGTCCTTCTCCAAAGTATGTGAGACGTAGTCTTGCCATCCTTGCTTCTAAGGAGCGTTCTGGCTGTACTTCTTCCAAGACAGATTTGTTCTTTTGGCAGTCCATGGTATATTCAATATTCTTGGCCAGCACCATAATTCAAAGGCATCAATTCTTCTTCTGTCTTCCTTATTCATCGTCCAGCTTTCACATGCATATGAGGCAATTGAAAACGCCATGACTTGGGTCAGGAGCACCTTTGTCTTCAAGGTGACATCTTTGTTTTTTAACGCTTTAAAGAGTCCTTTGTAGCAGATTTGCCCAGTGTAGTGCGTTGTTTGATTTCTTGACTGCTGCTTCCATGGGTGTTGATTGTGGAGCCAAGTAAAATGAAATCCTTGATAACTTCAATCTTTTCTTCATTTATAATGACATTGTTTATTCGTCCAGTTGTGAAGATTTTTGTTTTCTTTATGTTGAGGCATAATCCATACTGTAGTCTGTGGTCTTTGATCTTCATCAGTAAGTGCTTCAAGTCCCCTTCACTTTCAGCAAGCTAGGTTGTGTCATTTGCATAACACGGATTGTTAATGAGTCTTCCTCCAATCCTGATGCCCCATTCTTCTTCATATGGTCCAGCTTCTCAAATTAATTGCTCAGCATACAGATTGAAGAGGTATGATTAAAGGATACAACCCTGGTGCACACCTTTCCTGACTTTAAACCACACAGTACCCCCTTGTTCTGTTCAAAAGACTGCCTCTTGATCTGTGCATAGGTTCCTCATGAGCACAATTAAGTGTTCTGGGATTCCTATTCTTTGAAATGTTATTAATAACTTGTTATGATCCACAAAGGGAGAGGACTAGGTTTCAGTAAAAGCAAGAAGAGGAAACGACAACCAGAGAAGAGGTTGAGAACACTGGGGTTTTTATAGATGACTGGCTGTGAGTTCCGGAGGGTATAGTGAGGCCTTTTACAAACACCTATTAACTATCTCCCCAGATTCTGCTCTTGCTTCCTCACCCCTGCCCCACCTGGATCCAAAAAGAGTGATCCTTTACAAATCTAAATCAGATCAAGTCACTCCTCAGCTTAAAAACTTCTAGTGGCCTTCCATTTGTCGGGACATACAAAGTTTTATACAATCTAGCCCTTCACTACTTCTGTGATCCCATTTCATGACACTCTGTCCCTCGTTCACTCTACTCCAGCCACACTGGTGTTCTTTCTGACTTAAGAATATGCCAAGCTTTTTCCTGCCTCAGGGCCTTTGTTCTTGTTGTTCCCTCAGTCTAGAATATTCTTCCGTGGGTCTTTTCATGGCTGGCTCTCTCTTGTCCATCAGGTCCTAGCACACACATCTCCACCTGACTACCCATTTTCAAGTAGTTCCCACCTCACTCACAATGACATCATCGATTTATTTTCTTCATGGCCCCATCACTATCTGAAATAATCTTATTTCTCTGCCTCCCCCTTTAGTAAAATGTAAGTTCCACGAGAAGAGGGACTTTGTCTGTCTTGTTCATTACTGTATTCCCAGAGTCTAGAACAGTCCCTGGCACATAGATAGTGTTTAAAAAGCATACGTTAAATGCATGGAGTAGATTGAGTAGGAAACTCTACCAGTGGCTGGTTGAGACTTGTGCCTTAAGTATGATAGAACATTCCAGAGTTGTGGACTGATGGCCCTTCATAGCCATGTCAGATCACTTGGTTTGAAACTGGCTTGATTCTGGCCTAAGATGAAATGAAACTAAGCCTCAGATCTGTGAGTCCTGTTAAGCTCCAAGTACCATTCAAAATTAGGGATTCTAAAGGGGGACGTTTTCTTATAACTGTAGAGCATCCCACTGTGTTTATTCTAAATGTCACAGATTTATTTAGAAAAATAATTTATTTTCTCTGTTGAGAAGGTTGAGCTTCCTTGCATACATTTCTAGAAAGTGGATGGGGTGGGGGGAGGCAAGAAAATTATCTGAACTTCCTTTTTATCGGGCGTTAAGAATAAGCATCTAGTATAAGCAGATAAAAAGCAATTAGATAAACAATGAGCTCTAAAAAGTCTAGTATTTTATTGTAGGAACCTCAGATCCAACCTGTGCTGAATTTGTCTGTGTGGGTGGAAAGTGAATTTTTGCAGGCTGAATATCTTGGGTTTGGAAGGAGTTTCTCAGTTTTTCCTGTATTGCGAAGCATAGCACATGTGTTCAGTTATGGATTTCCACAAAACTGGCAATCCTGAACCAATGAACGGGTGAGGTTCCAAAAGTTCATTTGCAATTTTGTTTGGCACCAGAGTGCATTTTCCCATAGAAACAGTGTCATAAATTAAGGATCGATTCACAAGCCAGCCCACAAAATTGAATTAAATAAATTTCAACAAATATTTATTGAGTGCTTACCAAGAGCCCAATGTGGGAAGCGAGATAGCCAGGTGCTGTTGAGAAAAATCAGATGCCATTCTTGGCCTGAAGGAATTGTCATGCTAACTAGGGAGGCAGACCCGTCAACGGCCAACATTAATTCATTCTGTATAAATCCAATCAACAAACATTTACTGAGCACTTAACCAGTTGCTGTAGAATTGATTCCGACTCATTGCTACCCTATGTGTGTCAGAGTGCAACTGTTCTCCATAGAGCTTTCAATGGCTGGTTTTTTCAAAAGTAGATTGCCAGGTGTTTCTTCCAAGGCACATCTGGGTGGACTCGAACCTCCAACCTTTCAGTTAGCAGCTGAATACATTAACAGTTTGCACTTCCCAAGGACTCCATTGAACACCTACAATGTGCTAAGCCCTAGGCAAGGTGCTAGGGATACAGTAATTTCTTGCCTACGTGAAGCTTGTAATCTAGTGAAGGATATAGGCCAGCATATCAGTCAGGTTTCTGTTCCTGTGATATTGTATAACAAACAACCTCCAAATTTTTATGGCTTACAAGAATGGGTGTTTACTTATATTTATTTTTTTGCTCATGGGTCTACCTGTCAGCTGGGGAGTCTCTGTGTGAAGCTGCATGTTGAGCTCAGGTTGGCTTCACATCCTGCACATCCTTTTCTCAAGGAAGAGCAGAAGCACGAGAGACCGAGCTAAACTATGGAACACATTCAAAGCCTCTGTTCACACTACGTTTGCTGGTATTTCATTGGCAAAGCAAGCCACATAGCCAAGCCAACCAACAGTGGGGTGGGGAAACATATTTCACCTGCTCTGGTGGGAGGCACTACGAAGTGACATGGCAAAGGGTGTGAATGTAATTCTAGGACTGAAGAAATGAAGAACTGGGAACGATAATTCAATCTACTAGTAAGTAAAGAAGTGAGTGAAATAGAGTGTAATAAGGGCTACCAGGGGAGCAGTGGTAGTTCAGAGATAGAATTCTCGCCTTCCATGCGGGAGACTTGGGTTCAATTCCTGGCCAGTGCACCTCAAGCACAGTCATTTCCCATCTGTCAGTGGAGGCTTGCATGTTCCTGTGATGCTAAACAGATTTCAGTGGCCCTTCCAGACTAAGACAGACTGGGAAGAAAGATGTGGGATCTACTTCCAAAAATCAGCTTAAAAATTCCTATGGATCACAAAGATTCAATCCTGTTGTGCATGGGGTCACCATGAGCCAGGGGGAGACACGACAGCAGCTAACAACAACAAAGGCTAGCTCAGAGGAAGTATTGAATTCCATGGGGACACATGAAAAAACACTTAATCCAAACTTCAAAGGTCACGGAAGGCTTGGTAAAGAGGAGGCAGAAGAAGCTGAGCAAATAACTATAGGAGACCATGGCCCAACACTCAGCATGGATGGAGTGATGGCATGTACAGTGCAGCAGAAGAGTGTTGGGGGAGACGGGTGGCTTGGTAGCAGGGGCAGATGAGGAAGGGTCTTATGAGCCATGCTAAAGAATGTAGACTTTGTAGGGAGGCTATTGGAAAGCTGTTGCAGGGCTTTTGTTAGAATAGTGAGCAGATCAGATGTGTGTTTTAGAACAAGCCCTCTGGGATGCAGAATGAAGTGCAGGGGACCCCACTGGAAGCCGGCAGATTAGTTAGAAGGTGGTTGTAAACCAGCAAGAGGCTGGGGACCGAATTAGAGTAACAGTAGTGGAGATGGAAAGAAGTGGGTGGATTTAAGAGCTGTTTGGAAGATAGAATTGGTGAGACTTGGTGATTAATTAAATTCTTCCTTGAGGCTGACCCACTAAGAATAGGGCCATAAAATGAAAAATAAAATATCAAGGTGGCCGCTGTTTTTCTGGAAGATGTATTCTTTCTCCCTTGATCTCAGGCCTCACAAAGAAAATAAAGACGTGGTAGCCAAACATATGCTGGATTCTTACTGTATCCTAGGCTCTAGGGCCAGGCACTAGGTTGGAGCCTTCAGGATGAGGACCTAAATGTGATGGCGAAGGGCTCCGAAAGATGCCACAGCTGAGTCTCAGAGAGTGCAGAGAGGTGAGTGGTTGCTCTTTTACCAGGAATGAGGTGACTTTGGTGTTGAGATTATACGGGAAGGAGCCCAGGCATCTGGCTTGCATGACCAGGTGGACAGAGACATCGTTTACTGAACAGGAATGTTGGAGGGGTAGCTTGTTTGGGATGTATTAGCAGGTGGACTTCCACCTTGGCGGCATGAGCAATCTGTCACAAGAAGAGAGAGCTTGGGTTCTGGAGGCAGCTTGCTTGGGATCAAATCCAGACTTTCGTGTGACCTGCAAGAGTCTCATCTTCTCTGTGCCAAATCTACTCTTCTCTAAAGCAGGGTTAATAAAAGTGCGAAATTGGGTTGTGGAGAGGATTCAATGAGATAATGCATGTAAAGTCTTAGACACAGTGCTTGGCTCCTAATAAACACTAAAGTAATGTTAGCGATTATTATGGTGGGAACCCAGAGGAGCGAGCCATTAGTTGTCTCTGGAATTGGGAAAGGCTTACAGAGGAGATGGCATTCAAATTAGACCTTGGAGCCTGAGAGGAATTATACCAAGGGAAGAAGAGCAGATAGGAGCCCAGTGGACAAGGCATTTCAAGGTGAAGAATCAGCGGAGGTCTGTTTAGGGAGGGCCAGACTGAATTATATCATAGAGCACTGGCTCTAGAAGGAGGGAAATAGATGGGTAGAACCAGAATGTGAAGGGCTTTGACTTTGGACTTTATTTGGTGGGTGCTGGGAGCTCTGGAAGCCCTGGTGGCTCACTGGGTAAGCGCTTGGCTGTTAACTGAAAGATTGGTGGTTCAGACCCACCAGCCACTCTGCAGGAGACTGCTTCCATAAAGATTAAAAAAAAAAAAAAAAAAAAAGCCCGTAGTACAAGAGTCAGTTCTGACTAATAGCAACCCTATAGGACAGAGTAGAACTTCCCCGTAGGGCTTCCAAGGAGCACCTGGTGGATTTGAACTGCCAGTCTTTCGGTTAATAGCCATAGCTCTTAATCACTACGCCACCAGGATTTCCCTGTAAAGATAACAGCCTTGGAAGCCCTACAGGAAGGTTCTACTCTGTTCTGTAGAGTTACTGTGTGTCAGAATTGATTTGACGGCAATGGGTTTGATTTTGCTGGGGACCCATGAAAAGTTTTATGTAGGGGACTGACGTGATCATATTTGTTTGGAAAAGATGATCCTGATGGCAGTGTAAAGATGAGCTGCTTTAATCCAAGCATAGTTGTACCCTACCCCCTACTCCCACTCCTTCCCAAGGTCACTCTCCTCTGGGATATTTTGGGAAAGAGTGAGTTTATCTCACATCTCTTCCTGAGTCATCTACTTGGCAGCTATTTCTCCAAATTTTGTGCGCCTATAGCCACCTCTGCCAACCAGGGCTGGGCCTTCCTTAGGAAACGGGCCATGCCATGTAGGAAAGGCCATACTTGTCTTTATTGACCTGCCCCTTAATGATCCACCCTGCACATGGTAGGAACAAAGTCCTTATGAATGCTAATGCTACATGTATAACCCATCAATTATTTGCATAAATTTAACATTTCTTCGTCCCCATATTCTGCATATTTCTTCCACATTGATGGTTGGAAGACCTTAAAGCAGCTGCTTATAGGTCTTCATGTTGCTATTAGGCTGTTCTGCACAAGAGATTATGAAAGAGATCATTTTTCAATTTGGTCTGACAATAGGGCTCTGCAGCTGGACTTTCTATTGGACTTTCCTAAAGAGTTAGGAGTAAGAGAAGGGAATTTTTAACATGGAAGAGAAAAACTGAAATCTGAGCCCTAAACATGATTGTCTCCAATGCCCCAGAGTAACAAACAAACAAAAAGAGTTAAAAGATATGCTTGTGGGTACATCCCATTTCCTTGCCTTGAGGCCTCCTTTCCCCCTCTCCTCCAAGAGAGACTCCAACCTCAATCCTCCTTAAGGCCAATGTTTAAACCCTAAGGAGACCGAGGACTGTGATTGCCCTAAAACTTGACTAAGACAAATCCATGGTGCACAGTAACCTGTAGCCATATTTTTCCAAATCCTGAGTTGCTCAGTCTTGTCTGCCCTGTGAGAGGAGGACAAAATGCAATAGAGAAGGCCACTGAGGGTTTTCAATAGAGAAGCCTAGCAGGGTGTGACCACTTGTCCTTCAGAACACAGTTCCAATGCCTCTTCCACAGGAAGCCTGCCTTGACTCCAGGCCAGGCCAGGAGACAGGGTCTTCGTGGATGGATAAGAATATGCTTGTCATGCTCCAAGCACCCACCCATTGCCGTCGTTTTGATTCGGACTCATAGTGACCCTATAGGACAGAGTAGATCTGCCCCACAGAGTTTCCAAGGAGCAGCTGGTGGATTGAACTGATGACCTTTTTTTTTTTCAGTTGTACTTTAGATGATGGTTTACAGAGCAAACTTGCTTCTCATTAAATAGTACACATATGGTTTTATGACATTGGTTAACAACCCCATGACATGTCAACATTCTCCCTTCTTGACTTTGGGTTCCCTATTACCAGCTTTTCTGTCCCCTCCAGGCTTCTAGTCCTTGTGCCTGGGCTGGTGTGCCCCTTTAGTCTCGTTTTGTTTTATGGGCCTGTCTAATCTTTGGATGAAGGGTGGACATCAGGAGTGACTTCATTACTTAGCTAAAAGAGTATCCAGGGGCAATACTCTTAGGATTTCTCCAGTCTCTGTCAGGGCAGTAAGCCTGGTCTTTTTTTGTGAGTTAGAATTTTGTTCTAAATTTTCTCCAGCTCTCGCCGGGACCCTCTATTGTGATCGCTATCAGAGCAGTCAGTGGTGGTAGCCAGGCACCATCTAGTTGTACTGGCCTCAGTCTGGTGAAGGCCATGGTAGATGTGGTCCATAGGTGCTTTGGACTAATCTTTCCCTTGTGTCTTTAGTTTTCGTCAGTTTTCCTTGCTTCTGAAGGGGTGAGACCAGTGGAGTATCTTAGATGGCCACTCACAGGCTTTTAAGACCCCAAATGCTACTCACCAAAGTAGAATGTAGAATATTTTCTTTATAAACTATGTTATGCCAATTGAGCTAGATGTTCCCCGAGACCATGGTAGAACTGCCGACCTTTTGGTTAGTAGCCGAACTCTTAACTATTGAGCCACCAGGGCCCCACTCCAAGCACAGTGTCCTGCGTATTCTATGCCATGTTCCATTTAGTCCTCCTGGTATCCTATCAAACATACCAGCTGCTCTTTGGAAACACCACAGGACAGTTCTACTCTGTCCTATAGGGTCACTATGAGTCACAATCGACTCAATGGCAACCGGCTTGGTTGTTTTAGTTGGTACCCTACAAAGTTAGTACTATAACAATCTCCACTTTATAGACAAGAAAACAGGCTTAGTTTCTTTATTAGTTTCCTGTTGCTGCTATAACAAATTCCCCCAGGATTAGTGGCTTAAAGCAACATAAATTTATTATCTTACAATTCTGGGAGTTACAAGTCAGAAACGGGTTTCACTAGATTAAAATCAAAATGTTAGCAGGACTGTGTTTTTCTGAAGGCTTCATGGCAGATTCTATTCCCTTGCCTTTTCCAGCTTCTAGAGGCTGTCTATATTCCTTGGCTAATGACCCCTTTCTCCATCTTCAAAGCCAGCAGTGTAGCATCTTCAAATCTCATTGACTCTTGACTCCAGCTTCCATTGTCACATCTCCTTCCCTGGCGCTGACTCTGTCTCCTCCTTCACTCAAAGGACCCTTGTAATTACATTGAGTCTTTCTGGATAATCCAGGATAATCTCCCTATCCCAAGATCTTTAATTTAATCAAATCTGCAAAATCCCATTTGCCATGTAATATAACACATTCAAAGGTCCTGGGGATTAAGATGTGGACATCTTTGGGGTACCATTATTCTGTCTATCATAGGTTGCACAAGTAGTTGAACCAGGATTCAAGTCTAGGCTTAGTTCTAATTCCCAAGCCAGTATATTTCCCTACCACTGAGCCTCCTTTCTAGTGAAAGGGAAGAGAAACAAGAAGAAAACATTATCTCTTATGGCAGTGGGAGGAGAGGAGAGAGCCTGGAACAAATGGCCCTTTGTGCATGACTGATATGCAGAAAAAGGTGCTAGAACTCAGGCTGACCTTAGTTATAGAAACTGCCACCTTGAAAGCTTAAGTACTGACTCATTCATTTAGCAGATATTTACTGACCGTCTCATATATGTTAGGAGGGGTCATTGTAGTTTAGTAGTAGAAATTCTGCCTTCCGTGAGGGAGACTTGGGTTTAATTTCCAGCCAATGCACTTCATATGCAGCCATCACCTGTGTGTCAGTGGAGGCTTGCATGTTGCTATGATGCTGAGCTGGTTTCAGTGGAGCTCCCAGATTAAGACTAGGAAGAAAGGCCTGGTGATCTACTTCTGAAAATTATCCAGTGAAAGCCCTATGCATCACAACAGTCCAATCCACAACAGATCATGGCACAGGATAGGGCAGCATTTCATTCTATTGTGCATGGGGTCACCATGAGTCAGGGTTTGACTCCACAGCAGCTAACCACAACAACAACAATATGTGTCAGACACAGTTCTAAGCACTAGCAGTGAACTAAAATAAGCAACAACAACAAAACAAACTGTTTCCATCGAGTTCATTCTGACTCATAGGGACCCATAGGACAGAGTAGAACTGCCCCGTAGGTTTTCCAAGGAGCAGCTGGTAGACTCGTACTGCCAGCTACTTGGTTAGCAAGCAAGCTCTTAACCATTGTGTCACCAGGGCTCCAGCACTGAACTACACAAACCCAAATCCTTGCCCACATGGAGGTCATTCTATTGAGGAAAGATCGACAATGCAAAAATGAATAAGGAAATGGAGGGCATATCAGAAGCGGTCAATGTTATAAAGAAAAATAAAACAAAGAAGCGGTAGGGGAGTGCTGGTTGAAGGCAGGGGAGGTTACAATTTTAAATAGTGTGGTCACGGAAGGCCTTAGTGAGAAGATGATGTCCAAGACATGACATCTGAGACCTGAAGGGACATGTCCAGCTTTGGAGCTGTCCTCCTTTACAGATTGTGAGTGGTTGAGAAGGCAGTTTGGGACCGAAGTTCTAACTCTGCACTTGTCTATTCTTTCCTCCTAACCCATGATTTGTCCTTGTGCAGATCTCAAGCTTGAAGGCTGTGCAGTGACACTCTTTTATGGTCCAGTGCGGCTCTAATGACAGCAGTAATGATACTGATGGGATTTGGGGGTGACCCCTCCTTCTTGTGCGAGGATCCCATTGTGCCAACTAATTTTGTAGAAGCAAGTAGGACAACTGTCTGTGGGGTGGAAGCAGTGGGAAGCAAAGAGGAATATGTTATTTGGGCCTCAGGGCATGACCGAGTTACCCAGACAAAGGCTGAGACTGAGTGTCTGGGTTACCGAGGATGCTGGAAGGGGTTTGGAAGCCTTTTCACACTGGAGGAGTCTTGGGTGAACCCTGCTGGTTCTTCATCCCTTTATCAGCTGTTTGGGGAGCTGCAGATAAATCCCACTCTTTTTTAAAGCAGAAAGTGGAGAAGGGATAAGAATATTAAGAGGTACAGCTCCACCCTTGGGGTCCCAGACATTTGACGATGGTCCAAGCAAGGAGAATGGCCACCTTGCTCAGAAGCCAGTTTTTGTTTGGTGGAGTCAGGAGCTGAGGTCCTCAGACCTCAGCATCCAAAGTACTTATCTGCACCATCTCTTTAATTGATGTTCTCTGACTTGGAACAAGTACCCTTAGGAACACCCCTTTAGGTAAATGTAAGTTTTAATGGAATAGATTTTTTTTTTTTTTGGAATGACCTTATCTCAGCCAGAGTGCACTTTCATAAGTATGTATTGATTGGCTTTTATAAAATTCCTCAAATGTTTTCACTTGTCTTTGTGACCTAGTATTCGTCCTGTTCCCAATAACTCCTCCACATTCAAACACAGTGTTCAGATCTTCATTCCAAGCCTTCCTTCTAGTCTTTCCTTATTGCTTTTGTAATGTTCAGCTCTGAATGCTATTATTCTGTTGTATCGAGAGTGCACCATTTCTGCCATGCCAAGTGTGGGATTTAATATTGCTCTTGGGAAGATGGGGTTTTCGTATTATTGCCGCCTGTTTACTGGTGGGGTACTGAGACTCAGGGAGGCTAAGGAACCTGCCCTCAATTACACAGGGAATACGTGGGATTATCCTCGCTCAAGAGGCATCATTTTCCTATTTTCATTTCCACGCCACCTGGGTTTAAAAAAAAAAAAATGCCTCCCCTAAGTTCTTCAGTTCATGTTTTACATTTGGAAATAAAAACACCAACTTTTAGTACAGTCATCACCCACAAAAGAACCACATGGGGTGAAGGCCACAAATCCCTTTTGTGTGAGTGTTTCAATCTGCAAATGTGTTTTATATGTGTGTTAAATAGCTCAAAGTTTCAAGACAAAGGCTAGTTTTCCACCATGCTGGTTAATAAGCCAACCCAGTGAACAAAAATTAATGAAACAACTTAGACGCTGGTATCATAGAGACATAGACAAGAATTTAGTCACTTTAAAATTTAATTCCTAATCCAATTCAGCTAGCTTTTGTTGAATCCCATCCATGGGCCAGGCCCTGTACTAGGCCCTGGGGAAACAAAGATGAATGAGCTCTGCCCGGAGAAGCTTGCAGGTTCGTGTGGGAAGCAGGCACTGAACGAATAATTTCAATACACCATGGGAAGTCACCTAATAGCTGGTGTTCAAGGCATAGAGAGACCTCAAAGAACCCTGTAGTCTTGGGGGAAAGGAGGGTTGTATTTAAGAATCTTCAAAGAAGCTATGTCTATCACCTTAGATAGAAAAGGCACACTGGATGTTGACCTGGTGTGTGTGAGCAATGCAAATCGGAAATCTGGTTAACTTTATTGCCCTAATTGTTTGGCTTATGTCATTCAAGTTATTGCCTAAATTCTCTGTTTCACTTGCCCATGCAATGATGATAACAATAACAACAACATCAACTCATATTTATTGGGGCATTATTGTAAATACTTTAAATAGAATTATTTTTGTAACAGCTTCATGAGGTGAAAGCTGTTAATTTCTGCAGTTATTCAGGTGGAGAACTGAGACACAGAGAGGGTACATAGGTTGCCCAAGGTCACCAGCTTGTAAGTGGCAGGCGCACTCTTCCCTTTTTTCACTAAGTCAAACCATGCTGGTCTTCAGTCAGTTCCTTACAAAAATGAAGCTTTAAGTTCTTTGCACATGCTGTTCCCTCTGCCTGGAATGTTCTTCCCCCTACTCTTGACATAGCTAGATTTTTCTCATTCTTGAGCTCCGAGATGAAATGTTGCCTTTCTTGACCAGCCTTGTGTAAAGTAAATCTCTCGGTCCTATGCCTTTGGTTTCTGCAGAAGGCTTACCTCAATTTAGAATTATTTTGAATAATTGTCTGCTTATTTGGTTTTTGTCTATGCCTCCCTGGAATGTAAGTTTATTAAGAGAGGAGCCTTAACTGGCTTGTACATCAATGTCTCCCCAGGGCCCCAGTGCAGTGTTTGGCGCATGGTGGGCTCTCAGCACATATTTGTAGAATGAATACTAGGTACGGTGCTAGGCCCTGGAGGTACCAAGGTGAATGAGATGGGCCTTTCCCTCGTGGGACTTACAGCTTAGTCAGAGAGGTAGGCAATTGGCAACTAAGGCAGTGTGCTGAATACACTAGGGGTGTATGTTAGGTGCCATGGGTTCCCCAAAGAGGGAGTGACCACCTTTGCCTGGAGGCTGTGCAGACATCATGGAGGAGGTTACACTGAACCAGCCCTTGAAGAAGGAATACAATTTCACCAAGAGTTGAAGGTCCTAGGGCATTCCAGGCAGTGGTAGCAGCAAGTGGGAGGGAGAGCCTAGCATGTGAGCATTGTAAGAGTTTATGAAATGCCTGTCCTCTACTAGGCTCTGTGTAGACATCCAGGATGTATGATGTTAGGAGCTTGCAGTCTAGCCAGTGAGATGGACTCATCATCCCACAATTAATTAAGGATAAGTTTGGAGAGGAATCCAGGAGCTAGATCATAAAGTATCAGGGTAAAGAGATGAGTGTGAAAACGTATTGTAGGTTCCAGGTCATGAAAAGACCTACTTGTAGGCAGAGGAGTTTGGTGTAGATGAAAAAGAGCTGTTAAGATTCCGAAGGAGGGGAGTGACACGATAGCTCTGTGCTTGAGAATGACCTAGATGTCAGCATGGAGGTTGACTGAAGGAACTGGTGATGGAAAGGAGGAAGACCAGCTGGGAGGCTGTGGCAGTAGCCTGGGTGAGAGGTGATGGACAAAGATGGAATGCAGAGCGTAGCTTAGAGCTATGCTTAGAATTAATAGGTCATAATCAGTTGAGTGTGAGCATTGAGAACAAGAGCCAAAAAGGCCCAAAGTTTTCTAACTCAATCTGCCACGTGGACTTTCATTCATTAACCAAGACAAAGCAGTATTTTTCGATGTGTGTGACTAGAACTTCTAATCTCTCAGAACATCCTTAAAAAAAAAAGTTGGAAGACATTGTGTCATTTGTTCTTATCTTGGCAAGTCACAAAGCACATCATCAGCATGATGTCCTGCAACAGAGAAACTTGTTTAATTTTACTTAATTTGTGTTTTCCAAACTTCTTGGCACAAGAACCCTACTTTAATACCGACACCCAAAACAACCCAAGGAACACACTTTGAGAAGTTCTTAGAAATAGAATAAACTATATTTTCCTATGTGGCCTGTGCTGTGGGGGACCTATTTGCCGTTATCTAAGCATTGAAGATACCGCTATCCTAGAAAGCTTTGAAAATTGTGGGCAACTGGGCATAGTCATAAGGGTAGAGATGCTAGGGCCAGACTGCTGGGATTTAACATCCTGCTATTTAACTTCTCTGTACCTCAGTTGGAAACCCTGGTGGCGTAGTGGTTAAGTGCTACGGCTGCTAACCAAAGGGTGGGCAGTTCGAATCTGCCAGGTGCTCCTTGGAAACTCTATGGGGCAGTTCTACTCTGTCCTATAGGGTCGCTATGAATCAGAGTCGACTCAACGGCACTGGGTTTGGTTCTCTTTTTTATATCTCAGTTTGAGGAGCCCTGGTG
Organism: Elephas maximus indicus; assembly: GCF_024166365.1. Taxonomy (NCBI): domain Eukaryota; kingdom Metazoa; phylum Chordata; class Mammalia; order Proboscidea; family Elephantidae; genus Elephas; species Elephas maximus. The sequence continues at coordinate 159,475,289 of NC_064822.1, forward strand.
GCACAGTGGTTAAGTGCTTGGCTGCTTAACCCACCAACCTCTCCACAGTAGAAAGATATGGCACTCTGTTTCCATAAAGATTTCAGCCTTGGAAACCCTATGATGTAGTTCTACTCTGTTCTATAGGGTTGCTCTGAGTCAAAATTGATTCGGTGGCAATGGGTTTGGTTTTGGTTTGGTTTATATCTCAGTTTCCCCATCTCTAAATTGAGGATGGTAACAATAGTACCTACTTCATGAGGTGGTTGTGAGGATTAATGAGTTAGGATATGGAAAGCATGTTAGGACGAGGAACAGTGCCTGGCCCATGGGAAAAGCTCAGTAAATGTTACCTCTTGTCAGCGGCAGTCTAAGGTAGTAGATAAGACTGTGGATTTTTAAAGCTAGACTTCCTGGTTTTGTATCTCATCTCCTGTAGTTACTAACTCTGTGACCTAGGGAACACAAGAGGAGCCTTCCATGTCTCTGTTTCCCCCATTTGTGGGGTTTGAACCATTCTTGTACCTATTTCACAGCCTTGGTGTGAAGAGTAAATGAAATAAATCATGTGAAAGAACACTGCCTGGCACGTTAGATGTTTTAGCTGTTAAAAAAAAATATCTTCTAAATTGTCTGTTATTAGCATAATTTCATCCAGTTGATTGACTTTCAGTTCCACTGATGAAGATCCAGGTTTTCAGCTTTCCCAGCATCTTGTTTTGGTCTTGTGTTTTGGCATTCCCCTCTCCTGACTCTGGAGGCCTTTAGTTTAGAGTTTAGTTTGTCACCGTGATTTCCCATTCTCGTCTACTCAGCAGAGTTTGTTTTTTTTATCTCGTGGGCTGACAATTGTTATGAAAGTCCCGTGATTCTGGAGACCACCTGGCCCCTCCTTTGGGCTCTGTTTCTTTCCTAAAAATGCAGACATCTGTCTCAAGTCACTTAGCAAAAGACCTTGGTATGCTCTTGCAGCAAAACCCTTCCTCAGCTTGTAGGCGGTCTTCTGCCCCCCACGAGAGAGGCGGGATTGTTTCCCTGTTAAAAGTTTTGTGATATCAGTGTAAGATCTTTAGAATAGGTCACCCTAACCCCCTCGTTGAAGCCAATTACCTGATATTTAGTTATCAGATTCCTTCAGGGTCTGTTTGCTCTTCGTGAGCAATTGGATTAGGGATCTGTGACCTTAGGAGCTTGCCATCTAGATGGTGAGATGGACTCCATCAACCCACAATTAATTAAGGATGAGTTTGGAGAGGATGATGAAATTCAAGTGGCAGGAAGTAGACGCTCCATTTCTGAGTTCGGAGTTTCTATTTCAAGGTTGAATAAGTGGTAAATTTTTGCTTCGAGATTCTAGCCTCATAGTGTCAGATTCTCAAGGTCTCCAGCCCAGCCCAGCCCATTGGCATTTATTTCACCTGCCTGAAAACTTCAGCTACTTTTCAGAGGTCGGTCTCCCTGTTCTTTATGTTGGCATGAAAACAATTAATAATTTAAACCGTGCCCATTAAAAAAAAAAAGAAGAATAGTATATAAATACAATACTGTAATAATAAATTTAAAAGTCGATCCAACTGGGCACTGTTCCCAGACTACCAGCTGAACAGAAACACAAATAAGTAGAGAAGAAGAAAAACTGCTCTAATGCAAATGGCTGCAATCTCATTGTTTCTGCTGTCCTTTTATTGCAAATATATGGTATCGAAGTTACATTATGGATAAGCAGATTTTATGGGCTAACCTGGAAACATAATCACCTTTTATAACATTATTTCTGTGGGGAAAAATGTCTTCCATATTACAAACAGATGGTTTGCAAGCAAAGACACAATAGATTTATAAGTCGGGGATTGGAAAGGAGGCTTCTGGAATCTTAACCTCCAGTTGGATAGTTGTTTTCAGGACTAGTGATAGATAAATATTGGAGGCCTCTCAGAATCCTCATGGCTGTTTCATTTCCAAATCCTTGCTACCTTCTTCATCCTAGAGAATGTCTTACCTTCTCTCCTCCCTGCTCCTAGGGTCCCCATCCCTCCCTCCTCAGCCTAGCCCAGCCCCACCCTCCAGCCTCTGTTGAGGCCCCAGAAGACAGGAGGAACACTGAATGCCTTTGTCCTGGTGACCTCATTAAATGACGGTTAGAGTTCCTAAGGAGCCATTCAGCCCAGTGGTCAAGCACATGGCTGTGAAGCCAGACTTCTGCCACTTACCAACTGTATGACCTTGCCTCAGTTTTATCCTCCATAGAATGGGGATAATTGTAGTGCCTGCCTTCCCGGGTTGTTGTGGGAACTGATAGGCACGGACATACTGTAAACAGTAAGACAGTACCTGGCACTGAGCCAAGGGCCCATGCATGCGAGCACGTGGCAAACTAGTTATTCAGGGATCTTACGGGTTACATAGGTTTCTATGAACTAGTTGAGGAATCAAACCTACTGGGTGAAAATATTTTCTGAATTTTAAATAGCCAACTTAGAAACAGGTGTTTGAAACCTCCCTGTTGATGACCTGTGACCTAGGTAGGCTTGGAACATCTTTTTGTGTGTGTCTATGTATGTGTGTGTGTGTGTATGTGTGAATTGTGGGGTACGTGGGATGGGGTGACAGGAGGTAGCCCACCTACTTATGTAGTTGAATGGCAACATTGAATTCTATTATTATTTTGAATAAATTAGCTGTATAGGAAATTTTAGAGCAAACTAATAAATTTTAGAGCAAACTAATAAGAACAAACCAAAAAAACAAATTCTATTGCCGTCTAGTCGATTCTGACTCACGGCGGCCCTATAGGACAGGGTAGAACTGCCTCATAGGATTTCCAAGGAGCGGCTGGTGGATTTGAACTGCTGACCTTCTGCTTAGCAGCTGAACTCTTAACCACTGTGTGAGCCACCAGGACAAGCCTTCTTAAATTGTTTCATTTACCTAATTGTTTCCACGTTCAGTATTTTTCACCTAAGGAAAGCTTTTTTTTTTCTTTAATTAACTCTTTGATTTTTTTTCTTGTTGCTGTTTCTTTCTTCAGGTAAACTTTTCTTTGCATTTGAGTAGGTTCTATTTTCTAATTTCAAATAGGCTGGTGTCAACATATTGGCCTTATCATGTAGGTATGAGATCTAACTGGAAATAAGAACTAAAAAAATAAAATACTGCATGGGAGCCTTAGGACTTTTGGATAGACTCTCAATAGAGGGTGAGGCAAAAGAAACGGTGTGAGATAAGGAAAGCAAACGTATCTCTGCCATTTTCTCCAGAATGCTCTTATTCTAATCTGAATTCAATTTTCCTCTTATCCATGGCCTTAAGAAATTAGAATGAAGCCCGTTAAAAAATCATCCTGAAAATGCCTCACTGAGGATTCAACGTCACTAAGAGTCACATCCAACAATGAAATCTTACTTTTACTTGGGCAATAGCTTCAGTGTTTGTGTACTTGACCATTGCTTTTCTTGATCTCTAAGATAAGCTTTTTTTTTTTTTTTAAGATAAGAGTGATAGCTTTCAAAGGAATTATTTCAAACTAACTGGATTTGTTTACTAAAATATTGGTGCTATAAAATATTCTCCTCATCCTTAAGAAATTAGACTGTGTGGGTAGAGTGCTGTCGTGAAGATTTTATAATCTGCAATATTTGAGAAGTAGTAAGATACTGTTGTTGGTTGACCATCTGGTTACACATACTTGGTGTCACGGTTTGTGGGTTTTTTTTTTTTTTTTTTTTCTAACTAGTGAGAGGCAAGGAATAGGAGTTGAGAATATCAGAGGTGTTTTATAAAACAAGGAATTCATATTTAGTTCCCAAATGTGATTAGATTTCATTTTGACCTTACGCAAAATAGGAAAGGAAAGATTCATTATGTATTTTCTTTTCTCTCTTTTTTTTCCAAAAGATAAACTGAAAGCCTCAGCTTCTAACTTGATCCTTCTCTGGGCTCAGATTCCAATTTTTAGATTATGTTAAAAAATAGTCCCTTTACTATAAAGGGGTAGCTGTTAGTTGCTGTTGAGTCAATTCCAACTCACGGTGACACCCGCCCCCGCCTCCCCCCCCCCCCACCCCCACAGAGTAGAACTGCTCCGTGGGGTTTTCAAGCCTGTGACCTTCTGGAAGCAGATTGCCAGGCCTGTCTTTCAAGGTGCCTCCGGGTGGGATTGAACAGTCAACCTTTCAGCTAGTAGTTGAGTGCTTAACCATTCGTGCCCCCCAGGGACTCCGTACTATAAGGTGGAATGGAACATAAATCATAATGAAACTCTAGAAAGAAAAATCACCAAAAAAAGGACCTATAGAGATTTCATATTTCATCCATTCATTCAAAAATGTTTATTGAAACCCTAGTATTTGCATATCATGCTGCCAGACACTGAGGGATTTGCTAAAGAAGTATTAAAGACATTCTCCCCTCCTTTGAGGAGCTTAGAGCTTACTCGGGGAGAAATGACACATATGAAACAGTTAAGTTGTAATTCAAGGCAGCATATGATTAAATACCAAAATGTGTGGTTCCGACAAGAAATGCTATAGATCAGAAAAGGGAGTGATAACTCAGTGGCACTACTGTTTTCTGCCTACAAACTGGCGAATTGTAATTTGTGTGAGAGGTTTTACGCTTGTTTTTTTGGCAATCTTAGGCCTTGACTCCCAGGCAGTATTAAGAGCCTACAAAAATATTTGTACTCCAGTCTCTCTTGAACTGTTTTTTCCCCCCCTTTATAGGCAGAGGAAGTGTCTATACCAAACCACAGTGCCCGTGAGAGGCAGGTAGTATTTTGACAGAGTCATAATCTGTTTCAGATACAAAACAAGGAACCAGCCTTGTCACTCTGTTTTTCCATCCAGCCGTCCTTGTCCCTCCATCGCAAACCCTTCCTGACATTGAGAGGCAGTTTAATTTGAACTTAATGTCCGTGACGGACGAGCTAGCCATCAAGGGTCAGATGAATTTATGGCTTTGGAGAATGGCTGATGAAAACCCTCATGGTTATGATGTTGGAGAAGGAACAGACACAGATGTAGGGCAGTTTGGACATACGTGTACTTGCTGTGAACAGAGTTCCCCAAAATGTCAGAATATGATGACATGCTGAAGTATTTTGGAAGGGGTGATGTTTAATGAAACTCTCTGGCTTCCTGTTCTATTTTTGCCGTATTGAAATTAGCACAGAGCTCAAAGACAAATGGGGCCTAAATTCTTAAGACTTTGAAAAAAAAAAGTGAGCGAGAGATAAGAGAGGAAGAAGAAATAAAACCCCTCTGAAGGTGTGAAGTCAAATACATGGTTTGGGCCCACAGCCCATTCCACTCAGATCTCCTCAGGGACTCCGCACATCTGTATGTGGTCATCATTTGGTTGTTTTTCAATTTCATGATTCGTGTATTTTCAGTTTCCTTTAAAAATCTGGTTGCCCCCCCCAACCCCTTCATTGTAACTTGAGGCTTTGACGAGGCATAGATACCAGAGATGTTTTGTTTTTTTCTTGATACTACTCAACACAATGTCTACAGAGACCCAACACCATTTGAAAATAATGTGGCACTTAGCATTTGTACTTCTTGTTGGGTTGGACGACCCATCTGGTGAGGCGAGGGTTCCCATGTTAGCGTGACCTAGACTGACCCAGACACCAAGCAAGCCAGCCATCTCACCACTCTGCTTGTGATCATCTGTCTTAACAAAGTAGTTGGCCCTGGTCACAGTCTGAGACTTATTTGGGGGCATCCTCTCAGCTTACTGACTTGGGAATGTGGCCCTGAAAGTGTTTCACCCATATTTGTTGATACAGTTTGGTGTCTGTCTAAATAAATGTTATGCAGCAGATGGTCACAGAATGTCTTATCAAATTCTTGGGCTGACTGTGCCCTTGAAATATTTTTATTTAATTACCATACTGAAAGCACAAAATAGTAGCTTTTTTAATTAAAAAAAAAAAAATTGAACAATAGGTTGATATCCTGGGAATGAATTGCAAACCTAAAATTTCTACAGTATATAAACCTTTCCTAGTTCTTTGCTAGATTTTTCTAGAAGGGAGCTCTTTATTTCAGAATCTATAAGCGGATGTGATTTGGATGTATTTGGCTGTGTCATCTTGAGAGATGGCTCGGGAATCTAAGTTCAACATGTTGTCTACATTTGTTCTCTGCTCCTGGACATGATGGAAAAAATGCTCTGCTGTTTTCCTGTTGCTTTTCATGATTTTAGCATCATGTTCCTATTCTCACTCAAAATCAATAATCCACTCTACCGAGCCTGGCATTTCGTACTGAAGCCAAGTATGAGAAAGTTTTAACTAACGCACGTTCAGGGTTGCTGTTCTGTTGTATTTTTTTTTTTTTTTTAAGGTGTACTTTTCAAGGAGATTGTGTGCCTCCAGAGAACTCAGGAGACTGGCTGGATATTTCATCTGGAGCTGAACAGTGCCCTAAAATTCAGATGATTCGAAACATTACAGTTGAGGTAAGGGGGAAGATTTTGTTAGTCTCAATTGTATTGTCTCGTTTTGACCAACTGATGCTGACCTCCTTCTGAGTGTAAAATTTACGATCAAATAAGCTTAGTTAGAGGAGTCCATTCATTTAGCCAGTGACTATGTCATGCCTACCAGGTGCCATGCATTCTGCAAGGTGCTGGGGATATTGCAATGAACAAGGCATATTGTGGGCCTGCCCTCCTAAAGCTTGTCGTTCTGTTGGAGCTAAAGATGACCATCAATATTTGGATTTAAAGAAAAGATGAACTTTTAATGTAAGAGAAAAATATTTTGACAAATATATAAAGAAAAGACATGCAGACTCCTGGTCAACAAGATTCCTTAAATATGGCTTAACTGTATAATTTTGTTTTGTTTTATGGCTCCTTTTCCTAAAGTGGGAGTCCCTAAGTGGTACAAATGGTTAATGCCCTCAGCTGCTAACTGAAAGGTTGGAGGTTCAAGTCCACTCAGAGGTGCCTCAGAAGAAAAGTCTGGTGACCTACTTCCAAAAAATCAGCCACTGAAAACTCTGTGGAATTTATGGACACACATGGGGTCACCATGAGTCAGAATCGACTTAATGATATTTTTTTTGTCTCCTAATATGTCATGGAAACCCTAGTGGCATAGTGGTTAAGTGCTACAGCTGCTAACCAAAAAGTGGGCAGTTCGAATCCACCAGGTGCTCCTTGGAAATTCTACGGGGCTGTTCTACTCTGTCCTATAGGGTCGTTGTGAGTCAGAATCGACTCGATGGCAGTGTTTTGTTTTTTTGTTTTTTTTTTTTAATGTGTCGTAGTGGTTAAGAGCTATGGCTGCCAATGAAAAGGTTGGCAGTTCAAATTCACTAGCTGCTCCTTGGGAAACCCTATGGGGGCAGTTCCACTCTGTCCTGTAGGGTCACTATGTGTCAGAACTGACTCAACAGTAATGGTTTTTTTTTTAATGTGTTCAAGCATCTTCTTTCTAACAACTATACTATAAACATGGCTTCAAGTAATATTGGTAGAAACGGAGAGAAAAGCCATGGGGACAATGGATATTGTACTTGGGGTCCCTTGGAAAGCCAGTGCAGTGCCTGCATTGACATTGGCAGCACCACTGGCAGCGCATCAGCCTTGTCATTGGATGAGAGAAAGGAGCAGGAAGCATAGTTAAGCATTTTCTGATACACTGATCAACCATGCCCTACAGGAAAGTGGAACTCCTGCTTAGGAAACTCAGTGACACTGTAAGGGGAGATTTTCTCCCTAATCATGGCTCTTGTGTTATGAATACTTGAACACAGTCCCCATGAGCGACCAGTTGACCTGCCTGTTGAGCTGGCTTTGCTTTATTTGAAATGCCACATTAACAAGGAAATGGGCCACCTTCTCTTTTCCCTTACGCTTTGCCATTTCAGTAGCAAGAACCATACCACTCAGGATGATTTAACATTTAATAAAGGGGAGCCAGAGCACTGAATGAGTGATAAGTAACAAAAGAATCAAACTTTCAAGACATAACTGATCAGAACTCACCTTTTTTAAGTTATTTGGCTGTTGCCACTTTTTGTGGACTTCCTGGGGGGTGGGGGAGAGAGAGAATCTCTAAATCCCTCACCCAAAACCTTCACCAGCTGTGAATCAAAGTGAATAGAGTCTGTCGAAAAGATACTTAGGCATCCAAGCATAGGTATGGCCAAGTTTTTATTTCTCTTATCAGTCTGAAAAATAGCTGACTTGAGTGCTAATAGAGAGTGGTTGAAAATTCCATGATCCTCAAATATACCCAGGACTGTGCTAAGTGGTTGAGATTATACAAGTTTTGTTTTTTTCTTCTTTTACCATTTTAAGATTTTAAGAATAATTCTTCAGCTAAATATAGTGGGGGAAAGTAACTTGTTCATTAAATAGAAAGTGCTACTTACATGATTTGCTTACCCATCTGTGGGTTCGCTGTTGTTGATGTTGTTAAAAAAATCCATTGCCTTCGAGTCAATTCTGACACATAGCGACCTTATAGGACAGAGTGGAACTGCCCCATAGGGTTTCCAAGGAGCACCTAGTGGATTTGAACTGCCAAACTTTTGGTTAGTAGCCAGAAGCTGCCATCAAATTGGCCCCCAACTCAGGCACAATGGAACAAAACTCTGACTGGTGCATGTTTGGTTGAGGATTGGACCATTATGATCCATAGGGTTTTCACTGGCTGATTATCAGAAGTAGACTCCCAGGACTAGTAATCCATCTTAGTCTGGAAGCTCCGCTGAAAACTGTCCAGCCTCATAGCAACATGCAGGCCTCCACTGACAGACGGATGGTAGCTGCACGTAAGGTGCATTGGCTGGAAATTCATCCTGGGTGTCTCACATGGCAGGCAAGAATTCTACCCCTGAATCACCACCGCCACCATGAGTTTGCTAGTATAAATTAATTACCATTTATATCTATTCTGGAACCTTACAAAAAATGTTCACCACTTAAAAAAACACTAATGATTCCTTCACCACCCTGTGCCCCACTATTTAGCCTAACCCCCTAGAGTCTTTCCCAAACAACCCATCACATTGCCCTCTCTAGCTCACCATCACTCTCAAGGTAAAGGAGATACAAAGTTAATAATTTGATTAAAGCTGTTCTTTGAAACCACCTTCAGACTGATTATTTCAATAGTGTTGATGAGACATCTGACTCCATCTCTTGATCTTATGATTTTATAATAATTCTACCCCTATGGACATATTTGACTTACATGAAAGTTTCAGGTCTTTGTGTAAATAATACCTGACCTTGACCTACGGAGGTGGCAGTCTATAGTATTCCCCCAACTCCATCTATTAATTCAGTTCAAAGAAAATTTACTGTCCATCATATGTCTAGTATCATTCAAGTAATTTTCTAATGAGCTGACATGAAGTCAACTTTGACTCATGGCGACCCCATGTGTGTCAGAGTAGAACTCTGCTCCACAGGGTTTTCAATGACTGGTTTTTCAGAAGTAGATTGCCAGGGCCTTCTTCCAAGGCATCTATCTCTCAGTGAACTTGAAGCCTCCAATAGAAACATTCAAATCAGAATTAAAAAAAGGAATTCCACCATCTTTGATAATATTGACATTTTTAAAGTTCTGTCCAGTGTAGCAACACAAGAAATAAGCAATAGGAGTAATTATTGGAGCGGGATATACAAAAAAAAATCATCATTTGCTTATCTTCAGTGGTTGTGTATCTGAAAAAGATAAAAGTATTCTCTTTAAAAGCTGTTCAAATTAATAAAAAGGTAAATGAAGAGCTAAATGCTCAAAAAGTATTCAGATATCAATAATATTGCTACATGTCAGGTAAAACAGTTACTGTCAGTTATAAAAGATCCCAGTTGATAGATACAACAAAAATACTCAGGCATACACTTAAATAGTGAGATGTATAACCTATATCTTAAAAGCATTTTTACTAAGAGATGCAGGCTGGAGACAGCTACCAAAAAGAATGATTTTGGCTTTGCAACAGCTGTCTCAAGCCATTCTTTCTATAGTAGTTAGATAGCAGGGCAGTGATCTATTAAGGCCATTTATAATTCATGATAATGAAATCTTATGAATTAAAAATATATCAAATTCAAATATATATATATTAAATTCACATTTTACATTAAATGTAAAAATAAAATTTAGGCCAATTAAAGAATTACATCTAAAAATCTAACTCAGAGAAAAACAGAAAATAGAATTGAACATCCAATAATTTGGAAGAATAATTTTCTTAGCTCTGAAGTAGTATATGTAATAAGAGAAAAATATCCATATACTGAGTTTTCAAAAAAAATACATACAACAAAGAAAACTAAACACACACTTCAGGAAAATATTTTCAACAGACAAAATATTAATGACAAGCAAGATAATTAAGCTAGGAGAAGTTAAAAAGAAAAAGACCAAGACACCAAAAAATAAGTGGGCAAAAGCATGTATTCTTACAAGAAGAGGTTTAGAGAGTAGACATAAATATGGAAATATGTTCAAGTTCACTAGTTATCAAATAAATACAAATTAAAGCAATAATATGCTATGCTAATTAACACCCAGTGTTGTTGATGTCAATTAGCACAACGTTTTTGGGAAGCAATTTGGCAATATGTTTCAAAAGCCATGAATATATTCATTCTGCTTAAAGCACTAATTCCAGGCTTGAAAATATATTTTGAGGAAAGTAACTTGAAAGAAAAAAATCCATAAGCATGAAGATGCTCTTGCAATAGCTTTTATAGAATTGTGTTGTTGTTGCCATCGAGTTGATTCTGACTCATGGTGATCTTTGTATGTAACAAAACAAAACATTGCCTGGGCCTGCATCATCTTCATGATCGTTGGTATAGCTGAGTCCATTAAAAAAAAAAAAAAAAAAAAACCGTATCTGTTGCCGTTGAGTCGATTCTGATTCACAACAACCCTATAGGACAGAGTAGAACTGTCCCATAGAGTTTCCAAGAGGCTCCTGGTGGATTCAAACTGCTGACCTTTTTTGGTTAGCCATAGCACTTAACCACTATGCCACCAGGGTTTCCATTAGAAACCTGGAAATAACCAAGCTGTTTGATGATAAGGGGGATGGTCGAGTAAAATAAGGTATAACAAAGTGATAAAATGCTGTATAGCAAATTCTTTGGCCCCATGGACATTGCCAGCTAATTGACACTCAAACTTTCTTTTTATCCCATTCGAGCCTTTGTGTCTTCACTCCCTCTTTATCCAGCTTAATTCAAGAAAGGGCTATCAGTCTAGTAAAGATTCCCATGTTGGGTTTACAAAGCTGAAGCGGAAGCTTTGTAACCATACTCCCTGGGAACCCAAAGACTCTTGCAAACTCCCTGGCTACCCTCTCCTTCCACTGCACCTGACAAAACTTATGGTCGTCTAATTTCAGATTAACTCCAACCTGACTCCTGCCCCACTGTTCCCCTGAGGTGTTCTTGCTAAGGTCACTAGTGAACTCCATGTAGCCAACCTAGACACTGTAAAGTCCTCTTCTTACTTGGCTGATTGACAGCATTCTTGAAACCCACTCTTCCATTACCTTCCCTGACACATCTTCTCCATGCGCTCCTTCTCTCTGGCCACTTCTCATCATCCCTTGCTGACTCCTCCTTTCCCGGAATCTAAATATTGGAGTTATTTAAGGCCCAGTTTGGGCTCTTTCTCTCTTCTCGCTCTGTAATTTGTCCATAGACAATTTTATCTACTTTCTTGGCTTTCTGTATCATCTATATGTTCATGTCTCCTTTTATCTCCAGCCTAGACTCCTCCTTGGAGTTCCAGGCCCATGTCCAATTTGACATATCCTCTAGATTATCATGAAGGTATATTGAATTAACATATCCGAAATTTAAAATCTTGAATTTTCCACCCAAAATCTGCCCTTTTCCTCAGTGTGTCCCATCTCAGTGTATGGTACCTACATCTATGCATTTGCTCACCAAAATTCTCCATCTTCACATTCCCCACTTCCAAACCCCTCATGCTACCTCTACAGAATACCTAAAATCTGCCCAATTATTTCCATTTCCATTGTACTATCTAAGCCCAGGCTTCCATCATCTCTTGCTAAACTACTGGCTGGTCTTCTGGTTTTAGTCTAGTGGAATTTTCTGTACTTCCACTAGACTATAAGCTCTTTGAGGTTCAAGGACTGTAGCTGTTTGGCTCATTTATGTATTCAGTACCTTGTGTGGCACCTGGTGCATGTTAGGAGCTCAATAAACATTAATGGAATAAATAAATGTAAGAATTATAGCTATGTAAAAATTAGTATATGTGATAACTGGAAGGAAATGTGGAAAATTTAAAACAGTTGGTGGAAACAGAATTTTAAAAAATATTTCTGATGCTTTTGTTATAATATTTGAGCAATGAATTAAATTTAGGATCTATAAATATAAGCTATATAGGTATACATGACAATATGTGATGTAATCATGTACTAAGATGTGTGGTGTAGATATAAATGCTGGGAAGAAGAAGTCAACATAGATGAGAGCTTAGCCATATGTTGAAGATGAGTTAGTGGGAATGGTTTGGGGTTCATTATCATGCTCAAATTCCCTAGGGATGGCTGGATTACAGTCTAGTTCAATTTGGGCTTGAAAGAATTTGCCTTCTTCCAGCATGATTCTACAGCCCAGAAGAAGAATTTACAAAATGGAAAGTTGGGGGTGACCTCCAGGGACTAGAATAGACTTATCAGGCTTGTTAGAAGACCAGGGAGAAAGCAGAATCGTGGGTGACAGGATAGGAAGTTTGCGAGAAGCCAGAGAATGACAGAAGATAGACACCTCCCAGATTGTCTGGGGCCATAGTTCTTCATAGTTGGTGGTAAAGTTGCCTCTTGCTCCAACTACTCAATACATAGCCCACCTTCCAACCAGATCAATCCCTTTCATGTGCCTGATACAAAAAGGCTCCACCATTGACATATTAATTCCTTTAAGTTTTCCTTTTCATCAGGAGAACTAACTGCCTAGTTCTTTAGGGTAAGTCATCTGGGAAAAGCTCGCTTTGGGAATATGCCAAGATTTTCTTCTTTTATCCTCCTGAGTAGCATGTGTGTATGTGTGTATATGTGTGTGTGTGTGTATACACACACATAACATCTCCCCCCCACCAAGGTTATATGTTTGACCACAAAAAAACCTTAACTAATTTTAAAATTTTAACTAATTTTAGAGAATTTCACAGACTACCTTCTTTAACCATAATGTAATAACAGAAATAAAAAAGAAAGAGATGACAAATGTAGCATAACAACTGGGGAATTCAGGAACACCCTCTTAACTAAACTCTGGATCAAAGAAAAAAATTCACAAAATCATGTCTTTGGATGGGAAGACTTAATGTCATAAATATATACATTCTCCTAAATTATACATTTGGTACAATTCCAATTAGACTCATAGTCTCCTTTGGATAAAATTATCTTAAAGTTCATATGGAAGACTAAATGTCTGCTGAGAAAATTATGAAAAAATACATAAGCAGAAATTTCCCTTATCAGATGTTAAATATACTTAAAGTCATAACAGTCAAAGCTGATGACATCGGAATAGTAGATCAATAGATAATTGGAACAGAGCAGAGTCCAGCTATATGGTAATTTAATATATGGCAAAAGAGGTATTTCAGTATAATGGAGCTTTTTTTTTTTTTTAAAGTAAATGGTTATAATAGCTGATTAACCATCTGGATAAAAATAAAGTTAGACCCATATCTCCAACTATATATAAAAATAAAATCCAGATGGATGAAAGATATATGTTTAAAAAATAAAACAGAAAAGGTGGCAGGACAATTTTATATTTGTCTATAAGCTAGAGTTTGGGGAAAACTTTGTAACCAAGATAGGAAACCCAGTATTTGATTACATAAAAACACATTTTGTAGGGTAAAAGATACCACAAACAAAAGTTATAAGTAGGTTAGGAGAAAATATGTGTCACGCACACAACAGATAAGGATTAATATCTACACTATACAGAGAGCTCTTAAACATTGATAAGAAAAATACACAAAGCAGAAAAATGGTCAAAGAAAATGAATATGTGATTCACAGAAGAGCAAACCAAATTGCCAATATGCTCTCTTTTCTTTCTGATGGCAGGTCAGAGGGTGAGTTCACCAAAAGCTTATGATGAACGGAAATGATGAAAAAACAATGGTTTGTTTTCTGTATCTCTTTCCCTGCACAGACTGCTGTGACTGTGGTTGGAAGCTTCTCTCCGAGACATTCAGTGTGCGTGATGAATAATGCTGACACCAAGAAGGATCTCTGCAGGAGTAAAAGTCGGGCAAACCAGACCTGCGTCTGTCACATCCCAACCAGAGCAACCTACAAAGGCATGTGTATACTTTTCTATTTTGTTGTTGTTGTTATTAAATGAAGAAGGCAAGGGTACCTCCTGAGGTCAGATTGTCCAGGAAATACATTAAATAACAGGGAATCTGAATAGTTCCACCCTGTGTTAGTCAGGGTTCTCTGGGGAAACAGAACCGGTGAGATACCTGTATCTGTACCTAGAAAGAGATTGATTTACTTTAAGAAACTGGCTCATGCAGTTGTCAGGGGTGCTGGCGAGTTCAAAATTTGTAGGTCAGGTGATGGGAAGAGTGAAGAGTGAGTTCTACAAAATATTTATTTATAGTCTGGAGGCAGAACACATCCTAGGGAAACCCCCTTTTAGCTCTTAAAATTTTCAACTGATTGATTAAGGCCCACCCACGTTATGAAAGATAATCTGCTTTAAGACCAACTGGTTTAATCATACATAACTATTCCATAACAGCATCCAAACTAGTGTTTGCCTAAACAACCAGACACCATAGTCTAGCCATGTTGACATGTAAAATTAACCACCACATACCCTGTAGTCTCACTCTCTCCCTACATAGCTTCTGGTGATGGCCGATGGTCCTTGTCATTCCTTGCCTTGCAGCTTCAGTGTCTGCCCTCGCTTTTACATGGCCATCTTCCCTCTGTGTGTCTCTGTGTCTCTTCTCCTCTTTTGTAAGGATACTAGTCATGTTGTATTAGGACCCATCCTACTCCACTATTACCTCATGTTAACTGATAACATCTTCAAAGACTCTGTTTCCAAACAAAGTCATGTTCACAGGTACCAGGGGTAGAATTTCAACGTATTTTTGGGGGATTCAATACAGTCTACAACAATGGCACATCTACTATGTGCTCTGGTGGCTCAGAGGTAAGAGCTACGGCTGCTAACCAAAAGGTCGGCAGTTCAAATCCACCAGCCACTCCTTGGAACCCTATGGGACAGTTCTGCTTTTGAAGTATTTGAGGTCGCCCTATAAAACTAGTTGGTTGCTGTCTTAGTTACCTAGTGTTGCCATAACAGAAATATCAAAAGTGGGTGGCTTTAAATAACAGAAATTTATTTTCTCACAGTTCTAAGTGGCTGAAAGTCCAAGGTCTCGGCCATGTCACTTCTTTCTCTGGGCTTCTTTCCTAGTTTCTGGTGACTGCTGCTGTTCCTTTGCTTATAGACAGTCCTCATGTGGCATCTGTCATCCCCCTACATGTGTGTCTTTTTTTCATTCTGCTCTTTTTATAAGTAAGTCAGAAGTAATTAGATTTCGAACCGCCATATTCGCGTATGACTTAATTAACATAACAAAGAAAAACCCCATTTTCGAACAGGGACAGACTTATAGGTGGGTTAGGATTTTGACACATATATTAGGGGAACACAGTTCAACGTGTAACAGTTGCTTTTGGAGCTTCTATCAGTTGCATCCAAATCTTTGCCTGCCTTTTTCTGAATACCTTCCATATCCCAAGCAGGCAAACAAATTCACTCGCCACCTCTTGTACTCAGCCCACCAACAGCCATTGTCAAACCTTTGTCCATGGCCTTCCTCAGGTCTAGAGCGGCCCCACCCCCTTTCACTAAATCCTGTTGCCCTTCTGCTTTGAAACATTGGGAGAAAGTCAGCTCTTCCATGCAGTCTTGCCAGATTCTGCTCTAATAGTCCCAGTCATTCTAGCACCTCCTTGGTCCCTCGCAGACACCCCCATCTTGGTACCCTGGTACTCCGTGGAGCTCAAACCACTTATTTAGTGTTTTCTTAACTGCAATGTCATTGTTATGTTTTTCACCTTAGTTATTTTATCTCTCCCACATAATTGGAAATGCAAGATCATGAGTGTTCATTTCCTTGCGATGTTTCCAAATCTTGTTTTGTGTACAGATGATGATCAGAAAGTATGACTCTTGTTAGTCTCCACCACTGGACACTTGCAGATCCCACTGAAGTGTATTTCCATTGGGAGTACCTCAGAACTTACTGTCTGTATGTTCATTCTACTAACATTTATCAAGTGTCTGTTTAAATGCTCTTGCTAAGAGGTCATGTCAAACCTTCTAAACCTCCTTGTCTTTTGAACAGAGGATTATCATTTCACATATATCCACTTTATGTGAGCAGAATTTTTTGTGGCATTCTGGCTTCCAGAGTGAATTTTATCACTGTAGAGCAGCCCCTTAAAGTAGGGGTTCTCAGACTTTGGAACCACACACTAATTAATTTATAGTAAGAAAATTAAGGGTGCCAATAAAGTCTGGCCAGCTTCTTATTTTATCAAATAAAGACTTTAAAGATAGTACCATCTACTATCCCCATTCATTCATGAAAAGAAGAAGATTTTAACACCAAAATGGATGACAGTGAAAATTGTCGCAGATTACACAGGTCCCTGGACGGAATAGGGATTGGAAGGCGATGCTCCAGGCTGTGGCACCCACACCTGGCGATTATACATTCATCATCTGGGGAGCTTTACAAACCACATTCCCAGGTCTACCCCAGGCCTGTTAAATCAGAGTCTCTAAGAGCATGGTCCTGGGATCTGTATTTTCGTAATTTTTCTCACTTATAGATAATTCTAATAGATAACTGGATTGGGGAATCACTGCCTTGGGTAAAGCATAGAAGTTAAAGGAGATACAGAAGATACTGCATCTCTCTAATGCTGATTTAACACAGATTTTATCCTTTTTACTTTATTCTTTTGGGGTTTTCTAACCAGTGGGTAGGTTTTCAAAAGCAAATAAGAAAACATTCATCATAGATTTGGCAAGAGTTGACTCAAAGAAGATTATGGATCCCAGCCCATGGGAAACACACCTTTTAGAGTTTGTTAGGTAAATATTTGTAGTGCAGATTTTTCTGAAGGTGCAGGGTTTCCTTCCTAGCATTCTGGTTATCATGTTCTAGGCACTTCTTGCTCGGTGACTTGTTTTATTCTTATGCCGTGGCCAATTGCAAGCTGAGATAGTGATCCCGGAGAGAGTATGAGATGTAAATGGGCTGTAAAATGGCTTTTTCCTAGTGATTATCCATGGGAGACTTGGAACACAAGTTGGGTTCGGGTCTGTTTGGAGGCTTGTGCTGTGCACTTTGGCTGCCTGGCGTGAATGGCCCGTGGGGAAGGAACCACATACTGATTGAAATGTTAGAGAACAGCTGGTGCACCCCCCGCCCTCCATGCACAGGAGGCAAAAATATTTATTTTTTGCATTTACAGCTATGCTTGACTGTAGCAGGAATCCACCATAAATGACTTTTTTTTCCCCTTGCCTCCAGATGTTTTAGTTGTCAACGTGATGTTCTCCTTTGGAGCTTGGAATTTATCAGAGAGATTCAACTTCACCAACTGCTCATCATTAAGAGAGTAAGATTTTATTTGAAATTTAAATATTCTCTCACAGTTTTTAATTATTTATTTGTTTTGCTCCTCAACTTCCTAACGAACACTTTTGTTGAGTAGAATTTTCCAAAGTGCCTTTTGGAGCATGGCCTAAGTGGAGACAGGAGAGCCGCTGAGTTAATAAGCTCACTGAGCTTATTCGTGCTCTAACAAGTGAGATGGCGCAGCCAAGGGGTGAATGACTATGTTTAAGTGCTCATACCAACAGCTAAATATATTTTCCTCGAGACCAAGAGACAACCTTAAAGTACAGTAGAAGGGGTGCTTCTAGGTTCTCGCCTGATCAGAAAGGCTTCGGGCGTTTAGGTAGAGGGAAAAGGAGTGAGCGTGAGGTAAGGGGAAGTCATACTCAAGGAGAAAGACAAGATGAAATCTCTTTCACCAAAAGAATATGTTCGTTCTCCTTGCCTCTTTGCATCTTTGGGCTCCTTAGGGCTATGTACCCACTGAGTTAGGGTCCCACTTCACTCCTTGTCTTCTAAAGCACAGAAAAGACAAAGGAAATATGATTCCCAGATTCCTGATTTCCCAGTTGGAAGTTGGGATGGAGGTCTCCGTAGAACAATGGGAAGCTGTACTTATTATTAGAGACTTTACAGTTCAGTGGTATGACTGACTCACTAAATAGATACCAAATGTGGGCTTCTTTTGGCCTGGCCTGGGAGCGACTGGAGTCCCTGGGTGTTGCAAACAGTTAACACACTTGTCTGGTAATGGAAAGGTTGGCGGTTCGAGTCACCCAGAGGCAGGCACCTTGGAAGAAACACCTGGTGACCTAATTTTGAAAAACCAACCCTTGAAAACCCTATGGACTGAAGTTCTACTCTGACACACATGGGTCATTATGAGTTAGAATTGACTCAATGGCAACTGGTTTGGTTTGGCTGAGGACCATTGTTTCTCTGGGGAAAATGAATTCCAACCCTAAACTGGATTGGTAGACTACTCCACAAGTATTAGCACGGGAACCCCTGGAACTCATCCTTTCCATTGAGGCACTTTGAAAGTGGAATGATTCAAAGCTGAGTTCAGTTATTTCTAATAAATAGAATGAATTTAGGGAGGGAAATACATAAGTTGGTACAGAAAGCCACAGAAGTCTATGAAAATAGAAAAAAAAAAGTGGGTCATCAAATAGAATTTATAGTTCAACGAGAATGTAAAGATAATGTAGCTTACTTAACCCCTGGTTTTAGAGTCTACAGGGAAGAAGTGACTTGCCCTGGGTCCTTCAGCTAGGTTATTAAGAACCAAAACCCAGACCCTGAGAGGGTGAGTGCTTTTTCAGTTACGTAACTGCTTCCTGTTAGCAAAGCACTTAGTATTGTAATGACACCTGAGGGGCAGCTCACAAACCTGCATGGAGCTCACCAAAGTAGACGGATAAACACAGAGCAAATCCCTGTTTTCTCCTTAGGTCAAAATTGCCGTTTCTGTATGTCAGAACCTCTGAAAGCTTCAGCACATCTTGGAGAATACGTAAAACACAAACCATGTTCTCTCTCCCTGCACTAGACCGTTGCCACGCTGTTCCTAGGCGAGGCCTCCCCGGCCTTTTTCTGTGTTTCCAGACCAATCTTGCTTTCCATTTGTATCATTCCTTCTTTAACTCCAATTATTTTGAATAAGTGCTTTTCAAGTCCTCCACAGTTATCCATGCATGATAGATTATTTGATTAGTAGACATAGTTCTTCCCTAATTTGATTAAAAGCAAACACTGGCCCCCGTTCCCACTGCTTGCCAGGTACCACTTGTTGTCTCATATCTTCCAGGCGTTTGGTAGTGTGGTTGGTAGTGTTACTGCTCCAAAAAGAGGGCGTGCAGATCTGGGAGGGGAGGGAGGGAAGGATGGGAAGGAGGCAGATCGATCCAGGTAGAAACTTACCTGCGGGTAGACAAATAGCAGAATGATTCAGAAACAGGTTCAATGGGTTCCTGTTATCTACTGACGCAGCAGGTGACCCTAGCTTCAGGTTCCCATGGCAACACTCCTGCAGGTGCCATTACAGTCCGTGCACCCTGAGGGCTGCCGGAGCAGAGCACAAAGTCAGCGGTTTGTCCTCAGCCTCAAAGGACTGTCTTTTCTCCCCTTTAGTTTATCACAGTCTGTCCAGGGATTTTCTTGTCTTAATTGCTGGTGTGCCATGTCCACAAAGGGAAAATTCTAGGATATGAGCATTTTCCTAAAAACACAGGAATTAAATTGGTTTTCCCTGTTGCCAGATGCCCAGTATGTATTGGAACTGGCTGTGCTTGGTGTAAACGTGAGAGAAAGTGCATCCACCCCTTCACAGCCTGTGACCCTCGGGATTATGCCAGCAACCAGGTAGAGTGACATTTCTGGTATTACAAGGTTTAACCAAAAATAAATGTTTGTCATTGCCCAGCCCCAGCCTGTCTTTTGTGTTTATTTCAACTTTGAAATTCCCACTCATTTCTGGATGTTGAAGGGTGATTTTCATTTCAGAATTTGTGTCCAGTTGCTGTTGAGAAACGGCCACCATCCACGATATCAGGAGGAGGAAGATTCGAGGGGAATAAGACTAGCAGAACCAACCAGGGCTTACAGGTCGGACCCCATGTTTGTTTTGATGATGGGAAAATCTCCCTTTTAAATGACACTAACAACTTCTACTACTTGGGTTCCTTAAAAAAATTCCTGATTTTACTTTCTACTAAAATTCCCTTTTTTATCTTTGGTTTTTAACCAAGTTTCAGTTAATTGGCTCAATACATCAAAGACTGCACACTCACAATAAGAGAAATTAAACCTGTGTAATTATGAAAAATGATGTCGTTCTGGTAGAAGTAAAATTTTAAAGGTGACTTTGTGGCTGGCTTCAGGAGAGGTAGAAGGAAGTGTAGCACACAGCCCTGAGGGGATTTCAGTTCAAACCACATGTTATGATTACATTTGTGGGAGCTGTGTATGTTGGAGAGTATCTATGCAAAGTGTGAAGAGTAACCTCTATTTGAGTTTTTTCTTTACTTTGTAGGGACAACCTAACCAGTAGTTGAGAGCTCTAAAACAAAGTTGTCATAGGCTATATACTTCTCTCTCCTTCTCAAAAATGGTTATTGCCTCATGAAATTTTTTTTTAAATTCCTGTTATTTTCTTCATAGTAAATCACCACACTCAACTGACACATGTTTGAGAAGATAGGGGCATGACAATGTAGATACCTGAACAGAATGTAAGTGGCTCTGCGTAGACAGCACATAAGTGATGGCTTCGCTCAGTGACAGGAATTCATTGAGCATCTACTATGTAATGAAAAAATAACAACAAATGGACAAGTTCTTGTTCTCATTAACCTTGGGGTCTAGTGTGAGCAGACAAACTAAAAACAATAGCCTATTAAAAAATAACCTCCATTTTCTATTTCATGACTAACCTGTGGCCTTGATTTATCCATTTACTGCTATTTAAAGGTCAAGTGCCAATAAGTGGCACATTTTTAACAATTACCAAAAAGTTGACAGTCACTTTAAGTGAATTAAGTAAAAGGTGGAGTGCAGATGAATCAAAATGAATTATGAAGTTAATTAAAGGCATTAGGAAAGCTTGGTGTGCAGCTATCTCTGGACATTAAAAGTCTTCGAGGTTTTATGAAGTGATGGGCAACTTTTCTCTTCCCATTGGTTTATAAAACTAAGACACAGTGACAGGGACTTGGATCAAGGAGAAAAAAGCTTTTTTTTTTTTTTTTAAATTAATTATTGTACTTTTTATTTTGAGAGAATTGTAGGTTTGCACGCGGTTGTAAAAAGTAATACAAAGAGTTTCCCCCAATGGTAACGTCTTGTAAAACTAGAGAACAATATCACAGCCTGGATATTGACGATGACACAGTCAAGATGGAGAACATTCCCCTCAACACAAGGATTCCTCAAGCTGCCATTTTGTAGTCGAACCTACTTGCCTCCTGCCCCTACCTCCTCCTTAACCCCTAAAAAACCCCTGGCAACCGCTAAATCTCTTCTCCTTTTTCTGTAACTTTATCATTTCAAGATTTTTATATAAATGGATTCAGACAATATGTACCCTTTTGGGATTGTTTCTTTTTTTCACTTGACATAATTTCAGGAGATTCATCCAGGTTGTGTGTATCAATAGTTTGTTCTTTTATATTGCTCACTAGTGTTCCAGGCATTTGCCTTTTAAACTTCTTTTATTTTAAAGAAAAAGAAAATTATACAGTCACAGTACCCTGGGTTTCCTGTGCTATGCCTTCCTGCACCTTTTGAACTCTGACACTTTTGTGGGTTAAAAGAACTGGGGTCATCAAGAGAGCAGGAGGAGGCTGGAAATAAACAAAAGCCCAGATCTGTCTTTGGTGCTTCTCTGTGGATTACCCTCCTTCATTTGGAGAAAGGCATTTTGTTGATACTGGGATTTTTTTTTTTTTTTAAATATATGACTCATCAGAACGAAATCTCAATTTTGGTTGATAGAGAATAGGGCGTTTTTTGTCACCGCAGGGATGTCCTGTGTTCTGTAAAACACTACTGTCTTTCATTATCACGTAGAATGTGTAACATTCGGGCTTCTAGTTTTGGTCCTCCTGCTGGCCTTGAACAAAGTGCCCAACCTCTTTGTGACTCTTTTCCTAGAAGAGAAGCTATGGGAAGCTTTGCTGTAATGTCTGAGTATTGTGTGCTTCCTATGGCTAGGCACTGGGGACGGGAGATGTGAATGGTGCAGACGTAGTCCTAGACGGCAACGATGCTGGCCTTGGGTTTGTTCTTCCTAGAGGCATTTGTAGAGCACCTACTTACTAAATGCTGTTACACTGAGCTGGATGCCATGAAAAGGTTGCCTGAATGGATCAGGCATATCTCTTACCATCAGTCTCAATAATCTTATGTACAAGTACGTAAGTAACAAGATAAAAAATGTTAGCATAGGAAAAGTACCATGAAGTATAAAAACCCAGAGAGCCTCTCTGTGCCCCAGGCCTTCTTTTAGTCATCCCTGTATGTCTGAGCCCACTGCTTAGCAATTAAAAACACTTCATCAGTGTGATTGGTTAAGTCTTTGATTGATGGATGGATTGATTGATGGAGATGGCATTTCAGCCAAACCTTGAGGAACAAGAAGCATCCAGACGTGTGGAGATGGAGGAGGAAGTATTCTAAGCGGAGAGGCTAGCGTAACCAAAAGTGTAATGGGTGGGTGGGGAAGAGGCCAGAAATTCCAGAGCACACATTACAGGAAACCCCCAGTAATACAATTTATCTGGAGCAGAGGGTACAGGGAACTATGGGGCACAACGTTGACATGACCTTGGAGCACACATACATAGGGCCTTACCTGCCAGCCTTAGGAGTTCTGAAGTTATTATTCAGTGGCAATGGAATGTCATCTAAGACATTTATTATTATTTTTAATATATGAACTTGCTCACCCTAGGCCATGATACTGATGAGGGAGGGTTCCTGGTTCAACCCAAGTTTGGGCCAGTTATCCTATAGTTTCATGATTGTACAGTCCATTCCTGTACCCTGACTCAAAAATGTGTGCTGTCATTTGTTAGAGGGGCTGCATTAAGAAAAATTATCACCAAAATAGGGAAACTAAAAAAATCAATGTTTGACCTCTGGATGAGAAGTATTTCAGCTATAAAGGCCAGTCTCTCTCTCCCCTCCACTCCTCTGCCCTCTCTTACCCCCCCTTCAGGAAGTCCACATATTTTGTAGGTGAAACCATGTCGAGAACCGTTGACCCTGCTTTCCAGCCCTAACCACTTTTCCTTCCTTTTCTTAACAATCTTATATCTGGTGCCTTCACCTGATGAGAGCAGACGTGGCTGCCCTCTCTTTCCTGCTCTCCAGGAAAGGTTGTGAAGATCTATGATATGATGTTGTTCTAATATTTGTTCTTCGTTATTCTTCACAATATGCTTATCGCTATAGGGCAGTAATAAAATATATAAAGACATATCTCCTGGTTTTGAGGAATTTATAGTCAAACCTTTCTTTCTCTCCCTTGCACTTTCTCGTCTCTCCCTCTATCACTTTTTAAATGGCATTTTAATTTCTCATAGGTAATCCAAATGGACTCTTTCAAGGATCTTGCTATCAAAAGTGAAATTAAATAAACTATAATCTTTTTTTGAGTACCTTCTATGTGTTAGGTGCTGTGGCGTTCACTTCCAATTGTTCATTCAGTCATTCATTTAAAAAGTATTTCTTGGGCATCTGCTATGTACTAGACAGGCAAAATGTGTGCCCTTGTGGAGCTTACATTGTAGAACTAGAATATTTTGGAGGAAGTAATATTCGTTTTCATGCAGCAGTTAAATGTACCCAAAAGAAAAAGTAACAAGAAAGAATACCACAATGTACTAAATTGAACACTGGTAACTAATACCTCTTGAGCATATGATATGCCCTAAGCTCAGAGTATCAGTCACTATACGTAAGCCTCATAACACCTCTCTTTTCTCCACTTATGAACAAGGAAATTTTGGCTTAGAGAGAGTGAGTAGGTAATGGTAGACAAGAGATTTGAACCCAGGCAGTCTGACTCCAATGCCCAAAGTTTTAACCGCTACTCTACATTATATAAGAGTCCTGGTTGTGAAATGGTTAAGCACTTGCTGCCAACTGAAAGGTTGGAGGTTCGAACCCACAAAGCGGCTCCATGGAAGCAAGACCTGGCAGCCTGCTCCCATAAAGATTACAGCCTAGAAAATCATATGAGGCAGTTCTACTCTGTCACATGGGGTCACTGTGAGTCAAAATCAACTCAACGGCACTTAACAACAGCAACTACATTATACAGATTAAATTGAATATAACCAAACCAAAACAAACCAAACCCATGACTGTTGAGTCAATTTCAACTCATAGCGACACTACAGGACAAAGTAGATCTGCCCTCTAGGGTTTCCAAAGCTGTAAATCTTTATGGAAGCAGGCTGTCACACCTTTTCTCCCTTGAAGTATCTTGTGGGTTCAAATTGCTGACCTTTTGGTTAGCAACCAATCAATTAACCACTGTGCCACCAAGACTCCTCAGATTGAATATAAACAAGTGTTAACCAGGTAATGATGATGTAAGTCAGTCTGGAAGAGAGGAGACTAATACTATATTGGCTTCTCTTGGCATTAAGATGTCAAAGCGTGCCCCATCTGAGCCAGAAGTGAGGGGTGTGATCAGGAATCAGGACCTCCAGCCTGGTCAGGCTGTAGGGGGAGTGCATTACCGTTGAAGACTCTGGAGGAGAGGGATGGTTGGGTGTGGTCAAAGTGAAGGAGTTGGGCCCAGGCAAGACTGGACATCTTCTCCAAGATGAGGAGCATGGAGGAGAACTGAGATAGGAACTGAGGCTCTTAGGAAATTGGAGCAATGAGAATCTCATGTCTAAGTTGAAACAGAGTAAGTAGATTTTGGGTGGTTTGGTTTAAGTTGGAATCAAGATCTTGTACTGGAGGGGAAATGTTGCCATCCTTGGTCATGGAATCCTGGTCATGCAGTCCACTCTGAGGAGCCATACTCAGTAGTTATGGGGTGGACTTGGCAGCTCCACCTTGGCCATGTCAGCTTTGCCCTAGAGTCTCTAGGTCAGGTAAGTGAGCCTTCATCTCTTAGCCCAGGACCTTGTTCTGTTATTTTCTCCCAGGATGTCCCCAGGTCTTTTGAGGAGGCATTGCTAACTTGTGAGAATTCCTGAGACCCATTGCAAGTTATGTCCCAAGTTCCCTGGGACCTGTACCATGGTCCCACATG
Source organism: Elephas maximus indicus (assembly GCF_024166365.1). NCBI lineage: Eukaryota > Metazoa > Chordata > Mammalia > Proboscidea > Elephantidae > Elephas > Elephas maximus. Next base: position 159,500,740 of record NC_064822.1, read on the forward strand.
AAGGGGCATTTGCCCAGGGGCTAAGCATCTGATGGATAACCTTTAGTTCCATTTAACTCTCTAATTTACCTTCAATACGATTGTGCTTTACTATTTTCTTTCCATATCTCATCTGCTTTTATACTTTCCCATCTCCAATTCTAGTTACCATTCTTCTCAATTTGTGTTGTTGTTGTTAGCTGCCGTTGAGTTGCCCCAAACTCAGGGCAACCTTATGCACAGTGGAATCAGACCGTTGTGATCAATACAGTTTTTATTGGCTGAGTTTTCAGAAGTAGATCACCAGGCCTTTTTTCCTAGTCTGTCTTAGTGTGTAAACTTTGATGAAACCTGCTCAGCATCATGCAATACAGTGGTAGCTGTGCATGAGGTGCATTGGCCAGGAATCGAACCTCGGTCTCCTGCCTGGCAGGTAAGAGTCCTACCACTGAACCACCATCAGCCCCTTTTCAACTTACACATTTCATTAATCTATTACTTCCATCTCAGTCATTAATAAAGATGTTAAATAATTCTGAACCAAATGCTCACCCCTGGAGGCCCCTACAGGACACTTTCCTTTAATTATCTGAGCTACCTTTCATCTCTCTAATGTCTTTTGGTTTTGGATTTCCAGCTGGTTTTGAATCCATGTGACTTTTTATCCAGTCCCGTTTGAACTAATTTCATGAGTAAAAATCTGAAAGACGTTTTACTTAGTGTTGATTCAGGTCCAGGCCTACAGAAAGCTTTGCTATATTCAGATTTTTTTTAACAGATAATAGAGTACAATTTGGTCTTAATAAACTGAGCCGTGCTAATGCACCTCCTTCTAACATTCTTTTCAATCATAGCAGTATTTTCTCCATTAATGTCATGGTAATTTGAATTGTGTTGACGTCAGATTTCACAAAATGTACTCTTACTGTCAGGAGTAATCCTCTTAGACCTTTTCAAAGATAGCTATTTCTTAGTTGTGTGCTATTTCCAGTATCTTCTAATGACTTAGTTTTAAAAAAAATAAAAATAGTTGGGTATTTTGCAAAATCACCTGATTAACCAGTTTGTAATGTGCTTCCTTACACAAAACAGGGGATGTTTTAAACTCATTCATGAGAGACCACAGAGCTCATAGTATTTTATTAAATAAATTCAAAATTGGATAACCATTTAAAAATAACTCTTTTAAGTCTTTAAAATACAGTTGACAGGAAGTAGACTATTCTAAGGTTAATTGCCGGACAACATAGAGCTGTGATGGTTGCAACTCAATGGTATTTTGATTTGATGCATGGAAGTCCTTGGACATAGGATAAGAAAGAAATGTCACTGAAGGACTACAAGAGACTGGCTCTTTGTGTCAAGCAAGATTAAGCTTTTAAATTAACCCCTCTGTGTGTCAGCTTGTGGGCCCCACTACCTTATGTGAGGTCATGAGTTCAATCTTGATTAAAATACAAAAATAGATCTAAAAAATTGTGTTGTAGAACATTTGTAGGGAGGTTGTTCTTTGATTTTTGTCTGTACTAGCTTTTTTTTTTTTTTAATCTTTATCAGCAAGAATAGAAAATGTTATATTCTAAGGATGGCTGTAGTCATGTAGCTCAGCCCTATTTTTTTTTTTTTTTTCCACATTTTCTTGAATACCTGTACTGTTTATTTAATGGAATCCTCTTGGTAGCTCCTTAACCTATTTATTAAGATTAGAAGAGTTTCTCCCAGCAAACTGAGGATAACTAATCTCATTCTTTTTGAGAGCAGACTAGAAGCATCTACTTTTCACGACACAGGTCAGGCTGGATCCCATCCTAGATGGCTGATGAAACTGTCTCTAAACAGTAAGGTTTTTAGATGAAATCCTCTTAAAGTAGCAGTCCATCTTGCCTCCCTGAGGCCCTGGGTGGTGCCAATGGTTAAGTGCTCAGCTACTAACTGAAAGTTTGGAGGCTTGAGTCCACCTAGAAGTGCCTCAGAAGAAAGGCCTGGAGATCTACCTCCAAAATAGCAGCCATTGAAAACCCAAGGGAGCATAGTTCTACTCTAACACACATGGGGTCACCATGAGTGGGCTCAACTTGAAGGCAACTGGTTTGGGAGTTTTGTTGTTGTTTTTTTTAGTTATCTTGTGTCCCTAAAAAGACAGTGGACTCTTCTACTACAGAGGTTGGCAAACTTTTCCTATAAAGAGCCAGTCAATATTTCAGGCTTTGTGTGCCCTAAGTGTCTGTTGCAGCTACTTGACTCTGCCACTGTAGTGTGAAAGAAACAACATGTAAATGAATGGGTGTGGCTGTCTTCCAATAAAACTTTATTTTAGGACACTGAAATTTGATTTTCATATATCATGAAATATTCTTCTCTTTTTGATATTTTTCTATTATTTAAAAATGTAAAAACATTCTTTGCTCAGGAGCCATACAAAAACTGGTGGCAGGCTAGATTTGGACAATGGGCTGTAGTTTGCCAGCAGCTGATCTGGGGCACACCTAGAACAGGCGTCCCACAACACTTTGTGTTGTCCTAGGGACCCTGTAGGTGCTCAATAAATGCTTGATCACTTACATCCCAACGTAAGAGCAAAGGAGTAAGCCTTTTCTGTACAACACACACTTGACATTTGCAAGGGATTTATCTTGAAGTCTTTGCTAATCCCTCATTCCAAGTACCACTCTAGTAGATAATTTCCCCCATAAAAGGCAATCACATGTAAGGCAATAATTAAAGTGACCCTTCCAGGCCCTTAGTGATTCTATAAATGCAGGGCTAAAGTCGTTTACAAAGTGATTAAAATAAATTCTGCCACCAAAATCAATTCTCTGTCACATTACATCATTGCTGTGATGACATTAATGATAAATTTACCTCAATCTGCAAAACCGATCCATGGTGATAATGAGTGATGGTTATTGCTCTACCACCTAGCACCTGTGTTGGCCAAGGAGCAGAATGATAAAACGTCCGTTTCAGCAGGATGGGCAGCCTCAGCAGCCGAGCAAAGCTGTCTTGATGAGTGTTACACACACGAAGGATCAGGGAATACATGGTCACGTGGAGCAGGTGTTAGGCAGGTGTTAGATTTCACTGAAGTTCTCCCAGTGGCTAAGCGTCTGCCTCCTGGACTTTGTCCTCCAAGTGGGTACACTCAGCACATGTGGTTTAGCCAAACTTCACATGAATACGCATTTCTGGACGCTGGAGTTGCTTTCAAATATCAAGAGTGTGAGTATGAAATTCACTCATGCTAAAGGTCTGCTGTACTTTATCTTGGCCACAACCTTAGAATATTATGTCCTGTTTTGGTCACCATATTGTGAACAAAATACAGACTTGCTGGAAATTGTCTACAAAAGAACAACAAAATGACCAAAGAGATAGAAGATAGCAACCCCCAAAGGAGAAAAGCAAAAGAAGTCAGGGTTGTTTTGTCTTGATAAGAGATAGTGGTTCTCACTAGCAAATAAAGGGCTTTTTTTTTTAAAAAAAAAAAAAGGGGAATTTGACTAGACATTGCAAATGGAGAAGTAAAGGTGGTATGTTGTTTTTTGTTGCCTTCGAGTAGATTCTGACTCATGGAAGCTTCATAGGTGCAGAGTAGAACTGCTCCATAGGATTTTGAAGGCTGTGACTTTTCAGAAGCAGATTGCCAGGCCTGTCTTCCAGGTGCCTCTGGGTATGTTCTAACCTCCAACCTCTCAGCTAGTAGTCAACCACTTAACTGTTTCCACTACCCAGCCACCTTAAAGGTTGATGGTTCGAACCGTCCCAGCAGCTCCTTGGGAGAAAAGCTTGGTGATCTGCTTCCGTAAAGATTACAGCCAAGAAAACCCTATGGAGCACTTCTACTCTGTAGCACAAGGGGTCGCCATGAGCTAAAATCGACTCAACAGCATCGGGAAAGGTGGCATAAGCCTACATGATGTGGCCAGGTATCAAGTAACTCAAAGGGAATTTTACTTGACCACAGACCTGATAAAACTGGCAATGTGTAGTAGCAAGGAGACGATTGTGGTATCTGCAAACAATGCAGAAGAAACAGTTGGCCACAGTTGGTTTGGGCATCCAACTACTTGATATTAGGTGACGGAATGGGTTGATTTCTCAAGGGTTTTTTCCCCTGCAGTATACTCCTTGATGCAAGTAGCCTAACTGAAACAAACAAAAATAAGAACTGCTTTCTTGGGAATTAAATTTATCTGAAATGACATTTATTTCAACTTAATGATGAGTCTGTTGTTGGCCTATGGTCAATGGACTCCTTTGTTTTTCCTTCATTTTGTCTATATTGTGAGCCTCTGGAGACTGTAAGGCAGCAAGCATTTTTGAGACTCGGTTGATATCTTATTCTTCAGATAGAATGTCAGACTCTTCAACAGTATTTTCAACTGTCTTGTGAGACAAAGACTAATTGGTTTGACCTCATGCTGTCGCATGTTGAGAGACATGAATCTTCAGCACTTTTCCCTGAATTCATTGATTTCATTAAACACTGTCTGCTTGTGTTTGCAAAATGCTGAAATTTCGCAGTGATTTCTTCGAACGGCAGCACATAAACAGAGTTTTTGGAATGATGCCATTTCTTAGCTTTGATCTTATGTTTTCATCTTTTATTTCCAATAGGTCTTCTACATTAAGTCCATTGAGCCACAGAAAATATCGACCTTAGGGAAAAGTAACGTGATAGTTACGGGAGCAAATTTTACCCAGGCATCTAACATCACCATGATCCTGAAAGGAACCAGTACTTGTGATAAGGATGTGTGAGTTGCAAATCTAGTAATTTATTCTCGGTACCGTAGTGAAAAGCTAAAATCTCTGCCAATGGAATATCACAGTGATTATACTCTTTACACAGTCAAATTATTTCCATGTGCCAGAGTGGGCCAATTATTCTGAACATTTGATATAACACAATCCCAATGAGTAAAATAATTTAAACATCACATTTGAAGTTCCTTGTGAGAAAATCTGTCTTGTTTTACCCCCAAAAATCTCAACACACAATAATTTCAGCATGCTGCTTGGTTTTGGTCTTGATTTGTTTTTATTAGCAAAATCAAACATGGAGAGTAGCAAACATCATCTTTAAGATGGCCTCCTTGAAAAATAGTTGAGTACCTTTGAATTTTATGGAGAATATGGCAACTCTTTCAAGAATTGGGGCGGGGGGAACCTTGTTGATCCATTTTATGTGAAAATTTCATTCTGTATAGCCTTCTCTTTATTGGTTTGGTTTCTGGCTCAAATAATAATTAAATATAACGTACATGAGCAGTAGAAAAAGAACAAGACTCCAACACAAATACCTGGTTAATGTACCATTTGAATGGCATTATGTCTATGATTTCTTTTCTCATAACTCATCCTTTTGATGAAACTTCAAGAAAAGAAAAATCCGTTTCTCCCTGATGTCTTCATGCATATATTACTCTTCCCCCAGAAAGAGATCTAATAATAATAATGCAACAGACAATTTGAGTTTTCTGCTTGTTAGCTTTTATAAGTTTGGGCTAATATGAAGTAAAAGATATTGCAGTCTACATGAAGAATCATACAAAGCTTGTTCTTATCATAGAAATGTGTATAAGACGATCTGCTGAAGCGTGGTGCTTTGGTTTTTAAGTCCTAAAACAGATTTGTACAGCATTGTAATCTGCCATGCTTATTTACTGAATTTTCCGTTTGCACTCATTTGCTGCCTATAACTGCCATCCCATGCCCCTCATGGCAGTAAATTTGGGATTGCTGCGATCTTGATGAAAAAAGCTACTCATCGGTGACTTTCCTCGGTTCTGCTGTTTACTGGAATTATCAAGCACACGTTAGTGGCTGTATTTATGCGAGATAGGTATTTTCGGGCCGCTTATTCTGGCTAAATACCTGACTGCAAAAATCTTTCATTTTGTGTAGCGACATCTGTGAAGTTCGACACCTGTGCGTTCACTGAAAGGCAGTAGGCTTCACTGGAAAAGAAGTCGTTTTTCAGAGCCTTACCCTGTTTCTGAGCCTTTATGCTCTCATTTCAATTCTGAATATGTCTTGAGATACCGCAGTTATTAAATTAAATGACTAAGCGGCCTCTCTGCATGTAGCATTTTAGGAACCACATCTGTGTGGTGAACCCTACTCACAAGCAGTAAACATAACAGTTAATCCAATACCTGAGTTCCTACTGGAATCCTAAACTCTTTTAACCCCCCCTTTTTTTTTAATGAACGATTATTCTGAAGAGACAAATACAAGAATAGCAGTGGAATGACTCACATTTCCATCCCTCCTCTTCTCAAATTTATAAACAAGCTTGAATTTTTATGATCAACCATTTTATGATGAATTTCCTAGCACTTTGTTTTGATTATAAACCTTAACATGTAAATCTGTGGTTGTATAAATACAAACGGGTTCAAATGTTTCTGGAATTTGCTTTATTATAAGGTTTAGGAATAGTGTTAAAGTTAATAATTATGCATATATCCTTTAAATAGCAATAATAGATTCTCATATAGCATAATTATACCAACGTTATTCAGGTACAACCCAGTCTTAATGATTTGTGCTCTCAAGGGTCATTGTAGACGTGGCGCTCAGAGGCAGCTGCAGGTTACACAGGGAGTGTTGTAGGAAGCTTTACCTTGACTTCTGAAAGCTGTCAAAGGCAATCCCTGTGGATGTCGAGCACCCAGGACAGCCTTAGCTAATTTCTGGTCTGGAGGTTCCCTGGGAGGTGGCTCAGCTTTGACACCGGTTGATTCTAAGATTCCTGGGCTGTTGGCATGAGCTCTCTGCTATTTCAATGGCGAAATTCCCATCCCTGCCTGACAGTGGGTTCTGTCCTCCCAGTTCTTTGGGACTTATCTTTTTTTAATTATGGAAATTATCAAACACACACAAAGGTAGAGAGGAGAATGTAATGAGCTGCTCTGTACCCACCACCCAGTTTCAAAACTTATCAACATTTTGCCAATCTTGTTCCATCTATATTTTCAACTTTTTGGGGGGGGCGGGGAGTGGGAGAGGGAGCTGGAATTTCTCAAAAGCATAACCCAAATATTATATTCTTTCACCCAAAAATTCTTTGGTATATATCTCTAACAGATAAACATGGTGCCATTATCACAGTTAACAAAATTAACAGTAATTCCTTAATCTCATTTAATACCCAGTCCATGTTCTACTTTCTACTAAAGTTTCTTAAAAGCAATGGTTATAGCCCCTTCCTTCCCTATTTCTAAAGGGAATGCAAATAACAAGATAAAATGCATAAAAGAAAGAGGACACAGGATTGGTTTACTAGGTCAAAAGGCTTGGGTCCATAGTCTTAAGGGACAGCTTAGTCAACTGGCATAACATTGTTCACAAAGATAATGTTCTATGTTCAAATTTGGTGAGTAGCGCCTGGGGTCTTAAAAGCTCGTGAGCAGTCATCTAAGATACAACTGTTAGATACATCTGAGATGCAACTATTGAAGGATATCAAAGGCTCAAAGAAAAAACTAGTTCATGGAACTTGTAGCCCACAGAAACCACAACCTCCTCAAGCGTGAGACCAGGAAAGCTAGGTGGTGCCTGGCTACCACTACCAGTCATTCTGATCAGGGACACAATAAAATGTCCCAGATAGAATGGGAGAAAAATGTAGAACAAAACTCAAATTCCTAAAAAAGGCCAGACTGACTGGACTGATTGATAGAGACTAAAGGAACCCCCAACTGTCACTCTAAGATACCCTTTGAACTTGGAATTGAGACCATTTCTGCAGGTCACCTTTCAGCCAAAAAATAGATCAGCTTGTAAAATAAATAATATCACTCTCGAGTAATGGTGCTCCTTTAAACAATGAACATATGAGACCAAATGGGCAACATTTACCCAAAAGCAAAGATGAGAAGGCAAGGAGGGAAGGGAAGCTAGATCAATGGAAACAGAATGGAAATGATGAGAATGCTGACACATTGTAAAAATTCTACCCAGAGGTACAGAACAATTTGTATAAAAAACGTTAAAGGGGAACCCAGTTTACTTTGCAAATTTTCACCTAAAACACAGTAAAATATTACTAAAAAAAAAAAAAAAAAAGAGGAACCCAGCCACAGATAATGCCCACATGAGATAAGTAGTTCTGATTAATCAGCAGTTACCTGCAGCTGTTTTCTTGATAGTTCCTCAACTGTTGTGATTCAAGTGCAATTCATATGCTGTTGCGTTGAGTAACTGACGGTGCTAAGTGTTCCATGTCAGAGTTCTCTTTCTACCCCTTTCTAGGATACAGGTTAGCCATGTGCTAAATGACACCCATATGAAATTCTCTCTTCCATCAAGCCGAAAAGAAATGAAGGATGTGTGTATCGAGTTCGATGGTGGTAGCTGTTCTTACGTGGGATCGCTATCATACATTGCTCTGCCACACTGTTCCCTTATATTTCCTGCTACCACCTGGATCAGGTACTTTCTAGATTCATAGTAGTTTTCTCTCGATGTGGTTAAAAGGGTCATATGAATTAAGATCATGGATTTCACTCAAATGTGTATAGAGATAGCACCAATAGCAGTTGCCGTCTAGTCAATTCTGGCTCATGGCAAGTTCCTGGGTAGTGCAAACAGTTAACATGTTCGGTTGCTAACCAAAAGCTTGGAGGTTCGAGTCCACCAAGAGGTCTCTCAGAAGAAAGGCCTGATGATCTACTCCTGAAAAATCGTTGAAAACCCTATGGAGCACAGATCTACTCTGACACAAATGGGGTCACCATAGATATAGTAGTCATATCTAAATTCTTCTCACAAAGTTCCTCTTAGGATTTATTTCTAGAAAAGTCCATACCAGCCAACCAAGTGGGTTGCTTCCCGTTGTCACAGTCAACACTATGAGCATATCCTGTTTTTGTCTTGCCATGGCTGTCAGGAAACTCAGAGCTAAAATGTTTGTTCAATTGCAGGAGCTATTCTTAGCCTAGGTTTCTGGTACAAATATGCAATCCTCTTCCTAAATGAAAAGCAGCGTCTACATTTAAATGATGCTCCCGACGTGAGAGATAGAAATTCCAAAATAAACTCTTCCAGATGAATCCAATATATTAAGGAAAAAAAAAAAAATCTCTCCCTAGTTGAATTTAAACCATTCAGATTTTGGAATGTAACCCTAAACATATTTTCTTCACCTAACAGAAAATGAGGAAACCTTGGTGGTGTAGTGGTTAACAGCTACGGCTGCTAACCAAAATCGGCAGTTTGAACCCACCAGGCGCTCCTTGGAAACTCTATGGAAACTCTGTAGACTCTGTCCTATAGGGTCGCTATGAGTCAGAATCGACTTGACTGCAACAGGTGTGGTTTTTTGGTTTAACAGCAAACGGATGGCTAAACAAAAAGTGATATAAATATACAATGGAATATTATTATTCAGCCATAAAGAGAAATGAAATTTTGATCTATACTACCACACGGATGAATCTTGAAAACACTAAGCCACACACAAAAGGACAAGTCTTGTATAACCCCACTTATATGAAATATCTAAAATAGGCAAATGCATAGAGACCAAAGTTTACTAGTGGTTACCAGGGCCTGCAGGGAGGAGAGAATGGAGAGTTATTGGAATAAAAAGAAAGTATTAAGGGAGAAGTGCCATAAGGAAAACGGGATTTCAAAATCAAGGCTCTCTAGTATGACACTCTCTCCTATCTCGCTTCACTTCCTGTGAATAAATTCCTTCCTACAAATAAAAGCAAATACTGATGCAGGACTTGCCCCATGTCAGATGTGTTACACCAATTAACTTGGTCAGCCCTGACAACAAGCGGAGGAAGCCCCTTTTGCAGATGAAGGAACTGAGGACAGGAGCGGTAAAAAAAAAAACTTGCCTTAGGCTTCCAGGCAGTCTGGCTCAGAGTCTGTGCTTTTAGCCATGACAGTGTCTGCTTCACCATAAAATAAGAGGCTCCTTAATGAACCAAGGAGCCCTGGTGTCGAAGTGGTTAAAAGCTCAGCTGCTAACCAAAAGGTCAACAGTTGGAATCCACCAGGTGCTATTTGGAAACCCTATGGGGCAGTTTTACTCTGTCCTATAGGGGCGCTATGAGTTGGAATCAACTCGAGGGCAATGGGTTTTTGGTAGTGAATTGTTACTTGTGACATTCTGAGCCTGTGTCTCGGTTACCCCTGGTACTTTGAATGCGAATGTGTCTCTGCGGTCTGGCCATCAGCAGAGTATGCTTGGCTTGGTTTTCTAGTAATGATGACAAGCTGGCTTGAGGCCATCCCAGCCCTTCCCTCTGTGGCTGGAGGTACATGTCTGCCAGGCTGCAGGACTCAGGGTCTTCCCTCTGCCCTACACAATGGACCTGCTCACACCTACCTCCTGGTCTTGTCATCAGGGGCTCAGCCAGCTGACATATTCAGGCTCCTGCCCCCTGGAATGAGTGTCTGGTGACCTACATGAATGGAGGCGTGAGGGTAGCCAGAGCTATGGACAGCTGTTTGTTTCATATTTAATGACCACTTTGCTTATACATGATTATGCACCAAGAATATGTGAAATCATTTGGCTTGGTTTAGGAGAGATAGGATATAGCAGTTACTTGTATGGTTTACTAAATAGGAATTTGTACTTTTAATGTCATTTGCAATTTTAGTTTGTCCAAAGTATTCCCTGTCTCTCTAGATAAAATATAATTAGTAGGTTGGAAGTTTGATTTTGAAAATTGTTAGATTGAAGACTCTTCATATAGGTTAAATAACAACCAAACAAAATTTCTGTTTAGTGAAACCTTTTCAAGGTAGAGCTGATGATCTGATTATATATAGTGGCAATATGAAACAACAAAATTAAAATTCTATTAAAGAATTTGGGCATTTTCCTAGAATTAAGATAGGCTCTGACTTGAATTTTTATATTTATGTTCCTTGAAAGCCATGAATTCGTAGCCAGTATCTTTAAAAGACTTCTAAAATTATCCTGCATTTGAAATTAAAATTACTTATTTTGCTCTCAAGTGTAATTGAGCCTAATATTAAATGTGAATAAATTGATAGCTTTGTTCATACATGCAAAATGCCCGTGTGTTTACTATGAAATGCCTATTATTGCCTTTTTCCTTGCAGTGGTGGTCAAAATATAACCATAATGGGCAGAAACTTTGATGTAATTGACAACTTAATCATTTCACAGGAATTAAAAGGAAACAGCAATGTAAGTCTTCAGCTACTTTATAATAATAGTTATTCTCAAGGATGATTTGGTTTTTATCACACTAAAATATGTAGGGAAATAGCTTTATTTATATGTCTTTGCTGTAAACTTTTACCTGTTTTATTTTGCCTACCATCTGTGCTCTAATGGAAATAATAAGACCGTCTACTTGTAGTTGGGTACTGAGTGTTGTGGCATTGAGGAAAGAGAAATGAACTTGCTATGACAAGACCTGCCGTTTTCTCCTCGTGTGAGGTGTGGCAAGTCACTTTAATGAGCGATGTTTATCAACATGTATGAAATTACCTTGTGATTGCTAAAGGCACGAGGTAAAGAAGAATAACATTTCTGTGAAGAGTAGGGGGTGGTCCCATTTCACAGAGAGAGCTGACGATCAGAGACTGACTTGCCGAAAGTCCCAGAAATCATTTCCTACCCTTCTCCTTCTCTTGCCATTGTCTCTATAGCCCTACTTGACCCCTTTTGATCTCTTCTCTCTGCCTTTCATCTCCTTCCCAAAGTGGGAATCGTAGGAGGGGTCTGGTCCCCATCCCTTACCTCGTCCTCATACCAACACAGTCACAATCGTGCCTCTTCACTGTGGCGTGATATATCACTTTTGTGTGTGGCCTTCCTAGCCATGGTCTCCCACCCAAGTGGTTGGGTGGAACTGTGTGATAGGGTAATTGTGACCCACCAAAGGGATTGGTCAGTTTTGCCATCCTGCTGGGCTTGAAATGAGCCACCCCAGAGACAGGAAAGAGAAGATACCACCACCACTAAGGAAGAGGAGCCAGCGAGTCCCTTAGACCCAGGACCCCTGCAGTGAAATGTTCCTGGAACCAGGAGACAGAGAACTGTAACACCAAAGGCAGCGAGACCAGGTGTGTGGAAATTTAGCTTGAAGCTTCTGCAGTAGGAGCTTGAGGGGAGATGAAGGAATTCAGATACAGGTTGGGCCCCCAAACATGCTACTAAACTCTTTCTGACTGCTCATCACCATTCTGTCTTCCCCTTTCTCCCCTTTCCTGATGAAAAATGAGAAGACAGGCTCTCTGGGGCCCAGCCTGACCACTTCCCACCAAGAACAGCTGAAGACCTGGCCCCTGCTGGGGCCAGTCTGGACCCAAGGTCTAGAAACAGGAAGCCTCCCAACATGCCATCCATGCAGCCTGTCCTATTACACACCTGTCTACCGATACACTTCAGAGCCATGTCCAGGCCTCCCAGTGTATCTGATTACAGTCGTGTCTGCACAGTGTGAACACATCCAGTTAAGTGATTCGTACAGATTGACTCTAACCAGAGACATTGACTGAGTTTGTTGGTGGATTGCTCTCCCTCTTCAGTGCTGTTCCTAAATCAATACCATTGAGTAGAATTTATTGAACACCTACTATGGGCAAAACATTTTGCTGGGTGCTGAGACCAAAGATAAATAAAAGAGTCACTGCCTTCATGGAAGGAGATGACAAATCTACACTGGGATTGATAGTTGAGGGCACAGTATGCCATCACAGGGGTGCCATCAAGTTCAGGTGCTCTGGTTGCCTTCCAGCTCAGATATCTGTGAGTCCAAGAAAGCACTATGGGTTCCCACATGAAAGAGAATTAAATATGGATGGAAGGCGGGCGACTGGGTTTGATTCCCAGCCAATGTACCACATGCACAGCTACCACCAGCCTGTCAGTGGAGGCTTGTTGTTGCTATGACGCTGAACAGGTTTCAGCAGAGCCTCCAGACTAAGACACACTAGGAAGAAGCCGTGGTGATCTACTTCCAAATATCACCCAATGAAAACCTATGGATCACAATGGTCCAATCCCATTGTGCATGAGATCGCCATGAGTTGGGGGCTGACTGGATGGCCCCTAACAACAACAGCAGAGGTGGGGCAAAATGGGTAGGATTTAGATAGGTAGAAGGAGGGAGGTGATTTCAGGTACAGAGGACAGGATACTCAGGCTGTGCTGGGAACATCCGTCAGTCTCGTTCAGCTGGAACTTAGAGGGCAGGTCAGGAAAAGAACAGGAAGGATGGCTGGACAGCTGCACTGGGACCATGTAAGAGAGTATCAGACTGAAAACTCTGCCCTTCATTCTGTAGGCAATGGGGAACCATTGAAGGTCTTTGAGCAGAGAGTGACCTGAATCTAAGTACACTTCATGATTGTTATTCTGACAGTAGTGCTTAGGAGGGTTTGGAGAGGCAGTAACTACAAAAGGCTGGGAGACCAATTAGGATGCTAATGCAGATGACCAGCAGGGCATCTGGGCTGAGCTGTCCGCCAGGCAGTTCGTTGGTGGTGGAGGTCTAGAGTGCTGGCTGAGAAGATGGCAAGGCTGGAGATGACTGCGTTATCATTGTAGGTGTTATCATTGAAGGGAGAGTGGGTACGACATCGTGGGAGTGAGAGCACAAAGAAAGATGAAAAGAGTGCCGAGGATGGACTCTTACAGAACCGCTTTCTTTTAAAGAGTGAAAGAAAATAGGATGGCCAGTGAAGGTGGCTGAGAAGTTGCTCGGAAACTTTAGAAAAAGAGCCTTTCAGATGGTGGGAGTTGGTCACTAATGTGCAAAGTTTCAGACTGGAGGATAATGAGGTTGGGGTGATCCTGTCACTGGCAATCTTTCTAGAAGGCAGTTTCAGTTAGAAGCCAGCCTGCCAGGGGTTCAAGACTGAGAGGCTGCCGAGAAGGTAAAAGCAGTGGGCACGGTGGTTTTCATCATATTGACAGAAATATGGGCTAGAAATTCAGGGAGTCCTTGGGTGGTACAAATGGTTAATGTGCTTGACTGCTAAACAAAAGATTGGAGGTTCGAGTCCACCCCCAGGTGCCTCAGATGAAAGACCTGGTGATCTACATACTTCCGAAAAACCAGCCATCGCAAACCCTATGGAGCACAGATCTACTCTGAGACGCGTGGTTTGCGGTCGACTCTATGGTGGCTGGTGGAGAGCAGGTCTTGTTTGTCTCAATCTCAGCTCTTCGCACCAGATTTTTCCGCCTTTTCCTACCATTTTTTTTTTTAACTCCAGTACTGAGGAGGAAAAAAAGAGGAAAAGTTCTCCCAGCTAGACAAGTTTCTTTTCACGAATTTTAGTTGTAGTCGCACTTCTCTTTTTTTTATCAACCTCCTCTACCCACCAGCTCTCTCCGTACACCCTCAAATGGCAGTGTGTATGTCGGTTGGCGTGTTTCTTTAAATAAACCTGTAAAGCGGACCACACTTTGTGTGTTATTTCCAGTGTTTATTCTCTTTGCTTCAGCCAGGGGGGTCGCGTTGTCACTTTCACTGTTGTTTTCTCCCTTTTTCTGTTACCCTGCAAAGCCTTTACCTCCTTGTGGTTAGTGACTTCTGCTAAAGCTCTGCAGGAGGTTCCCAACAAAGAGTGACTCAGCCAACAACACTGGCCTTTGCTGAGTGTCATCTCCTTCCTTCTAGTAGTTTCCCTGGACTCAGCCTTGCTGGCTTGAAGGATACATAGGCCCTATTGCCCAGTCTCCCCCCCCTCTAGCCTACCTTTTCCCGCATCACCTGTTTTCCCATTGCACAGTATTCTGGCTGTTTCCATTATCACTTTCTAAGCACTTTTGCATGTATAATCTTCTTAAATTTAGCACTCACAACCCTGGGAGGTAGGTAGTATTTCTGTGCCCATTTTACAAATGAGAAAACCAATGTACAGAGAAGTTAAATTACCCAGGTCACTTAGCTTTTAAATACCAGAGCTGGGGTTCTTTCACGAAGTTATTAAAATGCTCTTTTTTTTTTTTTTCCTCCCCAGGTGTCTGAATGTTGTATGGAGACTTATTGCAGGTTTTTAGCCCCCAGTTTAAAGAGCCCAAAAGTGCGTACAAATGTCTCTGTGAAGCTAAGGGTACAGGACACCTACTTGGATTGTGGGACCTTGCAGTATCTTGAAGACCCTAGGTTTACCGGGTATCGGGTAGAATCGGAGGTGGACACAGAACTGGAAGTAAAAATTCAAGTATGTTTCCTTTTCCCGGGTGGAATGTGCCCTCCCTTGGCTGGAAAGGTGTGCTTATGGTTGTGAGTCTCCATGTGTGCCCTGATTTCTTCATCCTTGTTTTGTTCTTCACAGAAAGAAAATGATAACTTCAACATTTCCAAGAGAGACATTGAAATTACTCTCTTCCATAAAGAAAATGAGCAATTAAATTGCAACTTTGAAAATATTACCAGAAATCAAGATCTCACCACCATCCTTTGCAAAATTAAAGGCATTACTGCTGCAAACAGCATTGCCACCTCTTCCAGGAAAGTCCGTGTAAGTCACCTGACAGTCCCACCTGTTATTTTTAGCTGATGATCTATAATTCCTTGGCTAAACAAGAAGTCAGAATGGAATCCTTCATGGACCTTTGGATCTTCGCTTTAAATAGAAGATAGACAAAACTGGCACTGCAAACCCAAGCATAATTCCTCCAGAATCTCTGGCAGAATCCATTCATGTGCCTGTTAGAATGTCAAAGCTTTGAACACACTATTGTCTATAATACTAATGAGTCTTGATAGCTTTTATTCTACCCTTACATTTAGACTCTAGCATCTGCAAGCAGAATCTCAGGACCCATTGACGAATGAGCTGTCATTCTTTTCCCGAATGTGGAGGTGACACGTCTTAGTAGAAATCCAAGATGGAGGCCTCTTTGGCATACTCACAGTAGCGTTAGACTTTGTTGGAGACCAAATAAACTATGGGTCATGGGCTGCTTCCTTTACCACGAAGTCCTACTTGCTACGATTAATGTTTTTCCAGACACATTTGAGGGACCCATCATGATTATATTTACGTCCCACAATGAAGATGTAAGACCGTAGGGAAAGGAAACTTATTAGAAGTCACCCTTTATAGTGCTCGGGCCATATGAGGCTCCACACAGTCTATACCAAAAAATGCTTTATGATCTATAGTCATAAATAATTGGATAAAGGACAAGGAAAAACAACGACAACAACAAAAGAGCTGTGTTCATGTCCAAGCTGCACCAGTTAATAGCCGTGTGGCCTTAGATAAGTCTTTATTCTTGCCAAGCCTCCCTTTCTCCATCTGTATGGTAAAGGGGGCAATGATAATTATAAAATCAATAGCAACAATTAAAACTAAAAAGTACTACTACCTTTCAAGTTAATTGAGAAGACCCTTTTCGTCATTCATAGAATAGTTCCTGAACACTTAACCCTCTGATGAGCACGTGGCAGAGAAGAAACAGACAAAAATATCTGCCTTTATGGAGCTTACCTAAAGAGACATACACTAAAGAAAATAAATAAAAAAGATGTTTTTGTTGCTGTTGGTTGCCACAAAGCCTGCTTTGATTCACCGCATTGCCATGTACAATAGAACAAAATGTTGCCCGGTCCTGTACCGTATTCACGATTTTTGGTATGCTTGAGTCTGTTGCTGTGACCACTCTGTATTTTGAGTATCTTCCAACCTAGGGGGCTCATCTTCCAGCAGTATATCTGACACATGCCTGATAGCCTTGCCCTTGTGTTTTCTTCTAAGGATTTTATGGTTTTAGCGTTCACCTTTAGGTTCTTAATCCATTTTGAATTTGTTTTTGTGTATGGAATGAGACATGAATCCTGTTTCATTTTTCTGCTGGTTGGATTTGAACCACCACCTTTTCCGTTGGCAACCGACCACTTAACTGTTGCGTAACCAGGACTCCTAATGAGCTAACTTTAGTTAAGTATAGAAAAGCAAAGATGTCACCTTGAGGACTAGCATGTGCCTGACCCAAGCCATGATGTTTTCGATCACCTTATATGTGTGCAAAAGCAGGGCAATGAATAATTAAGACCAAAGAAGAATTGATGCCTTTGAATTGTGGTGCTGATGAAGAATATTGAATATACAATGGACTGCCAAAAGAACGAACAAACCTGTTTTGGACCAAGTACAGCCAGAATGCTCCTTAGCAGCAAGGATGGCGAGACTATGTCTCACATACTTTGGACATGTTGTCAGGAGGGATCAGTCCCTGGAGAAGGATATCATGCTTGGTAAAGTACAGGGTCAGCAAAAAGGAGGAAGACCCTCAAGGAGATGGTTTGACACAGTGGCTGCAACAGTGGGCTCAAGCATAGCAACAATCATGAGGATGGCGCAGGGCCGGGCAGTGTTTCATTCTGTTGTGCATGGGGTCACTTTGAGTAGGAACCGACTCAAACGACACCTGACAATGACAACAACAACAACAACAGTTAAGTGAGATAATGCATTTCATATTCACGACAGCCCTGTGAAGCAGGCACTTTCAGTATCCCATTGTAGAACTGAGGAAAGTGAGGACTGGAGGGCTGAGTAACTTCTCAAGATCCTACAGCGGTAAGGAGAGTACAGGGCAAAGCTGGAAGTTAGAACGTGGGCTGCCTGGGTCCCGATCTGTCTTCCAGGCACCGTGCTCACCTGTCTCCATAGGGGCAGTCACCACTACAAGGACCGAAATGCATCTTAATACTTGTATGGATGTCAGTGAAAAATAAGGCTTGATGGAGAGGTTTTCTCTTTAGAAGTTTTATGCAATTTTTATAACCAAAAAATGCTAAAACTGGAAAAGACCCTTAGGGATCAGCTACTCAGCATTGCCAAACTGGTTTTCACTACAGAATGCTTTATTCAAAATAGGCCTTCCAAGGAAGCCTGAGACGTGGAAGAGGCAAAAGTTCAGTTGTGTGCTTAGAATAAGGGTGGGGGCTTCCAACTAACAGGTGAACCAGTAACCAGTTGCCATCAAGTTGACTCTGACTCATGGTGACCCCATGGGTGTCAGAGTAGAACTATGCTCCATAGAGTTTTCAATGGCTGGCTTTTTTTCCAGAAATAGATCAGTAGGCTTTTCTTCTGAGATGCCTTGAATTACCAACCTCTTGGTTAGCAGCCAAGCGTGTTAACCATTTTCACCACCTAGGGACTCAACCAACAGGTTACCATCTCTCTATTGCCCCTGCTCCTGCAATTTAATACCCCCAAGGCAAAGAGGGCCAAAGTTTAAACTCTATGGGTCTAGTCCAACACACCTCAACTTACATATTAGGAAACTGAGGCCCTGTGAGTATTCTTGATTTGCACAAGGTCGCATAGCTAATCTGCCCCAGGGCAAGGACTTGAACTCAGCGGAAACCATTTGGGGAAAAAAAGTAATGTGCATATATATGGTATCCAGCTCCACTGGATCTAATGTCACTCTATCCCATTAGGTCAAACTGGGAAATTTGGAGCTCTTTGTTGAGCAGGAATCAGTTCCCTCCACTTGGTACTTTCTGATTGTGCTTCCTGTCTTGCTAGTGATTGTCATTTTTGGTAAGTGCCCTGTTTAATTTTGTCAGAAAAATTATCCTCTGGAGCCTCTCCTCAGGCAGGCAGATTTTCCACTTTCAGGAGCTGTTTGCTTCAATTAAGTATTAATGGATGAAATCCAAAATCAAAACTTGGGGAATGGAATAATGAGGACATGTTGGGAGCTTTCTAAACCTTTTTTTAAAGGATGCCTTATTAGTAAAAGGCTGGATTAGAAAGATGGTGTCTTGGTGTTTGAGAAGTATAAACCATTTTGCTTGTGCTTTGATATGTCATGATAAATATCCTGTTTACACTATTCCCTCAGGACTCCTTTGGGAGTTTAGACTCACAGGACTTAGTTATCTCATCCTGCCTTCCTACCCTGCTAAACAACCCATCCCAGCCCTGCTTTTCCTGGCAGAAATATGCTTTAGAAATATGACCTGTCCCTCTACAGCAATGTTTCCAGGCTCATTCTAGCACAGTGATCCCACTGTGGTTGCCCACGGACTCAATCTGGCCCACTGGTGTGTTCTGTTTGGCCCACATAGCATTATTTAAAACTTTGAAGTAATTGACAACATTTAAAAACTGGGTGACTTCACATTTTTTAAATCTGAAAAATGGAAAGGTCTGGTAACATTGGATCCAGTTTTTTCCATAGCATCAGTTTGCTGAACTGAGTAGCAGCTTCCCTGTTGAGATAAGTCATGTGTTCACTAGGTTTTCACCAGTCTCCACCACTCCCTATTGTCTCCGTCCAGGATGCTTAACTCCTATATGTACCTGGTCCCTGTAGTCATTTAGTTTGTGACCTCTATTCCTAAGCTTCTTTTGGTTTTAAGTCTGTTTCTATCCTTCTTAGAAAAAAAGGGCCTTTTCTCCACCAACTAATGTAGCATTTCATATTCCTTGATGTAACACAGACATTGCCTTTCTAGCATTTTAGGCTATCAAGGGAGTTGCTAATGTCTCGTTTGAGACATTCACTCCCTCCCTCATTCATTCATCCATCCACGTTATGTTTACTGAGCACCTGTTATGTTGTTAGTAACTATGTAAGCCTCTGGAGCCAGAAGAGGCGAGTTAAAGCCTGCTTCTTTCCCTTGGGTGGTTCACAGTCTAGTAAGGGTAAGATTTATGTATATGATTAACTTGCCTAATGAAATGGGTTCATTTTGCAAAGGCCCTATTTTACTGTGTTGATTATTATTTCAGGTGTTTTGTCATGCTCTCCCCAAGTTGTCCATTCCTCTGTTTGGAATCCATAATTGGGCTTGATAATTTAATGAAGTTCTGGCTGATGTTGGCTTTGAGTAAGAAGATTATCTGTAAATTCTAAATGCTGGAATCTGTTTTGAGAATCCCCTGCTGTTAACCAGCCTTACATATAACAGCCTCGCCTTGGACTCAGGTCCACTTTGTAACTTACTAGAAACTTCTGATCTTTTCCTGACCTGTGTGTGACTCTCCATGTCTTTCCCCTCACTTTGTTTGTAGAGGTTGTTTATGCTGTTTAAGGTGAAGTGAGATAAATTTGACACCTTGTTTTTATTGGCTTCGTTTGGATCTGCAAAGCCCATTAAAATTCTCATCCCCTTCTTACAGTGATGCCAGGGCCCCAAGTGTCAATGTCAATTTGAGTAGGTGTGCTCTTTAGTTCGTCAATCACATCATTAGTGAAAACACCAAACACACCTGGTCTAGTCTGCCACCTGGGAAACATGCCCTCCGTGGCCTCCCCTGTAGACTGTAGCCATGAAAAGCTCACTGCTTTAAGATTGTGGCTGGTTAGCTCCCTTTGCTTGCAGTAAGCCACTGTTGCTCAAAGTGAAGCCTGAGGAACAATTGTCCCAATGGATGCTCCTGAAAAAAGGGGTTCCATGCTCATTGAAGTTTGGGAATCACTGCATATTCTACCGTTTTACCGAGATGCACAAATGCATGTTATGATTAGGATTGTTGACTTTGTGAAGTGGTCCAGTAAAGAAACCTAACCAATTGCTGTCAAGTCAATTCTGACTCATGGCGACCCCCTGTGTGTCAGAGTAGAACAGTACTCCATAGGGTTTTCAAGGGCTGATTTTTCAGAAGTAGAGCACCAGGCCTTTCTTCCGAGGCATCTTTGGGTGAACTTGAATCTCCAACCTTTTGGTTAGCAGTCAGGTGCGATTTGCACCATCCAGGGACTTCACCAGTGAAGAAAGGTATTTAATTTTGTTTCTTCTAGCATCATTCACAAAGGAGCCCTGATGACACAATGGGTAAGTGCTCGACTGCTAACCAGAAAGTCGGTGGTTGGAACCCACCAGCTGCTCTGTGGAAGAAAGACGTGGCAGTCTACTTCTGTAAAGATTTACAGCCTTGGAAACCATATGGAGGAGTTCTACTCTGTTCTATGACAGGGTTTTGATGGCAATGGTTATTATTATTATTATTATTTTGGTTTGGTTTAGTAGCAGAGCCCTTTTATCAGGTAATTCCTATTAAAATTCCCAGGAGAAATTTCCTAGAATAATAACAATAGTTGACAATCTTTAAGTACTTATTCTTTTAAAAACACTATTTTAAATGCTTTCTGCAGGTTACTTCTTACAATCCTCTTACCACTGCAGTGAGGTAGGCATTCTTACAGAGAAGGCAGTCAAGGCACAGAGAACCTACGAAACTTACCCGTGGTCACACAGCTAGTAAATGGCAGAGCAGGGATATGAACCCGAGCACCCAGCCCCTTCCATGTACTGCCTCCACAGCACAGTTGAAAGCAAGATGAAGTGGAGAAAGAAGCAGAATCCAGCTATGGGTTCATTATGGACCACCCATCATGCCAACCTAGTAGATCTATGCAAGTTTGGCTTATATAACTTACCCTAGATCTGTGATTTCTTTCTGCCATTTGTTGCTCAACTTTATTTCTCCAGGGATGTTTAGAAACATTAAAAAAAAAAGAATGGAGCAATGTAAGTGGCCTGTGGCTGTAGAGAAACTTGGCTGTTTCATTACTTTTCAGCCAACTGGGATCTTTGGTTACAAGTGAAGGTTATTTGATTTAGTTTTCCACTTTTAAGAGGAGTGGATTTTTTTTCCTGTTACATTTTAGTATCTGCCTCTTTAGAGTGATCCCTCACTGGGAATTTTCCTTTTTATAAAATCCACCTCTTAAATGCTGTTTTCAGGGAGGGGGGTGGCTCTCATTTTTTTTTTTTTCCTCCCTTTCTTATTTTTTCGCATTGTCATCTTTATCTCTTTTTTTTCTCTAAAATAGATAGCACTAAATTTGCCAATTCAACATTTTTCACGTACACAGTTCAGTGAGATCAATGACATCAATCATGTTTCGAAAACATCACAAGGTCCTTTGCCAGATTTTCTATTCCCGTAAACAAAAACTCAGGGCTTCTCAAACAGTAACTCCCATTTTCCCGCTCCTTCCAACCCCTGGTAAAAAAAAAAAAAAACACCCTTAAATTCTGATCTCAATATATCTGCCTGCTCTAGGTCCTTCCTATTTGTGAGATCATACAATATTTGCCCTTTTGTGATTGACTTATTTCACTCAGCATAATGTTTTCAAGGTTCATTTCTTTTTTTAAAGAAACTGTGAAGGTTGGCCTTTGGGTTTGCTTTTCACGTTTGCTTTTGAAGTTAAACATGTCAGTCTGTTGCTGATTCTCTGTTTCCTCAGCTGCTGTGGGGGTGACCAGGTACAAATCGAAGGAGCTGAGTCGAAAACAGAGTCAGCAGCTGGAGCTTCTGGAGAGTGAGCTCCGGAAAGAGATACGTGATGGTAGGCTCCAAAATTTTATCTGTAGGAAAACAAGTCTTTTTTTTTTTTATTTTTAAATGGCCACAGTAATGAGAAATGTTTGTATAATAGAAGACAACTGAACAGCAGGGTCTGGACCTGGCTTTGTTTTATTTCACCTCTTCTCTGTCGCCAACCAAGTAATTATCTATTGTTTCTTCTTTAATGAAAACCAAGGTCATACTCCGTGTTAGACAAAACAGCAGAAGATCTTCTCCACTGTTTGTTGAGTTAAAATATTGCTCTTGGGATTCTGTTTTGCAGGCTTTGCTGAGCTGCAGATGGATAAATTGGATGTGGTTGATAGTTTTGGAACTGTTCCCTTCCTTGACTACAAACATTTTGCTCTGAGAACTTTCTTCCCTGAGGTAAAAGAGCATTGATCAATTCCTAAGGTTGGGTCTTGAATAGTAATGAAGGCGGTGTTGGCTATTGTCAAAACGGTGGCTTTGCTTCTGAGGCAGCTGTAGATAATCGGCTTGGTTCAGAATAATGGCTCAAGTTTGAGCAGAGCAGGGAGGAGGATAATAATTAATTACATTGATTAGGGTATAAAGCAGTGATGGGTCACTGGCAATTACTCTGTGTCCAGTAACAAAAACCTAGGAGGGACAGAAGTTCAGAGTGATGATTTTTGCTTTATTTTACTACCAGTTTAGAACTGAATTTGTAGCTGGGAAGTGAGCTAGTTTATTTAAAAATCAATAAATTGTGGGCTGGGCAATTTCTTGTGTTTATCTGCATGACTTACATTGCGGGTGCTAGATTATTCCCTATTCTCAGTTGGAAATGAAAAGTACTAGCAGCCTAAAGGGAGAAGAGTAGATAAGGCTAGAATGTGAGCTGCTAATAGGCCTTTATAGCAGTGTAGAGTGTTTCTCTAGTCCCTGGAGAAGGACATCATGCTTGGTAAAGTAGAGGGTCAGCGAAAGACAGGAAGACCCTCAATGAGATGGATTGACACAGAGGCTGCAACAGTGGGCTCGGGCATGGCAACAGTTGTGAGGTTGGCACAGAACAGGGCAGTGTTTTGTTCTGTTGTACATGGGGTTGCTGTGAGTTGGAACTGAGTCAACAGCACAGAACAGTAACAGAAAAGTGTTTATGGTTCTCTTCAGCAGTTATTCTCTAACTAATCATCCTCATTTAGTAGAAATAGCTGAATGAAATTATTGATTAATTTGTTCTAGGTCTCCATGGAGTATCTATTCAACCCTTGAGTTTTCAGTCTCATCTATGTTCTAACACCTCCATTTTCTCACTCACTCATTCAGCCTTCTTCATTTACCCTCCCAAGTCTTTGGTGAGGTACACTCATCCTCCACATCATTACCTCCACATCCCAATTCCCCAGCTCTGCCATATTGCCCTGTTTGTCCAGAACTGGTGACTACTGAAGGCCCAACCTCTGGAACACATCAACATCAGTTATCATATTTATATCTAGATTTCTAAGCAAAGCTCAAAATCTCTCCAGGCCAAAAGAGAGCTGGTATTGCCTTACCAGAAGCTTCTTTGCTGCACTTGGCCAGAAGCCTAGAGTTCAGAAACCCAGACACAAGCAGTAAGCAATTTCCAGCTTCTCTGTAATTCTGGAAGTGGACACCACGATATGTAATGCTGTGTCTGGAGGTTGGGATACCTCCATAAAACACCCATCAATTTTTTTTTTTTTGTCCAACCCTTAGTATTGCAAATCAAGAAAGCTATAAATAAGACGTCAGCCTTTTGCATTTGTGGAGTTTTTTTCTTTTTTTTTTTTTTTAACTTGTCCTCTAAGAGTACTGGGCCATTTGCCTCCTCATCCATTTCTGTGGCAGAGCACTGCCTAGGGAGGGAAGTTGAGTTCCCTGAATCAGGATGACTGTGCAAAGGTTGCATCACGAGTCCTATTTCCCGGCTATCTGAGATCCCCATTAAGAATTTAATAGCAATAAAATAATAGAGATTTCTACCATCAACGTGAGTACTGTGTGGGCTTTTACAGTTAATGATTGCCCTTGAGTGCTGAATAGAATAATCTGTGGCCTGAAAAAGAAATTTTCCTATCTTCTAAATTCAGTAATCAAGAGCAAGATAAAGTGATGAATGTAAAGGAACACTGTTGCAAGTTGAATGTTTAAAAAAAAAAAAAAAATCCACAGGAACAATGCTGTGTTATTTTAGAAGAGAGAGTTGCAAGAAGTCAAACTGATTTAACTCAATGTTATGTGTAATCTTCAAAAGCAACTGGGAAAGGCATAAAACTTGAAGTCAGAAGGGATCATTAAAGGAGAGGACCCAGAAAAGCAAGCATAAATTTGTTAGAACTTTATCAAGAAGACCTAAGTAAAAAATGAATTTATAATAATTAAGAAAAGATGTAGAGAACAGTTGAAATGCATTCTCGGCTGCAGATAAGTCCTTGTATTAATTAGGCCCTTTACTGATTGATTGGAGTCCCTGGGTGGTACAGTTAATGAGCTTGGCTGCTGACCAAAAGATTGGAGGTTCAAGTCCACCCAGAGGTGCCTTGGAAGAAAGGCCTAGGAACCTACTTCCGAAAAATCAGCTATTGGAAACCCTGTGGAATGCAGTTCTACTCTGATACACATGGGGTTGCCACAAGTTGAAATCAACTCCATGGCAACTGGTTCATTACCGATTGATTGGGACCCAAATCCTCTAGGCCTGGAGCTTGGGTGGCGAGGGAGATGGGGGACCTGTGTGATCAATACTTACCAGATAACGATAGGTAAATCCAGAGGGAACTGTTGATTCACAAAGGCCAAAGGAATCACCAGTCCCCTGATTCTTGGCCCTGTTGGTTTTGACTTTTAAAGCCTTGCTTTTCATTATATTGATTTTCTTTGTTCTACATAAAATAGGAGAAGAAATAGGGTAAGCAGATGATCTAACTTCCTGGAAGAGGGAAATTTGAATGAAAGGAAGAAAAAGCCTTAGAACACAGGGAGTCAGGTGAATTTCCTTATTTAAGGTCAAGAATTATTCCCTTTAAACTGTCTATGTACATAAAGTTGGTTCAGCAGAAAAATATTAGGAACTAGAAAATGCAAAACCAGGGCCTGTGTTTCTGTTTATTATTAGGAGCGTGTATGACCAAAATAGCTTGAGGTCTTCTGCTTGTGGTAACAAATTTGAAACTATGAAGCAAAAAATTATCTTCAGGAGAAACTTACTTTAATAAATATAAAAGTGGCCAAAATTTCAATTATTACCAAAAAGAGAAAAATATGAATGTGTGAGTTCATATTTTTACTCGGTTGATTCATGTAAAGTGTTATTCAACACACTTTTTAAATTTTAATTATGTAATTCCAATAAGGCTTATGATACATTAAAAAAAGGAAAATCAAATTGGAAGTTTCTATTCAAAAGCTACATAGCACAGTGCATAAAAATATTTTTAGAAACCAGTGGAACAATAACATTGTGGTCTAGTTTGCCGTAATTTAGAGATAAAAACAGTAATGATAGCTAACAGAGAACACTTACTATGTACTCATTGAATTTTCACACTGAGCCCATGAGGTGGGAACCATTACTGTCCCCATTCTACAAATGAGGAAAGTCGGGGAGGTTAAATAACTTGTTCAAAGTCATGTGACCAGTATATGATATAACCAGGACTAGAACCCAAGTAGTTTGGCCCAGGATTCAACCCTTCGAACTGCCCCCACCCTACCACCTCTCGTGTATTGAGACAATCTATGCTACTAAGCTAAGACTCTTGTGACAATTTACCAACCATAATTTAGTATTTATTCTTACAAAGTAGATTGCTTGAGGAGTAGCCTAAACATTTGCATAATCTTCTTTAATGACCATTTCTTTAACATTTGAGTCCTTTCTTTCACTTTGAGTCAGTTCTTTTAAAGTGTGAGATTCCTTCATCCACCAAAAATGGGATGGATCAATGATAATTATTCTTAGAGCTTTCACAACTCGTTGGTTTCTTGAGAGCAGAATAATGATTTATTATGTATTATAGGCTATGCAGCAACCCTAAACCCCGGGGCTCTTCAGATTAGCAAACAGTGTCTCTACTTTATTAAAACGGACATGGATATTATAACAAAAATACACTATTCATTTCCTCTGGATGTTATGAATAATGAAAGTGTCTCCTTCCTCTCAGTCAGGTGGCTTCACTCACATCTTCACTGAAGATATGCATGTAAGTCTATAAGTTTTCATTTTTAGCCCAGTGACTGCCTGATTTTCATAGTGTTATCATCATCATCATCATCTCCATTATTATCACTTTGAATTTTTATTGTGTATTTTTTGGGGATCATGATTTCAAAATTAAATAATTCATTGTCTTGGAAAACCCATTGTGGGTCTACTTTTTAAATTCCAATTGTTTATATTATATTGTAATATATACTTTTTTTTTTTTTTTCCAGAACAGAGATGCCAATGACAAGAATGAAAGTCTCACAGCTTTGGATGCCCTAATTTGTAATAAAAGTTTCCTTGTTACCCTCATTCACACCCTTGAAAAGCAGAAGAACTTTTCAGTGAAGGACAGGTATTAGTCAATTCTTTTGTGTTTTGAAAGCGTTCAAGTAGAGAAAACAAAAGCTGAACCACTTATTTTACTTCCAAATCACTAGCCTAAGTTTGTCTCCTGAGAATGCACACTTATCCAGAGGCTGGTTGACAGGGTGGTTCTCTGGCGATACTATTTCAATTTTAGATCACACCATCACAACACAAATCCTATTTTGAAGACACACACGTACAACCCTGAAAAACCCCAGCATCAAGAAAAAAAAATAAGTCCTTAATCAAAAATGCGGAAGTGTTATTTTCTATTTTTCAAAACACCCTTGAAATTAGGGAAAGATATTAACTTCCTGTTAACGCTCTATCTTAAATGCTGAAAACACACAAAATATCCTCAAGTTAGCATTGGTGTGTGGTTTTTATGGCTTGAGGACATTAAAAAAAAAAAAAAAACCTCAGGAATAAATAGGCGGAGCATAGGGTATTTTTAGGGCAATGGAACTATTCTGTAGGATACTGTAATGATGGATACATGACATGATGTATTTGGCAAACCCATAGGGCTGTACAACACAAAAAATGACCCCTAATGTAAACCAGGGACTTCATAATAATCTGTCAATATTGGTTCATCAATTATTAACAAATGTACCACATAAATGCAAAATGTTGATAATAGGAGAAACTGTGTGCAGAGGGGCGAGGGGGGATATGAGAACACTCTGGACTTCCTGCACAAAATTTCTGTAAGCTTAAACCTGCTCTATAAAAATAATATAGTCTATTAAAAACAAAGATGCTCAACAGGACAAGTACCCCCTTGCCCAGCAAAGTCCCATGACAACTATCATCAGCAACAAGCCAAGCCTACAACTGATAGTTAACCAAGGCTCTGTTTTTAAACAGGTGTCTGTTTGCCTCCTTTTTGACCATTGCACTGCAAACCAAGCTGGTCTACCTGACCAGCATCCTGGAGGTGCTGACCAGAGACTTGATGGAACAGTCCAGTAACATGCAGCCTAAACTCATGCTAAGGCGCACGGAGTCTGTGGTCGAAAAACTCCTCACCAATTGGATGTCTGTCTGCCTTTCTGGTTTCCTTCGGGTAAGTATAGCATCCCTTGGCAGTGTCAGAGGTAAGACAATAGGTAGTCATTTTTAGCAGATGCTGATTTCTTTGTGGGGATAAGTTTGGAGTACTCCATGGTGTCACCATTTAACCTCTATTAGTCTTGGTCCTGAGCCCTGGTGGCACAGTGGTTAAGAGCTTGGCTGCTAACCAAAAGGTTGGCAGTTCAAATCTACCAGCTGCCCCTTGGAAACTCTATTAAGCAGTTCTACTCTGTCCTATAGGGTCACTGGAAACCCTGGTGGCATAGTGGTTAAGAGCCATGGCTGCTAACCAAAAGGTTGACAGTTCAAGTCCACCAAGTATTCCTTGGAAACTGCATGGGGCAGGCCTACACTGTCCTATAATGTCGCGGCTATGAGTTGGAACCGACTCAACGGCAATGAGTTTTATAGAATCACTATGAGTTGGAATCTACTCGACGGCAACGGGTCCTTCCGAGGAGCTGATAGAGGGAAATATAAAAATTGTTTTTCTTACAACCGGCTTGTCTTTGTTTGCCATCGAGTCGATTCCAATTCACAGAGGACCCATGTATGAAGAGTTGAACTGCACTCCATAGGGTTTTCAAGGCTGTGACCTTTTGGAAGCAGATCGTCAGGGCTTCCTTCAGAGATGCTGCTGGGTGAGCTTGAACTGCCAACCTACCTTTGAAATTAGGGAAAGATATTAACTTCTTGTTACCGTTCTGGCTTTGGTGCTGACGACACAGAAAATGTCCTGAAGTTAACATTGGTGTGTAGTTTTTATGGCTTGAGGACAGTAGTGGTCAGAACCTGGGACATTAAAAAAAAAAAGGCAGCACAGGATTGAGGGGAATTAGCAGTCCAAAACTTAGACCTTTTTGACACTCAAGGAGTCCTGTAACTGACTTAGGTCAATGTCATTCATTGAGAATTTATCCAGATAAGACTTTTCACGGGAGCCCTCCCTTTCATCATTAACATTAATTAACACCCATAGGCCAACAGGCCCATTTAAGAAAATGTCCTGAGTAGAGGGAATATTTCAATTCCTGAAGAACAAACTATTTTCAGGTCCTCAGAAACATTTGAGAAAGATCCATTTACCTACCAGTATGTTGTAAGCTAATTACAATCAATTCGAACAAGTCATTCTGCATTGAAGCGACTCCCCAAAGGAACCACCTCCCCTTAAGTTCACTTTGTTGGAGTTACCATATGAACATGGTTGTAATCTAACTAAATCTTAAAATTGTTTTGAATGTAGTCTTTCTGCATAATCCAGTGGTTAAGAGCTGTGGGCCACACTGCTTGCTTCAAACCTGGGTTTCTCTACTTACTAGAGTCCTTGGCAGATTTCTGGACCTGTCTGAGCCTTGGTTTTATAACCTGAAGGATTAGAAAAAGAACATTGCAAGACCGTTTTGAAGTGCAGATAAGAAAATGTATGCCGTTGCTTAGCGCGGAGTAAGCACTCCCTCAATGCTGGCCATCATTATTATAAGATATTAATATCAAAATAAAGGTGAACCCAATCATCATTCTGTCCTCCGAGGCCCCTGGTACAGAAGGTTCTTATCCTTCTTTAATTTTACCAGCCATCCAGATTCCAGGGGAATTGCATAATTGTGTATTTGTAGCTAGTTCTAAAATCTAATTAAACTTTGAATAAGATATACTGCTATACCACAGGTTTTAACAGTGCTACTTAAGTTCCAATCCAAAACCAGCACTTCAAATAGACTGTGCGTAGTTTAATGTTTAATGCAATCTTACAAGTAGGTGTACTTTTTTTTTTTTTTAACCAACCCCTTCCTCTCCCAAGGCAATACCCATTTATTAAGATTAATGAAATCTGCCTTCTTTTCTGTTTACTTGATATAAATCACACGCTTTGGAGAGGCGTTGAGTGGTTATTTCTGGGTTGAATATGTTTTGCTTCCCACCATCGTTGCTTCAGCCACAACTGCTTCTAAGCAGAGGCAGTGGGACCCTAACCCAGTTCCTTGGCCTCTGGGTCTTAAAAGGCTGACTCATATTCCACCACAGTCCCGCAGAATCAGTAGCTCTGTGGGTGGTACCCAATAACCCTCATTTTTAAGAAACTCATCCAAGTAATTCTCAGGTGCCCTACATTTGAGAACTCCAGGGTAATAGAAAGAGCACTGGGCTAGGAGTCTTGGTTAGAACTACCAGGTTGCGGTTCTAAAATCCTTGCTGTTTTAGCTAGCTGTGTGTCTCTGGGCTTGGCACTTTCCATCTGGGCATCCACTTTCTATCTACTAAATGAGGGGTGTAGTCATTTGTTTTAAATTCCTTTCTGGCTCTTTTTACCGGGATCTCGTGATTCTTACTCTATACTCTCAACAGTTGATCTTCCCATCTCTCTTGCTGCTCTTGGACACTAAATGGGTGAGGCGTTCTGTTAATCTGGGCTCCAAGCCCAAATGGCTCCCTTGAGCAAAGGATTCTGGGTTGAGCTTTAGCAGTACTGATTTGAGTCTCTCGAGCAATCCAGTAGTGATGGGGCAGCAGAGCTGACAGGGGAGGCGGCGGGGGAGGACGCTAAACTAGTCAGAGACGCTTTCGCTTTCAGTGGAATAATTCCCTCTGGTGAGGAGGGCCTGGCTTCCCTCAGCCAGGTGCCCAAGGGGTGTGGGGCTCTGACAGCCCTAGTCTTCCTGCCCTACCCCCTACGAATGTTTGAATGGGGGGCACTCACACTTGACCTCCAGGTAACTTTCCTTTCTAAGCCTCCAAGGCTTTGTGGTAAAATAATAACGACAACAAACCCTCCCCCGACCACCCCCCCCCCAAGAAAGCAAACCAGTTGCCTTTGGGTCTGTTCTGACTCATGATGACCCCACGTGTTTCAGGGCAGAACTGCTTGCTCCACAGGATTTTCGGTGACTGTAAACTTACAGAGGAGCCCTGGTGGCGCAGTGGTTAAGGGCTCGGGCTGCTAACCAAAAGGTTGGCAATTTGAATCTACCAGCCACCCCTCGAAACCCTGTGGGGCAGTTCTACTCTATCCTATAGGGTTGCTATGAGTCGGAATTGATAGCAAGGGGTAAATCTTATGGAAAGGTCCTTAAGTGGTGCAAACGGTTTACATTCGACTGCTAACCTGAAGGTTGGTGGTTTGAACCTACCCGTTGGTACCTCGGAAGAAAGGCCTGGCTATCTGCTTCTGTTAAGATTATAGCCAAGAAAACCCTATGGAACAGTTCTCCTCTGTAGCACATGGGGTCACAATATGTTGGAATTTATTCCACAGCAACTAACAACAATTTTATGGAAGTATATCACCAGGTCTTTCCTCTGTGGCACCACTGGGCAGATTGAACTGTCAATCTTTCAGTTAACAATTGAGTACAAACCATTTGCACCATCCCGGGACAACTACTGCCATTTATTGACTGTGCCAGATGTTATGCTAAGAGCTTTGCTTACCGTTTCTCACGTAACCCTCTTAACAGCTGTGTGGAGTAAGTACCTTATGACCGTTTTGCCTATGGGGGGTTTGGGTCACACAGAATAGACTGTGACTTTCCCCTGATCCCACAGCTAGCGTGCGACAGCGCCAGGGTTTGAGTACTCTTAGCCACTCTGCTTACTGCTTCCCCAGCAAGGAGGGTTCCTACAGACAGGTTCAGGAGAGAATTGGGGAATGGAGAGAGATCACAGGCACCAAAGTGTCCAGCTCAGTCAGGGCCAGAGGTCTGGTTGTGGAGGAAGGATGGTGAAGGGTGAAGCGTAGTTCCAATCACAGGAAGAGAAGGGCGGGAATAGATCAGTGAGGTGGGCTCTGCCAAGGCCAGCTCCCTGGGGAGCTGTGTGCTGAGAAGATGGAGTCTGCTCTGGTCACATAGATGGTTGATCCTGACCCAGGTCGGGGAGGGACCCTCCTGTCCCCAGCAGGTGTGACTAACCTAGAAATTGTGTTCAGTGGTGACAAAGAAACTTTTTGGCCCTGTGGATCCTTAAGCTGGCCACACATCGGGATTTCTTAGGAAGTTTTTAAAACTACAGATGCCCAAGCCTCATTTCCAGGGATTCTGGTTCTGTAGGTCCAAAGTAGGGCCCAGGTATCTGAATGTTTTTCACGAGAGCCCCAAAGCATTCTGGAGATGCTTAGCCTGGGTTGGGACCGTGAATGTGGGCAGCAGTGTAAGAGGTTGCTGCTGTCGGATGGTGTCAAGAGTAGAACTGCCCCATAGGGTTTTCTAGGCTGTGATCCTTACAGGAGCAGATCACCAGGTCTTTCTCCCGAGGAGCTGCTGGGTGGGTTTGAACCGCCAGCCGTTCTGTTATCAGCCAGGCACTTAACTGTTGTGCCACCAGGGCTCCTTGGTATAAAAGATGTTACTAATTTCAGACTCACTCTACCCTGGAGAATTCTTGACCACAGGGCCATTGAGCCAGTAGCTGCCCAGGAGAGCCTATCTGGCCCCCCACCTTCAACCTTGTGGGCACATCCAGCCACTCACAACAGCTGTCACCCTCGTCTCTGATCTGTGTTGGAGAAGAGAGAAGTAGGGGCTCTAGTTTTATGGTTAGGATATTGCCTAAGGGGTGGAGGGAAAGAGAAGAGAGCAGTAAGGTTGTGAACCACTAAATAAAGGAAGTTTCTCATGAGAAATAAATGTCATGTACCAGACCCTCTCTCTCCATTTTGGAAAATTTTTGAACATCCCGCCACTGAGAAGAGACTCAAGGAAGTGGTAAAGGGAGCCCAGCAGCCTGCATGTGTGAGTGTAGGATGGGGCTAGGGGCAAGAGGAAGCCAGGATTGGAGATTGCAGATGTTCTTGCAGTCTGCGTAAAGGATGGGGGTGGGGTGGGAGGAAAATCCCAATAGATTTAAAAGAGATCCATCACCTGCCCAAGGGAATGCGGGTGAGAAACGAAGTAGACTCTGCCTTTCAAAGTCAGAACTGTTGGCTGTAAAGCTTTGTAAACTGGTGCTTTGAACACTACCTGGCTTGACTTCCTAGCCATGGCCCCCGCTCGTTCTCCCCGAACTATTCGCCTTAAGGTCTGTTGGTCATTGTTGTTAATTGCTGTTGAGTGAGCTCCAGCTCTTGGCAACCCCATGGGTGCAGAGTAGAACTGCTCTACAGGATTTTCGAGGCCGTGACCTTTCAGAAGCAGATCGCCAGGACTTCCTTCCGAAGTACTCCTGGGTGAGTTTAAACAGCCAACCTTTGGGTTAGCAGTTGAGTACAAACCATTTCCACCAGCACGCAGGGATTCCTCTGTTGACCATTAGAAGGTTGTTTCTTTAACAAATACTGTATTGCCCACCCAGGGTGACATGCCTTAGGAGGACGCTGCAGAAGCCTCCACTTGAGGTGCTCAGCGTCCATTTGAGCACACTGTTGTTGGCTACAGTTGAGCTGGCTCCCAACTCATGGAGACCCCATGCACAATGCACAACGGAACGAACCACTGCCTAGTCCTCTGTCATTCCCATGACTGGTTGCAGAGTGGACTGTTGTGATCTATAGGGTTTTCTTTGGCTGGTTTTCAGAAGTAAATCACCAGGCCTTGCTTCCTAGTCCATCTTAGTCTGGAAGCTCCACTGATATCTGTTTGGCATTGTAGCAACACTCAAGCCTTCACTGACAGACTGGTGGTAGCTGTACTTGAGGTTCACTGGCCAAAAATCAAACCCTGGTCTTCTGCATGAAAGGCAGAAATTCTACCACTGAACCAAATTTAAGGCATTTAAATAACAACAGCCCCTGGTCCAGGAAAGAGTATACACAGCAGAAATTTGAAGAGAGAAACCATCAGGACGGACCTGAGTGCATGGGGACAGTGTTAGAAGAAATGGCATTGGCTCTGGTCCAGGGAAAGGAGGTGGCATGCGTTTGTGGACCAGCACCAGCAAAGGTGTAGAGGTGGGACTGCAGGATGTGTCTGGGAACCGAACGGGGACTGGTCTGGCACACACCAAAGAATAGAGCTGCAAATTGCTTAACCGAACAACCACATCCTTCATTAAAAGCTGTAAACACCAAGAAGCATCATTCCTGGCAAATGTATAAAATTTTCTAACATTTATTCTTGT